>NC_067407.1:26198845-26798845 GCF_009764475.1 Pristis pectinata | reverse complement strand
AAGCATCACCTGGTGAACCAAATACCAAGCTGTCGGAATTTTCAAATAGTTGGATAGCAGATTGTCAGAGTTTTACTGTTTGACTGTATTTTTATATCAGAATCAAAATCTATATATCAGAATGCACTGTTGCATTTGAATCATTTAAAATATGTCAATCACTTGAACTTTGTCTTGATCATATTAAATTTTCATTGAACTTTCATGAATTTATATATTTGCAAAATAGGTTGTTCTTTGGCTGAGAGAACAGGCAGATGACTTTTCTTCCAGAGTTGACAATGTAACTCACAAGCTGATCTCCTGCAAATGCACAAGAACAGCTTGAGAAAATTTGCCTTTCAGTTTTCCATTTGCCCTTGTGGAGAACCATACGGCCTCTGCTCTCTAACCAGCAAAAACAGCGAAGGATTTTTCTCATTAACAAAGCTGATAAAAGCATCGATTGCCAATGATAAAAGGGCATGCAAGCATCAAAAACAAACATCAGTGGGTGGAAATTATTGCAAGTGTGAGTGTCAAATAGATAATGAAATGTGTTTGTATCAAATTCCTATTTATTATTTTATTGGAGGCATTAACCCATTTAAAATAAACAGGCTAATGTCTCCATTAAACTAGAAGAGAGGAATTTGACATGAGTACATTAGGTATTTGTGCACCAGTATTTCCTAGCAAAATTTATACCCTCAGATTACTTTAAAGGATTACTTTGTGAAAAGTGTCTGACAAGACACTATTTGTTTGGAAATGGAAAAAAAGGTTGAAGCAATGGAAGCTATTTCCAATGTAGCAATGCAACAGACAAATGAATAAATGATAGATTTTGTTGGAATTAATAACACTGTTTGCATGTTTGAAAAGAAGAAATAACAGTTTTTCATGAATACAATACTTCAAGGGCAAAGATTAATGATGCCATTTAGGCACAAAGAGTTTTTTTGCTAAAGAAGAGTCGTCTTTGTTTTCTAGAGATTAAATGTAAAATACAATTAAGCTTTATATTGTGATTGCTAAAAACAATGAAAACACTATTGATAATGACTGCAGCATCTTTACAAGATTCCAGATATATATAATTCAGCTTTAGAATGAGATGAATGAAGAAATATGTTAGGGGATATTCACTTTTACTATTGATCAGGAATATTAAAATATCTCTGGAAAAACTAGTTCTTCAGCATTTAAAACACAATGTATGCACTTCCCAAAATCTGAAAAGGATATATAGTAGCACACAGTGGGTTAAAACAATTTTTTGTGTCATCAAAAAATCTACATGATAACATCTTTACTAAAATATATTTTTTCTGAGCTTATTATGGTGCGATATCAAATAACAAAAAGGTACATTAGTACACGAGCACCATTAATACTGGGAGGAAAGAAGTGATATGTAGCTTATTTTATTGAAGAAAAAAAAACTCCCTGAAATTTACATATAGAGTATTCCATACTCATTACTTCTCAAAGAAAAAAAATGTGGAAAATTAATTTTCACAGATTACTGCTGATGTTGCTGAAAATATTTCAATAATAAATTAACATACATTGGACAGTTTCTTCAAATTAAATTCTTTATGTATGCAAACCTTGCTTCTTTCATTATAAATCACATATTTTCTGGCAATCTTGTGTTTCTTTGCTAGGTGCAATTCTATATAAAAACTGCATTCATTAGAAAGGTACAAAAATTACTCTTATTGTTAATATCTCTTGTTTTCTGTCAGATTGAATATTTTATAATACATAGCTACAAAGTGTGTGGAATTCCTTAATAATTTGCACAAGGATGTTAGAAAAAGAAACAGGGAAGTTTTTATGATGCTTTGGAAATTTTGGAAGGCAATACACAACAACTCTGAGTGCAGAAGCAAAGAGGTGCACTGATCATTTAAAATATTTTCCTTCTGAACTCCCTCCATTGTGAAACAAATACATTTTTAATAGACACTGCATAAAATAATAAATTAGGAAACTATACTTAATCTATTTCAACATCACAAAACACTTTAAAGTAAATCTACCTCATGCAAAGAAACAGGAAAGACAACAAATTCAAGATCTTCAAGTGAAAGATGGATCAAAATTTGATTTTCTGCACACCATCCCCCACCCCCTCAATGCCTTGTCTGTAATATGTCTATCTCTTTCTGTTTACACCAGAAGATCAATGCTATGTATCAAGTTTAAAGTAACTCCAAGGCTGAACACAACAAGGTGACAAACACTGAGGCCATGGATCAATACAGGAACAGAGATCACCTCCAGAAACCAATCGCCTATCAGATTGCAACTGACTGTTCCTCATTTTTCCCCTCCTCATATCTAACAGCACTTGCCATAATAGATCAGCCAAGAAATCCAATGGAAAAGGGATGCTGGTAGTGCTAATACTTCTACAGCAGCAGTTTAATCTGTGACAGCAGGAGGATTTGGAGAAGCCCATTAACGTGTTCTATCTGATAAGGTTGTGTTTAATCTGTTTGCCTGAGGTATTGAACAAATGCATTAAGGATAGTTTATTCTTTATTCTCCCTTAGGGGAGGAGAGGTACTGTATGGGGGTAAAAATACAACAGCAAAATATACATAATTGGCATCTGACTGCTGTAAAAGCCAGTTTATTGCATACATCCATTCATGCCATAAAATAGGCTTCAAACTCCACATGCAGTAGGATTATGAAAAAGGAAATGGATCACATTTGAAGTATACTTTGATGATACTGCAAATTAATTCAAACACCATGTAAATAATGGCTTTACATCATAAGATACTATAGCAAACGGGGAAAACATTTTTTTTCTATTTCAAAACAGTCCCTTTTTGTTGTGTAGTTTACTTCATAGAAATTTCAAGATAGCCTACTGAAGGAACAATCAGATGACAAGCAATAGTATAGAAAAGCTAACAATCTTAAGAATGACATCATTCAGCCCTTTAGATAAACTTTATGGAACAGAATTGTGAATTTATATGGCCGCAATTAACAAGGCAAACTAGTGTAGGGCAATTCCTGTTCCAAATGTTGATCATACAAGGAAAGATCAGTGGTGTTAAGAACATAGAACATTACAGGCCCTTCGGCCCACGAAGTTGTGCCGACATTTTATCCTGCTCTAAGATCTATCTAACCCTTCTGTCCGACATAGCCCTCCATTTTTCTGTCATTCATGTGGCTATCTAAGAGTCTCTTAGATGTCCCTAATGTATCTGCCTCCACCACCTCTGCTGGCAGTGTGTTCCACACACCCACCACTCTCTGTGTAAAAAAAAACTTGCCACTGACATCCCCCCTATACCTTCCTCCAATCACCTTAAAATTATGCCTCCTCGTGTGAGCCATTTTCACCCTGGGAAAAAATCTCTGACTGTCCACTCGATCTATATCTCTTATCATCTCTATCAAGTCACCTCTCATCCTCCTTCGCTCCAAAGAGAAAAGCCCTAGCACACTCAACCTATCCTCAGAAGACAAAAGCTGATAGTAATATAGTATTTGGTGCAGGAAAGAATTTAAATGCTTAAAGTCTGGAGAAGTTGGAAGATATATAGAATAAATGACAGAAGCAGTGAAGAAAATCAAATTTACTATTGAAAAATATGGGGGTGAAGTTTAGAAGTGATAAGGATGAGGTGGAATGGATGGTTATGGTATTTTTAGGCAAAACAGCCAAACTTAATGGACTAAACTTCAGATTTAACACTCAGCTCAGTATCTAGAAGGAGACTGAGGTTATGTATTGCTAGGTTCAGTTTGACACAGTAGCCAGAAAGCATGAATTGAATCTTGGGTTTGGAAATTTGGCTGATTACAGAAAAGGATGATTTTCATTTTACTAATATTTAACTGGTGCAAGTCCAGCTCTTCTTTGAATTGATGTTGAGCAGATAGATAAACAGAAAGTAAATCTGTGCATTTGAGGGCAGTGAAAGAAAAGTAAAGCAGAACCCGTGTTTACAAATAATGTTCAAAAAAACCCAGAGCATATTGGAAATATTCAGATCAGGCGATATTTGTGAAGAGAGAAAATGTTCAAGTTGATGACTTTTCATCGGACTTGGGAGCGGTTAGATATCAAATGTAAAGGAAATAGTGGTGGTGCTGGCTGAGACAGGATGCTGAACATTTCTTAATCACAAATAGTCTGTCTGGAGGACGTGCAGATAGAAGGACATGAATGAAAGTAGAGGAGGGAGAAAGAAAACAGAGCTGAAACTGTGAGGTACAAACACTGTGATTTCTGGACATCTGAAATAAAGGGGAATGCTGGGAATATTCAACTGGTCAGGTGGCATCTGTTGATAGAGAAAAGTGGAGTTACCATTACAGGTTGATGATCTTTCATCAGAACTGGCACATTCCAACACATATCGGAAAGGCTTGTTATCTGAAGTTGTTGAATTCAATGGTGAGTCATGAAGGGTGTGATGTGCTCCCTCATTCTCACACTGAACAAAACTACTTTAATTCCACTCACTTCCTTCAAATCAAGGAGTAGCCATGGAAACTCAAACAGGTCCAAGTTATGCTTATCTCAGTTTAACATAGAACATTCCTTGTTTCAGTCCTATTCAGACGCCCTATCTCACCTCTTTTTCCAGTACATGGACGACCCTATTGATATTGATCCTTGCTGTTGTAGCAAACTCAAAGCACTTCACCATCTTTCCTGCCAATTTGCACCCTGCTCTCACTTTCACATGATCAATCTCTGACTCTTCCCTTTTCTTTCTTGACTTCTCTCTCTACATTTCAGGGAATAGCTTAGCAACCAATAACCTATTCCCTGCAAGCCCACAGACTCCCACAGCTACTTTGACTACACTTCCTCCCACCTTGCTCCCTGTAAGTGCTCCAATCCATTCTCCCAGTTTTGCCGGCTCCGTCCCACAGCTACCTTGACTACACTTCCTCCCACCTTGCTCCCTGTAAGTGCTCCAATCCATTCTCCCAGTTTTGCCGGCTCCAATTTATCCATTCTGTTAAGATGCTTTTTATACCAGAACTTCTGAGAGGACCTTCTTTTCCCTTAACTGTGGTTTACCCTCCCCCAAAATAGACAAGATTCTCAACTGCTTGTGTTGCATACTCCACATTTCTGTCTCCCTTGCTCTCCTCCTACTCAGAGCTACAATGGTTCCCCTTACATTCACCATCCCCTTTACTAGCCTCCACTTTCAATGGATCATTCTCTGTAATTTCCACCACTTCCAGACGGATCTTTCTATCCCCATTCTTTTTAACATCCTGAAGGGTCATTTCCTTCCTCAACTCTCTGGATCACTCTTCCATCTTCACCAACACCCACTCCCCTCTTTGGTAATTGCAATAACTGCCCTTTTACCACTTCTTTTCCTACCATATGGAAACCCAAAAATCCTTCCAGGTGAAGAAGTTATTGATGTGTGCTTCTCCTGATTTAGTGTATTGCATTTGGTACTCGTGATTTGGTTTCCTACTCAAAGCAGCTTGGAAGTCTACTTTGCAGGTCACTGAAATTAAGTCTGGAAGGGTGATCCCGAGATTCCAATTGCCTGTCTATAATTCTCTATCCCACTTCCAATCTCTGTCTTTGGGGTCTTATATTGTTTCAATATGGCCCAACATTATCTCAAGAAATTGTGGCTCAACCTACTTGGCACATTGCAGTATCAGGACTTGATTTCATATGGTCAGCTTTTCCAGTTTTGTTTCCTTCTTTTTCCATAGATGCTGCATGAAATACTTGGTATTTCCAGCATTTTCTTTTATTTCAGATTTCCACCAGTTGCAGTGCTTTGTACCTCTCAGTTCCAGCACTGTTTTCTTAGATAAGTGGCAAAAGAATCAAAGGGGAGTTGATGGGCATGTGAGAAAGACAGAGTTTCAGGGTTGCGGGAAAGTAAAAGTAGAGTGGGAAGGGTGGGATTGCCCTGCTGTAAGCCAGCAGGGACCTAATGGGTTGAATGTTGAATGTTGAATTTTGAATGCATCATAACCAACCTGATACCATATCATCCTGACATATTTTCAATATATCTGCAGTATTTTGCCTTTGTTTCTTTAAACAAGCTTCTGGAAAATTATAAAGATACATTTAAGGATTTATTTATGGAAGTTTAAGGGCATCAAACTCACATACATATTACACTAAATGCCAAACTGATCCACTGTTAAAGTAGACCAGTACCAAATACGCTGAAATCTTAGGTAGATCAAAGAAAACTGGAGTAATATGGTTAAAGTGACATCAAAAGATTGGGGGATACCAGTTGAGGTGGTACACAAGATAGTTAGGACTATATAGCCCAACAAATCCTTAATAGAGTAGTGGGTGAACAGTACCACCTGCTCATGTCTCTTGAATTATACGTCAAATTGATTTTGGAGTGACAGGGCTTCAGCAGTTCTTGCTGGGAAGTCCACTCACACTGACCACAAACCATTTGGGACTGAAGTCTGTGATTCCCCATATGGCAGCATTAAGAATGCAGAGGTGGGCCATTCTCCTGTCTCAGTGTGACATTCATTGGAGAATATCCAAAGAAAACAACAGGGACAGAGACAAAAAAGAAACAATTTTGAGGCAAGTGCTTGAACACATTTTAATTGGATGGACAGGTCTGAATGAAGACATGAAACCATTTCATTTCAGATGCTATGAATTGTCTACCAATCAAAGCTGTATAAAATAAATACTGAAGGAACCACAGAGCAAGATTATGCAACACCTTTATGCAGAACAATGCATAGAATAGGAAAGCAGCCTTAAAGGATTTGTCTACTGGTCTGGTATAGACAAAGACACTGAAAACATAGTTGTATGTCAGGGATGCAGAACACAACCTCCTAAAGCATCATTCCAGGTGGCCAATGTAAAACAATACTATTCCATCAGATTCACATAGATTATAATGGAAAAGGTATGGATAAGGAATTAATTGACACCCATTTGAAGTGGTTTCTAGCAATGCATGTGGGGTAACACAGGATACACAATAGAGGAATCAAGATCAATCTTTGGTCATCCAGAAGAAGTTGTATCAGACAATAGCCCAAAGTTTAAATTGTTTCGGTTTGAACAATTTATAAAAAGTAACGGAATAAAGCACAGGTTTACTTCTCCTCTCTGTTCGGCTTCAAATGGGGAAGCAGGAAAGCTATCTCTTCATAGCAAAAGAGGTAGTGATGAAACAGTTCATGGAGGATCAATAGGACATTGCCAAGAAATAGTGACTTGTAGCATTTCTTCTATAGAATAATGCCAAATTCCACAGCAGGATACACTCCTTGTAAAAATACTGAGAAGATTCAGAACTGATAGAGGCTCATTCAGCACATGTAATAAAGAAAGGTGGAGGAAAGGCAGATGAAGCTAGTATAAGGCACATGGAAATTCAGTCTGTGTGATAGAATTCTCAGGAGGTCAGAGATTAAAAGATTGGGTGTTGGAAAATAGTAAAGGTATATGATTCTAAGAATGATCTAGTAAAGGCTGGTGATAAACTCTGAAATGGTCACATAGACCATTTAATCTTAGTGTACAATACCCAGGAGAACAACAAAGAATATTGTGAGATTGAAGATGTTCCTGGAGTGAATCTCATAATTGTTCAAGAAGAAACAATGAATAATATTTTTAATGGGAGTCGAAGTGAAAAATGAAACACCATTGAGTCCTCATATTGACAGTACTCCAACATTTGGTGAATCCACAGATTCAACATAAATGCCACCAATGTCACTGCAAAGATATCAGAATACAAAAATCTGTTGCCTGCTTGAATTTGCAAAATTTGTAAATATGTTAAATCAGTTTATACTTATCTGTTGAACAAAAGGCAAAGATATGGAGCATATGTAAATATGTGTAACATTATTTATTATGTCATGTGTATTAGTCTGCATTTGGACAGTCTGTGAAGAACTCTCTAATAAAAATACACACATTTCCTCAGTTCCAAGGTGAATCATTCTGTACACTTCGTGAATGGGCTTCATTAAAGGTTAAGAACTTACTAAGCACATACACCTAGATAGAACTATGAAAGAGATTGCGGCTGTGGATGGGTGGGTGCCAAGGAAGAAGCCAAGGAGGACAAGATTACATGGATGTCGAAGTCAACTTCTGCAGATTTTTATTTTCAAGGGCATTATTGGTGCCTTTGATAAAGAAAGGATTTTGCATGTACTTTTATTCTTCATCATATCAGTTTGCACAATATTGGCCAGTAAATCAGCAGAAAAGAATACTTTTCATTGTGCCATTCTATTTGTTACACAATGAACCATTGTATATTTTACCAGTTGGAGGTTCTTTCTCATAAATACATCAGCTATCTGGTCATTTGAACATTATCTAGTTAAGTCAATCTATTGGACCGATTTTATATTGAAAAGGAGGGCATATATTTCACAGAGTGTGAAGCAACAATTTGACTGAGTTGGTAACTGTTTATAATCAAAATTAAGAAAATCAAATAACTCAAAAAATCAACTGCAACAGATAATATGCAACTTCATTACACAAATTTTTGTTTATAATTTTGTACTTAGTTTCAGCTTTGCTTCATGCAGAACAGTAGAACATAAAACCTGACTTTTATTATGTCTTTGTACTTTGTAATTTGAATAACAACCAACATACGAATGTTAGAAAATTACATTCATTAATTAGCTAGCTTTGGCTGAACTTTGAGGTGAGTTGGTGAAGGGAGGAAAATAATTGGCTAACATACAAAAAACATCATACATTTATCCATCCATCTGTGAATTTCCATGTTTTGTTTCTGCTTTTTGCTGTTACAGATCCTATGTGACCTTTTGCAGCTGTTCCTCAGCTAAATTCATAATAAACTCATCACCACCAAAGGAGTATTTACCTATTTTCAACTGAGTTTCCTCTTTTAAACTAAAGGGAACTGTTGATCATGTACACATTTCCAGTTGTGAATCACAATTTTACTGGAACTGAATGTAGCAGGATGTTTTAAACATTGGCAGTCAATCAATCCTTTATTAAAACTTACTTAAAATGTCAGAATCCTGAACCTACACTTCTAATCTTATTACTAAAATTATGTTGTCTGCCCATTTCCAAATGAACTGTTCTACTGGGTAATATCATATGTTGAACAGACAATGTGAGCAGCTTGGCTGAGATATGCTTGTGACCTCATCAGTGGAAAAGTCCACTGAGACCAGGATGATCCAAAAATGTCTGTGTTAAGGTTCTTAAGGTACATCTGTCTGCAGTAATAATAGTATAACACCATCATCTTAATAAAGAAATAACTCATGGTCAGTTTTACCATTTAACAAAAGAAACATTTTAATGCTTGACTTTTAATTAACACTGCAAAATACTTCTCCATTCCTCAATGTCTGAAATCTGAAACTGACTAATAGATGACCATGTATGTCAGAGTTTAGTTTTAATAATGTTATTGCCTAAAGATTAACCTTATACTGTTAAGCATGCTGAGCTTTGCAAGTTTAAAAGAGGATGTTAGCTGGAGTGTGAACTCCAGAATGACAGCATTGGCTTTAAATCAGTATTACATGCTGAACAAAGTCATGATCCATCTGCTCAGTATATTTCCAGTGGACATTTGCTACATGCCAATGCCCTCACTTGTATGGTAGCTGGGATGATTTGCCCCTCCTATATGCCACTGAGATGATTTTTGGAGCCCTGAGGGCTTTTGCAGTGGCCAAAAATAGCACTACTGATACCAATTTCTTACTGGAGCAGCCTTATCGAAATTTAAAATATTATTATATGTGTATGTTATATTTGCAATACTGTTCCCATTTAATCTTGTTTGGAGGAAATTCAATGAGAGTGTACTCATTTAATCCAGATGTGAAATTGGTCATCCATTGCTTGCCGCAAATATTAGTAGTGATGTGGGCTCGGTGTCTGTGCTGGTTGGTAATAATCGTTCTAATTAACAATCATATATATGAGCAAGTACTTAATATCTGAATTAAGAGACATTCTGAATTTGTTTTTCTGACTGTTTAGGTGAAAATGTGGAAAACTGCAAATATTTGTGAAATACAACATGGAAATTAAAAGTGACAAAGAATAAAGGTTTGCACTTTCACATGTGAGAGAGAGAGAGAGAGAGAGGGAGGGAGCAAGTCGGCCCAATCTAAGGAACTGTAAAATCCCAACTTTATTCTGATGGAGAGAAAGGTACATGAAATACAATGACTGACGTGTATTTTAGATATGGATGGATGCAGTCATTGGTTCTGAGACCTGAGCAGCAAACAGGGAACTAAAACCCATTTTGCAGCAAAGAAGGTGAGGCACCGGGTTACAAACAGTAATAGGATGCAATAGATAGAATGATTACATTGGTACCATGATAGATAGTGAGGCAGTAAGATCTGTGATAGATTCAGATGTCTTCATTGTAACCAGAGGACTCCTGTCGTGATTTAGAGGTACAGATAACATTCAGGCCACCCAGAGTACAAGTTTGAATTACAGTGTAAGTCAGAAACACATGGATGCATTGTGGGATGGTGGTGGGTACAGCTACTCACACACGATGTATAATATTATTTTCATTTTTAAAGGAAAGATAAGTCAGGTATATAAGGCAGCTGGTCAGTATAGTTATCCAGCTGTATGTGCAATAATCCCTCTCCTATGGATCTGACCAATTCTCCAACAAAATATATTTTTTAAAAAGAAAATCAACCCTTGATTTGCTAACATTGTTTTTTTTCTTATTGGCTTCCAATGAACTTTTATTGTGGTAATCTGTTTACCGATTTTTCTAATTGCATTTATTTAGATAAGGTTAACTGAAATTAATGAGCCAATGGCTGCTGGTTCGGAAGGGAACCACCGACATCAGCCGCTCCTAGGTACGTAAGTCCGGGAGTTACAGCAGATTCACCCAGGTGCTGGGTTTGCGTGGGGTAGTGCTGAGTGACAGGTGCCAGGCCCCGGGGCTAGTGGACGCCGCATGGGATCCGATGCCGGAGTCCGGACACGCAGGGGAATCCTACTCTGTGACCCTACGCTGGCTGGACCTGGCGTCGGCTCAGAATCTCCATTTCCACGGAATAAACCTTCCCGAACTGCAGATCAGGAGCAAAGTGTAAAGGTTTTTTAAAAAAAATATTTTGCATTAATGCACTTTAATCAATCCTTTGTGTTTTAATGTGTTATTAATTGTTTTGTTTTATTTTTAAAAAATTATTCCCAGCAATGTTAAATGTTTTGAATATTTCTGAATATCAGAGGTGTTTAAAAAAAGGCTCCCAACTTGAGCAGGGTGTGAGACTTTGTCCCCCAGCCTCGCCACCTGGGATGGGGCTTCGGCCGGGGAGCAAGTCCGCGAGGGGCGTGGGGTGGAGATGAGAGTTAGCTCGCCTGACCCCTCTACCTTCGTCCTACCAAGTAGTGCGGCCGGCAGGCCAAATCCATTCAATTCGGTTCATCGGGAAAAAAAGGGTGCACTGCAATTTTAAAATTGATTCTGTGCATCGTCTAATTGTGTTTTTTCTCTGTAACCGGGGCTAGAAGTTTTGAATAGATAATCTTAAACGTTACTTTTATTATTTATCCAAATATATAGAAGGCTCATTACTCAGTTTCTACCCCTGAAACAAACCTGGAATAGTTGGGAACTTCCCGAAGAATATGAGGAAAAATACTTAGCATTATGAATTATAGTTTGAGCACCTTCAAGGTTTTAAATAGGACTTTGTTAGAGGTCAAAGACCAAACTATTTCCATTACTTGCAAATTATACTGAACATTGTATTCTATGGATATTAACATCAATGTGTTTAACAAAACCTGCGTGTTTAAAATTTCAGTATTTTCAACTCTGGATCAAAAGTCCTTCTGTTGGTAATAACAAAAACTCAAAGCACAAACCATCTAACACCAACCTGGGATGAAACTTCTAATTGGTCAAAACCTCTTCCACCACCATAAACATTAATTTTCTACAATATTATGTGCCTTAAATTAAAATTCCTGCACACACCCTGGCTTCCAATTAGTAGAAACTACAGGTATGAGAAACATTCATTCCCTGCTTTACTGGTGTACTGTGTCTGCCTGTGCCTCATCTACAGGATGCAGTACAGGGCAGGCACGATAGTGTAGTGGTTAGCGTAACACTATTACAGTGCCAGCGACCCGGGTTCAATTCCGGCCACTGTCTGTAAGGAGTTTGTACGTTTTCCCCGTGTCTGCATAGGTTTCCTCTGGGTGCTCCGGTTTCCTCCCACATTCCAAAGATGTACGGGTTAGGAAGTTGTGGGCATGCTATATTGGCACTGGAAGCATAGCGACACTTGTGGGCTGCCTCCAGAATACGCAAAAGATGTATTTCACTGTGTGTTTCGATGTACATGTGACTAATAAAGATCTTATCTCACCAAGGCTACTTCAGACATTGCCTCCGAAACCAACAATCCACCAACTGGAAGCCAGGAAGTGTGTAAGAATTTAAACTTGATTACTTTTGGTGGAGCATTTTAAACACAACCTTATACACCTTGATGCATACATGCTCAACCTTAATATTCTTAAAGATTATGGGATGGGGGAGACACACACCCCGACACTTGTGTCTAGAAGGATGGTAGCTGGTGGATGGGAAGACCGCCACCTCTACAAGTTTCTTCCAAAGCATCTACCATCCTCAATGGAAAGTATATGGCCACTACTTCCTCACAGGTGGGACAAAGCATTGAAACTTTCTACCCATCCAACAATGAGTGAAGCTTCACCAGAGTATCAAGAAGGTGATGCACCACTACATTCTCAAGAACAATTGGGGATGAGTAATGAGTACTGGCTTACCAGTACCATCCATGTCCCATAAATAAGTTTAAAAAATCTGAATGTTCACAAAATTTAGTGTATTTGGAAATTTTCATCTCAATATTTGAGATCTAAAATATATTATGCAGCAGCATTCTGCATTATACATCAGATCTGCCCACATGTACCAGAATTAGACATGATGCTCAGGTTTGTATGGAATGTTAAAAACAATCCAAATTTGTGTGAAGGGAACTACTTCCAACGAATACCAATGTATGAAATGTCAGAAGTGATGCATCTTATCATGAAGCCAAATGCTTAATCAGCAATGCTGTCAGCTTTTGGGGACCAGTTTGGAAAATAATTTTCCAATTTAGCACAATTATAATGAAGTGTTGATATAAATCCATTGCTCTTTACATCGCAGTATCACAAAACCAAATCATTATTCTTTATTCCTCACACAGAGAATTGATTTCATTTAAAAGTATGGTATTTTTCTTGATTCTAGATAGTTCAAGGCCGTCATTATTTTAAAATGAATGAATATATTTACTCCAAAACACCCATTATAGAATTGAACTAAATTTTCTAATGTTTGATTTGCTAGTGTGCAAATTGTTTGGAATTTTCTGTGTTCCTTTCCATCTCTAAATCTCTTTAAATCTCTTTTGTGATATGCAACAAGCATTGCAACTCTTTTGCAATATGCAAAGGCATGGAAAGGAACAGATAACATAGTGACAAAGTCTGGTAAAATTAATCTAATTAAATGAAAATCACTCTACTTTTTTCTAAACCAAAGTAGGTAAAAGGGAATTTCCAGTTCCAATAAGTCTATAGCTCCATGTTGCAGTAAGCAAACAGAATATTGCTCATTAATGTTGTGCCACAGGACACATAATTTTTGAAAATAATTTGGAGGTTTCATGTAATCTGTACTAAAGGATTAGTTGCAATCCCAGCTAACCTAGAATGAAATAAATCCTTTAGTTGCATTTAGCACTTCATTTTCTTTTAACACAGCCAAATCTTGGCATTCTTAAATCGAATCAAAGAATTGGAATTGTGGCAAAAGAATATACAAGAATATTGTTTATTCACAAAAATAAGGAAAATGGCAGGTAGGAATACAGGAAATAAAGTAAAGGTGAAAGAAAGAAAGAAAGGATTGAGCCAAAAAAAGAGGCAATAAGAAAAATTGTGTAGATGCACATTAAATTATAGAGGTCATAACATACTGTCCTCTACACAGGAACATTTGCATTGAAAGATTTAAAATATTACGGTAAATTAGAATATGTGTGATTCTGTTATACAGGCATGAGATTAATTTCAATTCCTTGAAAGCACTGCTAGTTATATAAAACCTTTTTTCAGTTTAACCTCTTTCTTACCTAATGATTTTTTTCAGCATTATTGTGATTTTGCAATTCAGATTAGCAACCATTTGCAGGACCATCATCTAATATCCTGACAACTGAGTGAATCTCTTCATTTCGTACTCATTAGTATGATGACCATTATACTCAGAATACACATAATCAACTTCTACATCTGACAACAGCAGTTCCAGGACTTAAGACTGATTCAGAAAGAATTATTAAAAAATTAAATTACGAGGACCAAGAAATTCTCTCATGTAGCGCAGCGATGTTATGCACTACATGAAGGAATTTAATCAAAATGTTTTCTGTGCGCATGCATTATGTAGGTCACTAAAGTGGTACTGGGTTCTTCAGTATACGACATGTTAATGCACCAATGCCTCTAGGTAAGTGGAGCGACATCAAAAGGCTTGCAATGCATGTTTTGGAGTTGAACAGCATAGGCAACATATGTTATCTGTTCCTTTCCAAGCAGCAAACCTTCACAAGGCAAGCAAGGCCTGCTTCAACACTAATTAAAAGGGACCAGCTTTGTTGAGTCCACCACTTGGACTTTTCCACAGGTTGGTCTACTTAAGATTTGTACCTGCACCTCCACTAACTTAACGCACTTCTCACCCTTTCACTGCAAATGTGCTTCGGGCTCTCACCACGGGGTCCTATGCTAAATGGATCCACACACATGCTCACCAACAATGCTCCTCACCCAATCATAGCCTTCACCCTTGATGTTTCAACATAGTCCCAAAGTCATAAGTACAATGGCGGCGCAAGGAGAAGAAAGTTTCACAATAGAATACCACAGCAACAAACCATGCATCGCACATGCATGATCTATGCCATGCCTTGCCTCTTGAGGTGTGGAAGAATCTATAGCCCAGGCTGTTTAGCTGAAATTGCTTCTCTGTCAGTATTACAGAATAATGTTCCATGCATAGCTTTGTTAGTATTCCTAATTCCACACAAATGCATAAACTATGTTCTTTTTAATATATACAAAACTATATTTGGATTTAAAAGTTTGGTCTGGATTGATGGTTACTGTCAAAACAAAAAGATTCCCTATGATTTCAGATTTGCTCATAAAGATCTCCGTAGCTTGGACATCCACTTTTCGAATGTCAGGCATCAATTCAATGGAATCTCTGATGACCAGCAAATGCAACGTCATCAATCACATCACAAAACTTCTCAGAGATACAAAAACAGGAAAAAGCATAAATGTTAGCAAATATTTTAAACATTTTACGGAGCTGTAAATGAAGATTGGAATATACACAAAGAAAAACAGAAGCTGTAAATATCATAACTTGATTTTTTCCAGAAATTTCACTGGCAAGTTTGGGACTCCATTTAGAGTCTAATGATGGAGTAAGAGCTTGCTGGACTCCCACAACGTTTACATTGGGGCATCTGCTCGAGCAGGATCACAAACCCATTTATTGGATGCAAGATTTTACCACTGTAAGTAACTTGCATTTTTTCAAAATATTTGCAGTATAATATTTATTAATTATTTAATGTGTTTTAAAAGCATTTGAGCTAATTTTAATATATTTTTCCTTAATAAATTTTAAACAATAGTTTATAATAGTTTCTAAGTATTTTTGAATGACAGCATCAACAGAAGACAAAGCTGGGGACACAGCTCTGCCATCTAAGTTTTCCTGAGGAGTTTCATGGATAAGAGTTATTCAGTTACATCACACAAAGCCCTCATACTATGTAGAGTCTCACCACTTCACTCCGGGATGGCCTTGGCCAGCTAAGGTACCTTTACTGATATACCAAAGACACTGCTATAGTGATGTGGTTCTACAAAGAATGTGGCAATGTGGCCCACTCAGAAAGAAATTAGGCCCATCAGTTTTAGTATTTTAAATCCATTTATCTAGAAATTCTAATATGCATAGAAATGCGATAAAATGGCATCACACAGAGAACCCACACCAATCTTTTGTGGGACTACTGGAGAGTGTAAAAATCTTCTTAGGCTACACGACTAGCAAGAAATGAATAGTTAGAACAGTTAAGCTTGGTGTATTCCAGGACTTCAATGTGGTTATACACAGGAAATGCAATAAGTTCAAAATTTGCCTTAGAAGTGCAGATTTACAAGTGTAATCTTGTGCAACAGTGACTGATCTTAATGTTCAAATTCTCAATGGGTACCACTGATTCAAGTAGTAGGCCTCAGACCAGTGGTAGTTTTATTCTACCTACAGCATTATATTGACATTTAGTCTCTGGACTAAATTTCCCTTTAAACTTAAAAGAATTTTTTGACCGAAGGGTTTTTTTTTTCATTAAATGGCAAGGTGGCCAATTGATACATATTCTTGGCATGTTCATATTACATTGATGGTCTTTAAGACTTCCATGAGAATATTGATCCTGTCCACAACTGGGTAGGCACAGCTCTGACTATGTTTTCTACAAGTCCCCCATTCAAAAGTTTTAATAAGCACTGTGATATGACCAAAACTTATTATGAGAAAGATTCCTTAATACCCAAAGCCAGCAGCTGATAGGATAGCCATATCATCACATTGTAATGAAAATGTTTTTCTTTAACATCAAGTTCCCCTATCAGTCTTGGAAAGTAACACAACCATCTATATTGAATTGGATCCTGTGTTTGTCCACAGAAATGGAACTTTGGTATTTTTGTAGGCTGAACAAATTCAGGCCTTGGGTTCAGTCCCAAATGGTGTTGTTAAAAGATCATGTCAATAACTGAAACCTGGGAAGATTCATCAAGATTCAATATAGATGTTAAAACAAGAAACAGGCTGTGTCGGGGCAACTGGAATTAGACCACTCGAGGTGAGCTACTTTGGGGTGGCATGAAAAATGTAGGAGTTTCACACCTCTAAAATGAAGAGGAAACAAAATATTCTGATATGTCAATCTATTATTCAAAGAGATCTTGAAACAATGTTACGATGAAACTAAACTCATTTATGAAGACTACAATCTTTTTTTTCAAGGATAGGAAAGAACATTTTTCCTTGAATGAGGTGAACAAAATAACTAAAAATCACTGTGCGAAATCAAAAAAGGTTTGTAACTGAACAAGAAAATGACTTGTATGATACCAGTTTTTTTTAAACCATAGTATTTCAGGTATTGACCCCTGTAGGATAACACCAATTATCAGCCAATCTGTATACTGGATTTGAAGAACTCTGGAAGAATCTGAATTCTTGAGAATAAAAGCAAACAGCAATATCAGCCAGAGCCTTTATAATGTAATTTCATCTGACTGCAGTGTGATTCACTAGGTGATATAGAGCTACATAAGGACTGTGAATACTTTATTAATTTTATAAAGACTAATGTCTTGTTTTTTGATTTAGGAAATTGCCGCCATGCAGCCATTTCATATCAATGTGCTTTCTCCTTACCTTCCATGAGGTTGTAATTGCTCCAGGGTAACAGTTAACCCATTTTGTAGGGTCCTGATGTGAAACGTTAAAAATGTAGCAGCAAATCACGCATCAGAAGGTCTGTGCTAAGCAGTATGTCAAACAGAAGGACATTTTCCTCTTTGGAACCCTTAGGGCACAATCCACCTATGTTCAATTTATATTTCACTACACATATTTCTGTTCGGGCTTGTATTTTTTTATTGTCAAATTATGGGACTGATAACATGGAACTGATGTGATGGTAAACGGCGCCATAACCTCCAGGAAGCCTTCCTCTCCTTTCACACAAAACCTACAACATTTTACTCAAATGTCAACAGGGTGTATAGAAAGCCTTAGGTACAATATTCTGTACCCAAGATGTAATACTGAATGACAGCTAGGGTCAGGCAAAATCAGCAAAGTGGTCAGTCATGGCTTTAATTTTAAGTCTCCTGTTTTCACTGCATGTCCATGATATATTATAGTGACATGCAGCAAAACAGAGTCACCCATCAGTACAGAGATCTAATTAAATATTCTTTCACAAAATTGCAAGAAGTGTGAGTACAAGACAATGCAAAGTACGACTTTAGAGATTACTTAACTGCTCTATGTTAGACAACTGGGAGGAAAGCAGGAATAATAATTGAGGGTCAAAAAATAAATACTTGCATTTATATAGTGCCTTCTACACCCTCACAGTGTTCCCAATGCACTTTGCTACTAATGAAGTTTTAGTAGGCAATCAGCAGAGTAGAAAATTTTAACACAGCAAGCTCCTGCAAGTAGTATAAGCAAATAATCGCTTTAGTTTAAAGTGATGTTGATTGAGGGATACAAATATTGGCAAGACACCAGGGATAAATCTTCTTTGAAAACAGTGCTGTATAATCTTTCAAGTCAACTTGGGAGGCCAGAATTTAATATCAGGCTAGTCTTTTGAGATATCTTAAGCAGTGTCATTTCTTCAGGCTGTTGTGCAGACTGCAAGCTTGTCCTCTTAAGGGCATACTCTTGATTCAAGGTATGGTTAATGACTTTGGTTTATCATGTGCCCACTGAAAGTCTTCACCATCCTACCTGTTGCAAATGCATCTGTACCTGATAGCAGGAGTGACCACCAAACAGCGCTTGTGGAAACAAAGTCTCATTTTCACATCAAGGACAATGTTCATTGTGTTGTATGGCACTAAATAGGCTCAGATCTTATCTAAGTCTAAAAGCAACAAAGCTACAGATGTAGGAAATCTGAAATGAAAACAGAAAATGTTTAAGATACTCAGCAGGTCAGGCAGCATTGATGGTGAGAGATACAGAGTTAACATTTTACATCCATAATCTTTTTGCAGAATTGTCAAGTCGTTGACTTGAAACGTTAACTCTGGTTTTCTTGCCATGGATGCTGCCTGATCCAGTAAGTATCTTCAGTAATTTTCATTTTCTTTTTCAAATTTTCAGCATCTGCAGTTTTTTTTTATTTGTTTTACACTCAGATTCAAACTGGCAACTCAAAACTAGGCATACATGAAGTGTTGTGAACCATTAGTATCAGCAGAAATGTATACTTCCACAGTCTGACAGAATGTAATCTTATGGCCCAGCATATTACTCACTTTACCGTTACTATCAAGAAGGGGGATCATCCCTGGTTCAATGTGCAGAGCAGAAAGGCATGCTGATAGCAACACCAGGCATATTTAAAATGAAGAGCCAGCCTAGTGAAGCTGCAACACAGAATTATCTATGTGCCAAACATTAAAAAGATCATGCCACAGACAGAGTCAAATAATCCCAGAATCAATGGATCACATCTAAACTCTACAGTTCTGCCACACCTAACCATGAATCGTGCTGGACAGTTATACAACTAGTACAGCTCACAGACAGAAGAAGCTCCAAGCACATTCCCAATTTTTTACGATGGTGGGATGTACTCAAGACAAGGATGAAGCATTGAAACCATGTTCAGCCAGAAGCTGAGTTGAATGGAGGATTCATCTCAGCATCCTCCTGAGATCCCCGCCTTCACAGAAGACAGCGATTAGCCAATTTGATTCACTTCACATGTTATCAAGAAATGGCTGAAAGCAATTTCTAAGCAAAGGTTAAGGTACAAGACATCTGACTACTGAAATTTGCATTCAAGAACCACATTTACTCAAACTGTTCCAACACTGTAGAATAATGCATTTTCCCAATGATGTGGAAAATTGTCCTGGTATGATCAGTTCACAGAACATAATACATCCAATCCAGATACTTACTGACATTAAATAACATTACCAACACAAGTCCTCTACCATTAATATTCCTTGAAGTCACCATTGACCATAAATTCAACTGTAGGAGTTGCATAAATGTTGTAGCTGCAACAGCAAGCCAGAGGTGGGATGTCCTCTGATGAGCTCCTGATTCATCTCAGCTTCCTGCTGAGATCCCCATCATCACAGCTTCTGATACCCTAAATTCCTCCCACAATCTTGAGACACCTGCCAGGAGTCTGATGGAATATTGTCCATCTGCCTGGATGAGTGAAGCTCCAACAATACTCAATCAGGTCAACAATATCCAGTATTGAGAGGATGAATGAAAGAGGGAGTTGGGGTGGAGGGTGATGAAGGGAGAAGTAGGAGTGTCAATCAAGTGGGCTGCTTTGCACTGGATATTGTTGAACATTGCGTGTTGTTGAAGCTGAGAGAGAGTAGGATTGAGGAAAGGAGGCTGAGGGAGGCAATTAGAGCATGGACTGACAAAGGGGAGTAAATTAGGTTAGGAGGGTGAGGGAGGAGGCTGAAGAAGAGTTTGTGTATGTGAGTATGAGGTGTGGGATGGAGGGGCTGAATGAGGGAGGAAGGTGATCAGAATATGTCTGTGTGTGGCTGGGGTATGCGTTGGTCCACTAAGGTGCATGTGCCAAGTCTGTGCAGAAGAGCCCACTTGATTGGCACGTACTCCACTGCCCTAAGCATTCATTCCCACCGCTACTGGCGCATCATGGCTACAGTGTGTGCCATCTAGAAACACTAAAGATGAACTTAAAACATTAACCACCTGGGAACATCTTACATTTATTGAATCATTGAAGCTTCCTCCTCTTCTCAGTCTGTCCCTTGAGGTGGAAGAAGTGGTAGATTCCTATGCAAGAATTCTTTTAACACAAGGTGGTTGTTGTACACCAGCCACTAAGTTTGAGCAGAACAAGATCTTGATTCAACGGCAAGGAGAATTCAAGACCAGGCTCTTCTGCACAGACTTGGCACATGCACCTTAGTGGACCAACGCATACCCCAGCCACACACACGTATTCTGATCACCTTCCTCCCTCATTCAGCCCCTCCATCCCACACCTCACACTCACATACACAAACTCTTCTTCAGCCTCCTCCCTCACCCTCCTAACCTAATTTACTCCCCTTTGTCAGTCCATGCTCTAATTGCCTCCCTCAGCCTTTCCTCAGTCCTACTCTCTCTCAGCTTCAACAATACACGCAATGTTCAACAATATCCAGTGCAAAGCAGCCCACTTGATTGAGACTCCTACTTCTCCCTTCATCACCCTCCACCCCAACTCCCTCTTTCATTCATCCTCTCAATACCATCCCAACACCCTCCCCTTTCACACCTCTCTCTCAATTTCCTCTCCATTCACTCATCCTAACAGCTCAGCATGTTCATCCTTCATTCACTCCCTCCTCAGTTCCCTCCCATTTGTTCACCCCCTTCTCTTAGTTCATTTCACTTTCCACTTCCCTTGCCCCCTGCCCCAGGTGGTTAACTCACCACTCCATTCCCCTGCAAAAGTCCAGCTGTCCAGCCACTTGCTTTCCCCTAATATGTGCTTAACTCCCAGTTGCCACTGCTTACCCTCCCCAAGGCTGTTTCCAGCTTGCTGATTGCTCTACCTGCTCCCAATGCTCAGTCCCAGCAGCTGTAGCCCAGCCCAGACTCCCCACACCCACCCCCCCCCCAACCTCTCTTGTAAACCTTAAAAGAATCTTCATTTGCCCATCTGATGCTGCAGTTCCCTTACAGACAGTACCTCAGACACTGCTATCACATAATCACAGCCCTTGGCTATACCCTGTTACTCCAAAGAGACAGACCCATAAGGGGTGATATACTTTTGAGAGTGAAGCTCTGGGAGAATCTGTGCACAGATAAAGGGCATCAAGCCTGTGCTGTGGTTGAAAGTGATCCAGTCGTTTCTACTCCCTTGCTCTTTGACCTGCAAATGTTATTGTTACAAAGAGATATCCAATCTCTTTTGGAAGTTATTATTGAATATAATTTCACCATCATCATTCCTTAGGCTATGCGTTCGAACTTAACAACTTACATTTGAATAAGAACTTTCTTCTTAACATAATGAATAAAAGAGGAACAATTTGGCTGGCCACTTAAGCCTACTCTGTCATTCATTATCAAAGCTCATCTGATACCCTAGGACCACATCCAACCCACTAGCATCACCTACTGTGTCATCACCACCCAGTAACCAATCCCCTTATCCCGTCATTGCAATGGTGTCCAAAACATTCAACCAAACTCAAATATACAGAATCAAAGACTGAGCATTCACAGCCCTCTAGAAAAGAGAATTCCGAAGATTTACAAATATCTGACTGAAGAAATTAATGAACTTTTGACCTTGAATCATGCTTCTGGTTCCAGACTCTCCAGCCTGAGGAAGAAGTCTCAGCATCTTTCCTGTCAATTCCTCTCAGAATTTTATACGTTTCAATGAGATCACCACTCATTCTTCTACACACCAGTGGGTATAGTCAAATTTTACTCAATCCTTCCTCAGGGGTCAACTCCCACAACCACCTTGTCCATCATGATCAATAAGAATTAAATGAACTGATCTTGAATTGGAAATAATTATATAATTATAAGATTTTGTTAACTTACTTCACTTGGATATCTGCTAGCTGCCTGACCAGCATCTAACAGGTGTATTGCCAGTCACTGTCATGTATTAAGAAAAGCAATGTGAGGAAGTTGGCTGTGATATTCAATCAAGAGGCAGATTCTACTTACCCCAGTTGAGACCTATGACAATACCAGCTCGACATCCTGGAGATGGAAAATTTACACTGTATTTCAAGCATCTCATAAAATCAAAGTTGCAGAATACACAAAAACAGATTCTTCAGCCCACTATTTCCATGCCAACCATCAAGTACTCATCCACACCAATTGCATTTACCAGCACTTGGTCCATAGCCTTCTATATCATGGCAATTCAGGTGCTTGAATAGATACTTATTAAAGGTTGTGAGAGTACTCACGTCCACCTCCTACTCAAGCAGCGTGTTCCAGTTTCCAACTACCTCCGGGTGAAAAAGACTCCTCCTCAGCTCTCCTCTAAACCTTTTAGTTCTTACCCTAAACCTATACCCTCTAGTTTTAGATACCTCTGTGACGGCAAGAAGTTTCCCATTATCTACACTATCAATGGCCCTATTTGTATAGCTCTTTCAAAACCCCCTCTTTGACCACTCCAAGGAAAACAAACCTAGTCTCTCCTCATATTTGAAATGCTCCACCCTGGGGAAGATTTTGTGAATTTCATCTGTGAATCTACAGAGTGGTGACCAGACTGCACACACTATCTGGCTGTGGCCAAACCAATATTTTAACTAAAAGATGAAAAACACTATGATGCTGGAGGAACTCAGCAGGCCAGGCAGCATCCGTGGAGAAAAGCAGGCGGTCAACATTTTGGGACAGGACCCTTCTTCAGGACTGAAGATAGGAAAAGGGGAAGCCCAATATATCAGCAGAAAAAGCAGAGCAGTGATAGGTGGACAAAAGAGGGGAGGCAGGTGGGCACAAGGTGGTGATAGGTAGATGCAGGGGGGGGTGGTAAGAGATAGTGATAGGCAGGTGCGGGGGATGAGGGGAGAGCAGCTTCACTGGGGGATGGGTGAAAGGTAAGGAGAGAAAGGAAAAAAGGTAGATAAAAGAGGTAGGTTAGGAAAGGGAAGAAGAGAAGAAGCGTGGTGTGGAGGGGGGGGGGGGGGGTAGGGATTACCTAAAGTGGGAGAATTCAATGTTCATGCCGTTAGGCTGCAAGGTTCCAAGACGGAAAATGAACTGCTGTTCCTCCAATTTGCGCTTGGAATTCTCCTGGCAGTGGAGGAGGCTGAGAACTGACATATCAGTGATAGTGTGGGAGGGGGAGCTGAAGTGACTGGCAACAGGGAGATGCAGATCATGGTTATGGACAGAGCGCAGGTGTTCTGCAAAATGGTCATCTAGTCTGCATTTGGTCTCATCAATGTAGAGGAGGCCACACATGGAGCACCGAATGCAGTAGATGATATTAAGGGAGGTGCAGGTGAATCTCTGTCTCACCTGAAAGGACTGTTTGGGTCCCTAGATGGAGGTGATGGAGGTGGTGTAGGGGCAGGTGTTGCACCTATGGTGGGGGCAGTGTAAAGTTCCTGGGGTGGGAGGAGTCTACTAGGGAGTGATGGAGAGAGCGGTCCCTGCAAAAGGCAGAAAGGAGTGGGGAGGGGAAGAAGTGCTTGGTGGTGGGGTCCCGTTGGAGATGGCGTAAGTGGCGGAGAATGAAGTGTTGGATACATAGGCTGGTGGGATGAAATGTGAGGACAAGGGGGACCCTAATCCCTGTCGGTTCTGGGAGGGGTGGGGGTGAGAGCAGAGGTGCGGGAAATGGCAGAGATACAGGTGCAAGCTCTCTCAACCATAGTCAGGGGGAAGCCCCAGTTAGAAAAGAAGTTGGATATCTCGGATGTCCTGAAGCGGAAAGCCTCATCATGGGAGCAGATGCGGTGGAGGCAGAGAAATTGAGAAAAAGGGATAGCATCCTTGCAAGAGACAGGGGTGGGAGAAGCTGTAATCGAGGTAGCTATAGGTGTCAGTGGATTTGTAGAAGATGTCAGTGGATAAGGAATCTCCTGAGATGGAGATGGAAAGATTGAGGAAGGAGAGGTGTCAGAGATAGTCCAAGTGAATTGGATAGCAAGGTGAAAATTAGTGGCAAAACTTATGAAACTGTCAAGTTTTGCACCGGTACAAGAGGTGGCACCTATGCAGTCGTTGATATAGCGGAGAAAGAATTGAGGAATGGGGCCGGACTGGTCTTGGAACAGAGACTGTTCAACGTAGCCAATGAAGAGGCAGGCATAGCTGGGGCCCATGCGACTGCCCATAGCTACGCTCTTGGTCTGTAGAAAGTGAGAGGAAAGTGGAGTTGTTAAGGGTGAGGACAATTTCAGCCAAGCGGAGGAGAGTGTTAGTGGAAGGAGACTGGTTCTGTCTCTGGTCAAGAAAGAAGCAGAGGGCGGTGAGGCTGACATGATGGGGAATGGAGGTGTATAGGGACAGGACGTCCATGGTGAAGATGAGGTTGTGTGTGCCGGAGAACTTAAAGCTATGGAAGAGTTCGAGAGCGTGTGATATGTCACAGACGTGGGTGGGAAGGGATTGGACCGGGGTGCAGGATAGTGTCCAGGTACGAGGATACGAGCTCCGTGGGTCAAGAGCAGCTGTCCGGCCTGCTGAGTTCCTCTAGCATCATAGTGTTTTTCATCTAGATTCCAGCATCTATAGTCCTTTGTTTCTCCAATATTTTATATAGTTGTATTATAACCTCCCAGCTCTTACATTTTATGCACCTGCTATTGAAGGGAAGTATCCAGTATGCCTTCTTCCTCACCTTATCTATCTCTCCACGTTTACTGAAGCCTCCATTTTGAATCCTCCTTGGAACCCTCCAGTAGTACAAGTAACATTCTATCAATTATAGGAAAATATTTCTGTAGTTAATGCTCACTTTAAAGCAAAAAAACTACTTAAGCCAAACTTTCCTAAGAAAGTATCGGAATTTTCTGACTTTCAGAAAAATTATTTATGTCCACAGGGCAAAGACTGCCTACAATTAAAGTTTTCACTCACTCATGGGAGTAGTGTGAATTCACAAAAGAGAACTATAGATGGATCACGCTGGGGGGCAAGAGAAGCTATATAAAAGGTGCTGCAAATGGTGGATGAAAATTTCTTATGGTCAGGCATCCCTTGTGACTTACTGCAATTGCCTGAATTACCTATGATATATATCTGTAAAAGACAGCAAGTACTCACTAATGGAGAGATTAAAAAAATCTCGAAAAGCCAAATGCAAAAAGTTGAAAGATTTGAAACTAAATTGAACTATGCCAAACTTTCAGCAATTTTCTTCTATGCAATAAAAATAAAAGGTGCACTAGATAAAAAGCAAAACTGCAAAAGATTTATCACATTAGGAGTGATAAATGACTACTTAATTTGCTTGCTTACGAATTTTCTGCAAATCATGAAACATAATTTTTTCCTGAACATAGGGATCTGTTCTCAAAATGTGTCATCACAATATACTTTTGCATTATCAGACTAATCACTATTAAATTAAGTAGTGCATAGGAGTGAGATCATGCCATTTATTATTTAATACAGTTCTTTATTCATAGCTTACAGGTAGTAAGCAGTATGCTTTCATTGCTAGGCCGAGGCTGTAAATCAAAGAGGCAGGGTTTATGGGATGTGTCAATTACTCTTCTTTGTTCAATTAGTAATGAGGCTTAATATCTGCTGCTCAGGCAGCTGGATGGAAGGAAAGCCCTTAGGTAAAATTAAAAGTACTAAAAGCTCCAGGGAAAGCCATACTTTAAGAGAATAAGAAGACAATCTCCATATTACATTGAGTTCTGTTTTTCATGAGGTATTGAGTGTCATGTCCCTTTATTTATAACTACAGATACCATGCTCCATGCACAATATATCTATTCAAAGAACCACTGTTGTAGAGACAGAGAGATAACTGCGTCTAACTGGCCTAAGAGAAAAGGCATTTGTGATTCTCAGGGCATACGATCCATGTAAGGAAATAATCTAACTTTTTTTTATGTCAATAATTTTCACCTATGCAAGTCTGTATGGCAAATGCTAAAATTGACGGGCATGAGAAGAGCAGCTTAGTTCATCAAACATATCCCATACCATGATGGTTAAATAGTTCATCCCAGGACTTCCACTGCTACCCATCCCTGCAGCCTTGCCACACAGATCTGTCAGCAGTCATCAGAAGCCTCACTAATGCACCTCCATGACCAACCAATGGGAGCTAAGCTTCTGTGCATAAAATCTGGGATAAATTCTTTTAGTTTATAATAACCCCAAGAAAACAAAATGCCCTGAAGTCTTGTTGATTTATTTCAAAAATATGCATTTTCCATCTCCTATCCTGCTGGGTTGACGTGGTGTTGTTACTTTATGAATCATTCCAGAAATGCTCCATTGTGAATAGCTGGGCATAACTTCAAGCTGAGCTCAATGTTAGAATTACCAGTTTGGATTCTTTTCTTTAAAAGAAAAGAGATCTTAAAGGAATGAGATCTCTGTAAATTTGAATGAGCTAGACAAGATAGATGTATTGAGAATATTTGCTCATGGGAGAGTCCAAAATTTGAACCATAAATCTAACAGTTACTAATAAATCCAATAGGGAAATAAGCAGAAATTCCTTCTCTCAGAAAGCTTACTACTACAGGTTGTGCTTAAGACCTATAGGTTAGATACTTTCACAAGTAAATTAGATTAGTGCAAGAGAGGAAAGAGAATTGAGAGGCGAGTTGATGAGCTGAGATGAGGTAGGTGCAATGAGAGAAAACATGCACAGTGTATCTATGCTGTATCTTCTATATAATGTAAAGTCACCTACATCTTGAAAATGCCTACTTCAGATTTCAGAATAGTTATTGGATGGTCAGCGATCCAGAGCACTCCTCAGGGTGATCTGATGCTGAGCAGCTCAAAACAGGGACGGGGTGTGGAATAGAAGTCTCTAGAGTTTCCCAACAGAGAGATAAATTAAGCCTGAGAGGGATACATAAAAGTATCATCTAAGTATTTAAATATGATGAGTAGCCATTACTTGGCTCCAGAAATGTGGAGCCCACAAGAATGGTAAATGATTTCCAAACTTACGTATCAAACAGGCTTCAACACCTTTCTATTTGCAAACAAGGGGTAAAGACCCTTTCCAAAATTCATAGGAACTGACTGCAACAGAGTTGGGCATACTCCAGAGTGGTAATGCAGCAGTGCTGCACTGAGGCAGCGAATGTCTTTTAGGTAAAACATTAAATGGAAGCTTGGTTTACAGTCTCTGGTGGTCATAATAGGAGTGTAGTGGTGTTATCCCTTGTGTCCTGGCCAATATCCACTACTCAATCAATGTCACTATGTGGTTATGATCATCTTGTTATTCTTGGGAACTTGCTGATCTCAAGTTGGCTGATTTCCTATATTACAACAGTGACTACACTTTGAAAGTATTCATTAGCTATAAATTGCTTCAGTATGCTCAAAGGTCATGAAGAGTGCAAGTCTTTGAGTATTCTTAAGCAATTAGCAGCTAAAGTAGTAATCCCTTTATTCTGCCTCTGGAAAGTTTTGTTTTAATTAGTTTACTTATCTTTGTGGAGCTGGGTGAAGAAGTATTCTCTCATTAAATTCATGGAGGACTGCCAGCTGCCCAACTTTTTGGACTTTATAATCTTTGTGTTGGCATCGGAAGTGGGTAATCCTGGTTCCCTGCCAAACAGCTTCCGGGCCTTTACTTCTCTGATGGCTAAAATTGAGGCTGATGGACCATTCTCACGTGGGCTCAATCAATATATGCAACTTCCCACATATAACTTCTCACATATCCCACAGCTCACAAAAAACACTGACATTGCACCCCAATTTCTAGGCCTTAGTTTTTGAAAAGAAAATGTAGCCTAATAGAACCATAGAACCATACAGCACAAAACAGGCCCTTCGGCCCACCGTGTCGTGCCGTCCATCAGACCACCCTCACACTACCTAACCCCTTCCTCCCGCATATCCCTCTATCTCACGTTCCTCCATATGCCTATCCAACAAGCTCTTGAACCTGTTCAATGTATCCGCCTCCACCACCACCCCAGGCAGTGCATTCCATGCACCAACCACTCTTTGGGTGAAAAACCTCCCTCTGACATCTCCCCTGAACCTCCCACCCATAACCTTAAAGCCATGACCTCTCGTCTTGAGCACTGGTGCCCTGGGAAGGAGGCGCTGACTGTCTACTCTATCTATTCCTCTCAATATTTTATATACCTCTACCATGTCTCCTCTCATCCTCCTCCTTTCCAGTGAATAAAGCCCTAGCACCTTAAGCCTCTCCTCTCTTGATTTATTTTAAAAGAAAGGACAATAAAAGTATACCCAAACAAATACTATTTTACCAAGTTTATATATATTGATTTGCATTAGCACTTTATTTTTTTATATAGTACAGGAATACCCCACTCCTACTTCTAAGAAAATGCTACATTTTTAGACTTCAGTTTCATCAGTTTCATTCTGGGTTTAATTTCAAATGAATGTAAAGTTACATGAACTCCTTAAGCATACAGCATTCCTATTACCTCCAGGAAAACCATAACTAATTGACCCACCCATAACCTTAAAGCCATGATCTCTCGTCTTGAGCATTGGTGCCCTGGGAAGGAGGCGCTGACTGTCTACTCTATCTATTCCTCTCAATATTTTATATACCTCTACCATGTCTCCTCTCATCCTCCTCCTTTCCAGTGAATAAAGCCCTAGCACCTTAAGCCTCTCCTCTCTTGATTTATTTTAAAAGAAAAGACAATAAAAGTATACCCAAACAAATACTATTTTACCAAGTTTATATATATTGATTTGCATTAGCACTTTATTTTTTTATATAGTACAGGAATACCCCACTCCTACTTCTAAGAAAATGCTACATTTTTAGACTTCAGTTTCATTCTGGGTTTAATTTCAAATGAATGTAAAGTTACATGAACTCCTTAAGCATACAGCATTCCTATTACCTCCAGGAAAACCATAACTAATTGACAAGGTGCACAAGTTGAAACATCTTGATATTAGATTTTTCCATAATAGTGACCTGGGGACAACTCATATGGGAGAAAGGAAGGAACTTAAAAAATGAAATAATTTGAATAAAATTCAAAATCATGATAAAAAATGTCACAAGGATAGTTGGTGTGGGAAACACAAGAGAGTGCGTGTGAGTGTACTCAGATGCAAGTTGAGGTTTGAATTTGAAAATAACACATATTGTTAGAGAATAGTCCAGATACCATCTGGCATGCTGTAATTTCACTTGGAAACACAAATTAACTGGCGACTCAAAAGCAGAAAAAAATTGATTCCAATATTGATGTCTATTACATTGATAATTATTTTTAAAAGTAACATAACATTTAATACAAAAAATGTAAGGTATCAATTAGACACAAGACCCAAGTTGTTTAATTATAGCTAGTCTCTCTAAACTGCATATGAAGTAAAGCCTGCAAATTCCTTTTGGCCCAGCGTAGAAGGAAACTATAGATGTCCCTCCTGGGTCGCAACGCTTCTCAAAGTTTATATGTTGATGTGCAACTGAAATAAAATTCATTGCAAACAATCTTAAGTTGCTATGCTTTCACAAGGAAGCAGTTTTAAAAATGAATGAATTTTTGTATGAATCAGGCATGCAATCTCAATTGGGCAATTTGGGAGAAAGTGACAGGTGAAAAATACTTCACCTCTGTTCAAATGGGAATAAATTGGAATGAGTTTCTTGACTTGTTCTTCTGTCATTTCCAGTGATTACCTGATGAGTAGAAGGGGCATGTGATACAGTAGCACTTAAAATGGAATAAAAACTGAATTCAAATGTGGCTGGAAAAAAATTAAAGCTTTCTAAATAAAATTGGCTCTCAATAAATCTAAGGTAAATGCATCTGTTGGATAATCCTGAAGTGATGGACTCTCCAATCAAAATTTTAGGGTGCAGATGGACAAGCAAAGAGATATGATAATGAATGATGCCAAGAATAAATTTTCAGGACATCATTCTTTGACATTATCAATACTTCAATGGAGGCTTTATCTCCTGTATTACATAAAAGAATTTCCAGCAAAAATTATGATCAATTCTCAATAGTTTTGCCATTATAACTATTTATTCAGAGAGAGCAACTCATTCATTGTCAGAATTAAACAGTTAACTTGCTGTATAAACTAAGAGTGGTCTTGCATCACCACCCACAGAATCAAGATCTGTCATTTTGTCAGTTTCTTGCTTATTGAGTGGGCTAAGGTCAGATTAAACATTAGATTCGACTCCTGGTGGTGCCTTACAGTTATTTCCCTTAATTTTCAGTTTTGTAACTACATTCATCCCTGTAACCCAAAGACTTTGGTTTCCTGGTTACTGCCCTGAAAATCATGGGAATAATAACACCAGATCACTGGTCAAGATTGTTTCTGATAGGAATTATGACCACACTTTACATTTCTCTCTAACAGGTTGTCTGTCCTTGTAAAGATCAAATGAATTGATAAATTAAATAGATTTGTAAATAATGTCACAGAATATCAAGGAAATCTGGTCAAACTAAAAGTTATCTTTAGCAGCATTACCAATATGTATTATTCTTTAAGATATTCCTGAAACTATGATTTGAACGGTTATATATATCCAAATCATGCAAATCCATTTTTAAAATCAATTGTTTACAGAGATTCCTTGTGGATTATACTTTTCACTCAAAACATTCATCCTTAGATATTAAACAGTAGGTAACAGTATTATTATAAAAATTCAGTATGCAAAAAGCCTTTAAATAGTTCTTACCTACAGTACATTAATCTTGAAGTACTGTTTTAAGACTTATAATAACCAGGCAGGGAGATTTTAGACCAATAAAAGTGGCTGTCAAATGACCTTTTTTCTGCTCTGCAGACCATGGATAAATTGAATGCTTAAATAAATGAATGGACACATTAAAAGATAAATGAATCAGCTGAGAAACAATAAAAAGGGTCCCTGGTATCTTTTAGACAACTAAAACTAACTGCTCTTTAAGAAAAGCACCATCTCATTGAGCCAGTCTAAGTAGGCTATATATCAACATCTACACAGTACCTCCCTTTAAAAAAGACATAGCTTGCTTTCTTGTGGCCTACATTTAAGCAACTATTGTAACAATTCATATCTATTAAAACTCATTTTTAAATCAGAATCCAATTCTGGATAATTGCGACCTTGGTGATCATGTCCAGAAAATTACTTTCCTTAGTTTCAACAGCATTGACAGCGTTACAAATGCTGCCAATTGTATAAGCTCCAATGCCACGATTCATTAATTTATAATACATATTTATATAAGTTTAAAGTTTGGTGCATTCAGTTAGTAACCCTAAACCTTAACAGGCAGATTTTTAACAGCTTTCAGTGCCTCAGTATACTTAAAACAAATTCACATCATTGGACTGTAATTTTTATTGGCTCAAATCTCTCTGCCTGGTTATTATAAATCTTAAAAGAGCACTTCAGCATTATTGTACTGTAGTTTAGGAATGTGTAAAGGCTTTTGTATTTTAAACTATCTTTAAAATATTGTAACTACTGTAAAATATCTATGGGTGAATGCTGTGAGTGAAAAGTAAAATTTAAATGGAATCTTTTATTTTAAAGGATGGAATTACATCATTTAGATGACCTTAAGTAATTTTCATCTTAGGTTTTGGTGCATCCTAAAGAATAATACACATTTATTATGCTGATGAAATTGCTAAAGATCGCTTCAGTTTAACCACATTTCCTTGGTATTTTAACAAACATATTTCATCTATACAAAGACAGAAAACTTGTTGAAGAAATATAAAATATGATTATAGTTCCAACCAAAAATGACACTGATTATTAATCTGGTGGTATGAGTCTGTGATTCACTAAGTACATTCTGGGAAACCATGTCTTTGGCTTCTGTGGGATAGGGTGAGGAGGGTGGTGGTGAGTGTGGTTGCACAGCTGAAATTTAAAAGGTATAGTCCTTCTTCAGGTTATGTACTGGACATTTAAGTATAATTATTTTGCATGGATTTTCCTGCACACCAGTTTGAATTTAGGCTTATATACCAATCTAGTCATTAAGCAATAATGGTTTCTTAAAATATGACATTTATTACAGTGATTTTGATTCCATAAGGAGGAGTTATTGACTCATTATATAAAACTGTATGATACAAACTATTAAAAATTCTGTTAATAGAATGGAAAATAGGTTAAATCTGTATCATTAAATTTACTTTGGAAAGTCACGTTTGCTAAAATTGAGATTCGTAACTCCAATATTAGTTTTTAAGATAAATATATAAGAAGCCAAATTTCTAATCTTGTGCTCTTCAAGGTAGTTATGAGTATTTTTAAGTAAGGCATATAAAAAAAAACTTGGTGTCTTATACTTTCCATTGAAAATATCTGCAGCTTGTTGCATATATTATTAAAAAACAAACAAATTTTGTAGCTCTAGTCATTTAGTCAAATGTAGGCAGATCAATAAGGACTGTTGAATTTCAGATTGAAATGCACAGGCATGAATGCCTGCAAGATGACAAAGGGGATTTGCATTGGTTAGTTCCAGAAGATAGCACATGGAAAAATAGGAAGTAACAACATTTGCCAATCAGAACACAGACAATCCTTCCTCATAAATAAAGCCGGAATTCTTTGAATAATGCTAATGAAAGTATGCTATTTATTATATAAAAAAAAGCTAAATGATTTAACAGTGTGCACAGATAACAAACAAATTGAAAGATTTCATGAGATTGAGGGCAATAGTTATTTAGGTGAAAACACTGTTTTCATAGCTCAGTAATGACGTGGCTCAGTAATGACGTGGCTTAAATTTTGTAACAATATCAGTTCCGTGATTTGAATTCCTGTCCTGAAAAGATCCCCATCTAAGCCACAACAGTGATCCCTCATAGCTTGATTACTCATTGGAAATACCAGGAGGGTAACTTTCTGGCTCTGAGACTAAATATGATATTCTCCAGTAAGTTGTTGTCAAGCAAGAAGAATCAGGTTTTTTCTGCATGTAAAGACATCACTAACAATTACAACTTTCTAGTTCTGAGATGGTATGTTACAATCAAAGTAACCAGAAGATTTGTCCAAAATCATACCCATGTGTCCTTTGGTTTGGCAGAAAATGGGCAGTATGTGAGTCTATGTGGTCCACATACTACCACCCTGTGCCCATTTCATACATATCCAGCTTCTCCATTAGCTATAACCTGTTTATCCTTGGCAATAAACCAGAGTAGGTCTTTCTCTAGTCTAGTGTTATTTCCATGTGTTCTCTGAATGACTGTTATTGTTCCTAGTGAACGTCAACAGGTTGGATGTAGAGTTGTGCCTCCATTTGTAGTGTCACCAAATGATCCTGCTAAATCTTGAATGTGCTGATTCACCTACTGGCACCAAGGGGAGGGAGGTGAAGCATTCATATTTCCTAGATTACCTATTCATGTTGAACGTAGCATCTTCGAGCCCTCAATTACAGCATTAGTGACAGAAGCTGTATACTCTTCTGACCCTTGGGACTCTCCTGAAGTTGGTAGTGATATTACTACATCCTCCAGAATGCACTGAGGGAATGAAAAACATTTATATGTTGCAGATAAAAAGCTAATGACGTGCTACTGCACTGTCATCAATAACTTTTGTATTATGTACGATGGGCTGAATGGTCTTCTGCATCATAAATTTTCCATGATTCTATGAACACTAAAACTATTTTAAGTATAATTTCCAGATTACAGACTCAAAACTGGGTTATTAAACATTTGGATTATTAGGTAAGGGCATTTTAATAAATATATGCAATGTATTAATTTTAAATAAAAATATTAAGTGGCAGTTTGTGGTAATTGAAATCTAGTTTATGTTTCTCTTGCATTTGTCACCCTCCTGTGGTAGTTTCCTAACCAATTAAATTCTGAAAGGGTTAAAGGTTTTGTAAATCAATATGCCTGCTAAAGTGGGTTTATAGTTCTGTGGGAAATTTGTACATTTGTATTATATAGCCTAGCTTATAAAACATACCCTCCCTTCAGAGAAATCACAATTAATCTATCATAGGCTAGCAGGCTTGCTTCATTAGTCAGCAGAGATAAGAATCATCAGCTAGTCTGTATGATTTGTCTAATTAGCTGCAGTTCATTTGTCATTTTCATTTTCTTCGCGCGACGCACAGCTGAATAATCGTTGCCTTCATCAGTTGCTGAACAATGCGCCCCTTTCAAGCCATCACCGTCAGTGTTGTCACTTTATCCATTATAAAATTTGGGTTTCATTTAACCAGTAATTAAACATTACAGCCTGCACACTCTTACAACAGAGGATAAGGAAGTTACTAATTACATAAGAAATGAGCCAACATTTATCTCTTTTTTTTACATGATTTTTTATTTTTTTTCTCTGGTGTGTAAGCACACAGCCAATTTACCATCTTGAAGTAATGATGATTTTCCTCCCTTGCATCTAGTACTTGTCATTTGAAATGTGTTGCCACTAAAGCAATGCATCTGAGCTGGCTATTTCACTTATCCTCGAGCAAAAAGCCAATTAGTTGATTCATTAACAAATGCAGTTATGTAATAAAAAAAGCTTTTCTGAGTATTAATAAACCACAAACTATATTTTTATATATTAAAGACTTACAATTGTTCGGTTTCTCACCAAAAATAACGAGCCTCATAATATTTTTCCAAATAAATGTAATTAATATGGACATGTGAAAATATCTATTGCTGGACATTAGTGCCTTGAAGTCAGCTGCCACAAAAACACCAAGTTCAGTCTTGGTTTCCTCTTCTCCAGCTGCCATGAATGACTGATGTTCATGTGACACAATGTGGTTGGGGGTTGGTGAGGGGAGTGCCCCTGGTGGAACATTGGATATCTGTGTGCAATCTTCCTTGCCTACAGAGCATAATTTTGAAGCTTTGCATATCAAAATACAAGTTAAATAAAACTCAATAAAGTATTGTGTTAAATCACCTGACTGAGAAATTAGAGATTTGAACCTACCAAGCTCCCTAATAGGTTTTAAAAAGTGAATGACTTTGAAGTGCAAGGATGCTGCATTTGGCATGCAATAAGATCTTACAACAGCAATGAAATATATTGCAAGGTAATCTGTTTTTTTGTGTCATAGCTGAGGAAGAATTGTTGGCCAAGGCACCAACAGAGCTTCTTACTTTTCTCTGAACATCTCCTTTAACAGCAGACAACTTAGTTTGACATCTCATTGAAAGAACAGAATCTAGATCTCCCTCAATACAGTAAGGAAGTGACAATCATGATATTACTGGAAGAATAGAAAATTAACCAGCAGTACTAATAACTAATGGAAAAAAAATTGGAGTTGCTGCAAAAAAACCATTTATTCTGTCCTGCAATTAGCATCACGTGTTAAAACTGAAATCAGCCTGACAACAAATAAGGATTTTTATTTTTTTCTCTCCTTATGTCACCATCAATTGTCAACAAAAAGAGAAAGCCTCGACCACTCCATACTGTGGTCCTATAGCTGCCTGACAGAGCACTTGATATAAGTGAACATCTTGCACTCAGTGCTCCTTTAGCCAGCCTGACAAATGTATGTGAAAATCACTTTGTCCTACTGATGAAAAATACAATTTTATAACATTAGAATGTCAGAGATTTGTTATTATATGAGTATTATTAAGGCAATGAATATTATTAAACCACACTGATTGAAGAGTTGTAAAAAGATAAATTACTAAAATGGTAATTTTATAAATGGTTCCTCATATTTGAATCAAAACAAGGATAACTATAAATTCCCACGAATCCATACCATGCATTCCCATATGAAGCATTGGTTGAGAATTTTGTTATGATTTGACAGAGCAGTTTTCACTGCTTTATTCTCTCCCGAAAGCCCAATGCAACACATATTTATCTAATTTCCCTTTAAAAAGGTACAACGGACTCAACCTCTTTATGGAAAAACAATCCAGTCTCCAACAGCATAAGTGGTAATGAACTAGAATGCACTGCCTAAACGGACGGCAGAAGTATACTAAACAGTAGCTTTCAAAAAAGAATTGTATCTGTCCTTGTAAGAATACTGTTTGGAGGTCAATGAAGAAGAGCAAGGAAGTCGGACCGATTGGAACACTCTTTCAAAGATCCAGCACAGGCCTGATGAACTGAATGTTCTTCTGTCCTTTTAATGTGCTTACTCCCCCAACAAATGTTCTGTATTTGTTCTGGTAGGTCCATCCTGCCAGTGACAGGACATAATGGCTGTAATGAAGGAATCTGGGATATTGGCTGTCAAGAGACAGACTGCTGCTGACACTAGGAAGGATCAAGCAGATGGCTGAAAATTCTTAGATTTTCTGGGGGGTTTAGGGGTGGGTCCTCGCTAGGCCATGGACCTCAAATGGCACTGCTGTTGGAATACAATATTTCTGTTTGTGTGTGCGCACGCGTGTACTCATGTGCATGTGCTAAGTCTGTACTCCAGAGGGTTTGGTGTCCAGTTGCTTTATATCACATTGCCATTGGACCAAGACCTTGATCTGTCAAAATATTGGAGTGGCTGGTGTGCGACAGGACCCAATCTTAAAATTTATGCAAAGGCATCTTTAACTCCTTAAAACTGGAGTGAATGCAAGTCCTCCTCGCCCCTGAGACACCACTTAAGAGAACAAGCAGGCATCAGTGAAACACATTGAGCTGGATCAGGATGAACTGGATGTCAGTTTTATTTTTCCAAAAATATACACTATTCATAAAATATACATAATTCATTCAGTGAGTCAGGCAGTATCTGTTGAGGCAAAGGGATGGTTGACGTTTTGGGTCAAGACCCTGCATCAGGACGGAGAGTGTAAAGGGAAGACAGCCATTATAAAGAGGTGAGGAGGAAGGGTGAGGCAGGAGCTGTCAAGGGGTGAGGAGGCGTTGATGAGCACATGGAGCCAGATAGTGGAGGAAGAGTGAAGATAGCGACAGAAGCTGGGAGGTACAAACAAAGGGCTTGGAGGAACTCAGCAGGTCAAGCAGCATCTTAGGAGGGACAGGAATTGTCAACGTTTCAGGTCAAAACCCTGAATCTGTAGCATCCACAGTCTCTTGTGTCTCCAGAAGCTGGGAGGTGATGGGTGGAAACAAAGTGCTGCAGATTATGGAATCTGATAAGAAAGGAAGCTGAGGACGGGATCCAGATAAGATAGGGATGCTGTGTAGATGGGAACAGCAGGGAAAGGGGAAGGGATAGAGGGCTGAGTGTGTGGGTGATAGGCAGATGGTGTCTCCATTCAGGACAAGTTATTACCTTCATTCACTGTACAAAATAATTCAATACATTCACTTAAAAAGTATGAACATCACAAACGTTTCCTCCCCAAACAATGCATCAGTGAAATGTTTGAGAGGCTGTTACACAGGGCCCAGCCCCTCAGTGTCCAGTAGAGGCAGCACTTTTTCCTCACAGAGCCGTAGTGGTGGTGGCACTGAGTTTCAGTATACCCTCAGCACATACTTCTGTGCCTTGGAATGAGCCTGTCTGCAGCACTCAGTTGCAGGCATCTCCTTGCACAGGTTGGTAAGAGTAAATCTTTAAAGAGCAATACCAGATGTGACCATTTTAATTCTAATCATTGCTAAGAGTACTAACTTGTGCTCTGTAACTGAAGGGCTATGCAGATTCAGCCACTGAGTTAATTCAAAAAAGAAATTGATAGATTTCAGGATATTAAGACAATCAAGGGACATGGGGACAGAGCAGGAAAATACTCCTGAGGTAGAGGATCGATCATGAGACTGACAAGGGCCAAATGATCTACTCCTGCTCCTAATGCTTAAGTTCTTTGGTTCTGTTCTAAACCCTAAAACAATGTTTGTATTAGAAAAGCAAACCCACAAAACCATCCACCTTCAACTGTTCACCCCCAACTCTCACCACCCCAACCTACATCTGCCCCTACCCCACCCTCTCCTGCTAAAATCATTATAATGGTCTTCAGCCCAAGAAACAAACAATATAGGAAATGAAAACTGCAAGATACTGAACACTTTACCAAAGATTTAGCAAAAAGAAAACAAGTCTTAAGCATGTAAAGAACATTAAAGTATGCTCATTATAGTCATTTGAAATATGAGGACACTGACATGGCTTTCACATGGATTTGTATTTGTAAAAATATTTCAGCTTGGCCCAATTTGTCTTTCAATAAATCTAGTTAACTAGTTTGGTTTTGCTTTATTGTGCAGCTAAATAAAAACCCTTACAAACACCCTGGCTTGTCTTAGACTCCCCACTGAATGAATAAATTCAAACCCTCTGCTGGCCTTCACAATCCTCCCAAGTTCGAATCCAAAACTTCCCAAAACAGAAATGCTTTCCCCTTCCTCCTTACTCACCCACTCACAGCTGCCTCTGCAATTAATAACACTGTCAGACCATACTTGGCTTAGACTGACAGGGAGGCAATGTGAAAGGGGATGGAACTGAGAGATTTGATGAGTGAAAGGTGGAGGGGGAGCTGAAAGCAGGGGTTAGTGAAGAGGAGAATTATTGGTAGGAGGTAAAGGAAAAGAGAGAAGAGGAAGCAATCATGCTTTGCGAATATTTTGAACTAGACTCGAGGATTAAGAAGGTTTACAAAAAATCTAGATGTATTCAATCAAGTAGGAATCTCGAACAAGTCAAGATCTTTTCTGGTCCTATGTAGTTCTGTTTCCATTTTGGATATGAACAAGGTTTTTTTAATTCTAGGTCACTCTCAGAGGATAAACAATTCTGCCTACAGATTACAAAGAGGTTTCTTGTTCCAGCTTTATTATCCAAGTCACGTTTTCAAGTTATTCACTGTCTAATTCCAAATGGGCAAACTGTTAGGTACAACTATACTAGTTTCAATCTTTCTGAGTGAAATTCAACTTTGGGGATTGTAGACAGTCTGTAGCAAATTGGCTATCTAATACATGTACAACACACAAAGTGCTGGAGGAACTCAGCAGGTCAGGCAGCATCTAAGGAGGGAAGTGGACAGTCAATGTTTCGGGTCGAGACCCTTCATTTGGATTGGACATGTACATGTACATGTACAACCTGACTTTCCAATGATGGCTGATTTGCCTCCACCATTCTGTATCACCACTGAAGCTGAATTTCATTCCATTTATTTAAAGATATATATATATATATATATATATATATATATATATATGTGTGTGTGTGTGTGTGTGTGTGTGTATATATATATATGTATATATATATATATATATGTGTGTGTGTGTGTGTGTGTGTGTGTATATTTATGTTGGATCAATTTTGACATCTGTTGCTGATCAAATGATATCTTAGCAAAATGAACTCTACCTCGTCATTCCTCTTTTGTGTGATTTTATTTATTTTTTGGTAACTTATAGTAATTTTTATGTCTGGCACTGTACTGCTGCCGCAAAACAACAAATTTCACGACATACATCAGTGATAATAAATGTGATTCTGAAATAAATAAAAATTGTATGCCATTTCACTTAGGTACTAGGTACCTAAGTGAAATGGCATAATAAGATACCTAATTGCTCATCCCTCAGCTGAAGGTTGATTTTTTTTAAATAATGGGGTAAATATGGAGAAGATCTTCCCACATGTGGGGAAGTTCAAAACTATGGATCATAAGTATACCATTGTCACTAATATATTAAATAAAGAATTCAGGAAGAACCTTTCGTCACCTTTCGTCAGTTTGAAAGTACTCAAACTGTGCATCTACATGGAATAGTTCAGGTGAATAACATAAGTGTACCTGTAAGTTAGATAAGTACATGGAGTACATGGGGGTGAAAGAAACAGAAAGAAATGTAGATAGATTAGAAATGGTAGGAGTAGGTGGCTCCTGTGGAGCATTATGCTGTAATTTCTATGTAGTTCTACATCAGTGAGGAACAGCATACAAAAGCAAAATAAAACTCCAGAGGTTGCAAGTTTGAAATGAAAATAGAAAATGCCAGACCTGCTAAGTATTGCCAACATTTTCTGCTTTATTTAGGTGAAGGACACGTCTCTTTGTGGAAACATATTTCCACTTTCACTAAATGCAATTTCCTCCTTAAGTAACATACTGCTAATTAAGTCATTTGATGCCTTTCGTATCTATATTTTTTCTATCTTCTTCTGAATATATTCAGCAACTTGACCATTGCAGCCCTTTGTGGTAGAGAATACCATCTTCTAAGAGAAGTGATTTCTCCTGATCTTAGTCCTAATTCTGTAATTTGAGATTGAGATTCCTCATTCTAGATACCCCAGCCAGGGGCAGCATCCTCTCTGCAATCAGTCTGTCTTTCTCTGTATGAATTTTTAAAGTTTTAATTAGATCTCTTCTCATTCTTCTGAACTCTAGTGAATATGAACCCAGTTGATCTTCTCTCTCCCATCTGCAATCTCATCATTCTAGGAATCAATCTGATGAAGCTTCCTTGCATTACCTCCATAGCAAGTTTATGCTCTTGTAAGTAAGGAGATCAAAAATATACACATTACCCCAAGTGTGGTCTAATCAAGGCTGTGTACAACTGGAGCAAGATATCCTTGCTCTTGTACTCATATCCCTTTCTAGGAAGGGCATCATATTATTTGCCTTTTTAACTGCTTTCTGCATCAATATGTTTACTTCCAGTCACTAGTTTAGATGAATACCCAGGTCTCTTTGCACATCAACACCTCCCAAACTAACATTATTTAATTAGCTCTTTGCTTTCCTGTTCAATTTTTTATCATTCACTCAAGAATTGAAAACCTGATCAATTAGCAGTGCACTGTGAACCACTTAAAGAAAATGACAATTTCCAGGCTGGAAGTCAAGATGTTACAAAAAAGGATAAAGACTTCCCATGAATACTGCGATAAGATAGGTTCGTGGCTTTGAAGGAAAATAATATGTCATTCATGTGCAGAAAACCACTGCACTGATATATAAGTATTTTAACCAACACTAACATTATGGTATCTCAAACCCACCTCCAATGTTTAAAGAATAATAAGACTAGGACATATTAGAATGATATGGTGTGGAGCAAGTGGTTAACACATGATTTAATAGCTCACTATACAAGGAAGATGCTGGGGGGATGGAGCAAGAGAGAGAAAAATAGTAAAATAGATGGAGAAATAGTGAGAAAAAAAGGAAAAACACAAAAAAAGAGATAAATTGTATTTAAATCTTTCATGAACACAGGATGCCTCAGAGCACTTTAGAGACAACAAAGTGCTTTTAGAAGTGTTGTCATTACTAGAGCATGTGAAATTCAACAGCCAATTTATGCACAAGCTCCCACAAAAACAATGATCGGATAATGTCTTTTAATGATTAAGAGATAAATATTTACCTGGAGACCTCCTCAAAGTCACCAAGGCAAATTGGAGAGAAGCATAATTATTAATGTTACAATTACTAACTCATAGAATGTATTAACATTTTACGAATCTCACAATACTCACATCCATGCATTCTTCATTGCCCACAAATGTACGTGAAGAGAAAATAAATACGAAAATGAATATTGTGTGCATACATAAACAGAACATGGCTGATTTAATGAATGCATAATATCCAGGTACACATAGTCTGAGGTAACTGCATTCCAATATACATCTTGTCTTTGCTCTTTACTCTTCTGGAAAGTAGATGTTGTTGGTGAAGAAGCCCTTGAGAGTTACTACAGTATATCCTGTAGGTGACACATTATGCACCTATAATATCTTGGAGGTGTAGCGTGTGGATGCTTTGACCAATGAAAAAGGTGCCAATCATGTTTGCTTTGTTCTGACTGATGTTGAACTTCTTGAGGTTCCCCAGGAAGTTGATAGTGAAGGATTCAAAAATGGCAATGACACTGAATGTTGAAGTGGGTAATTAACATGCTCCTTCAGGATAACTTACCACTTATTTGCCCAAGCCTGGACATTGACCAAATCTTGATGGATGATGGGACATAGGGCTTTGTTATTTGAGCTTCTATGAAAAGAGGTGAATATTGTGCAATTAAAAAACATCATTCCTTCTCACTCTTCAATTGAAAAGTGTTAAGTCTCTATACCCTAAGGAACTGTCTTCTTCCATGATGAGTGATGTCATGGAGGAATGGCTACCTATCCTAAGATTGCGATAATTGTGTCATTTGCAATACAATTTGCACTCAAACGGGCAAAGTACTTTTGAAGCATTCAAGTATAACCTCAATGTTGCTGAGGAGCTTTCAAAAGCAAATCCTAGACAGCGATGGCAAGCTTTTCAAATACCTTATAGTCTCTATTATGGTGATCTTTAGATGGAGAGAGGCTGGAAACAGTAACACTGGAGAAATCCAGCCTCAGCTTCATAGATACGATGGGAATAGCCAGTGAGCTAGATACTGAAAGCTGTAATGGATAGTGTCTAGATGTCAAAGGAAAAAATATTGACAATAAATGAGAAACTGAATTTGATGTTAAGCAATAAAAATATGGAAAACCTGCATTTATACAGTGCCTTTCACAACCTCGAGACAATGAAAAGTACTCTACGACAAGTTTAGAATTTATGAAGTGTGGTCACAGTTGTAATGAAGGAAATGCTGAGCCTAAATAAATATCTCACAAGCAGTAATGAAAGAACTGATCAGGTAACCTGTTTTGCGTTTTTGTTTAAGGGAAAACATTTGCTGGACTATTAGGTAGAACACCCATCCACTTTAAAATACAACATGCACTCTTTTATGCCCATCTTAGAGGGCAGTAATAGTGTTAATTTAACATCTCATCAGAAAGACAGTACCTGAAACAGTGCAGTACTCTCCAAGAGTGCATTGAAATAGAGGGACTTCTGTATCTTTAGCTGCTTTTCAGTTGTCTGCATAGCCATCCACCATGTTACTCTTTCAATTAGGAAGCATTTAGTAGCTGAGCACATTCATGACCAGGGAAATGACTTCACAACACCCAAAGGGAAAACACAGCTGTTCAACACATTAAACAATACAAGTACCAGCACTGCACAACTACATATAATTAATTCACCTTTACAACCTGTCATTCCTTTACTGTGCAAAACAAACCCATCAAATGTCCAAAAGGCAAAGAAAGTAACTGCTTCCTAACATGTCCTCTTTGAATCCTTTGTCTATTTGAGATAAAATCTAAGGGTTGTGAAAACTGTTGTTGCCACTGTTAATGCATTGTGGATGGTTAACTGTCCCTGCAGATCTCTGTGGATCAGGTGGTTCCCTGCTACAAAATTCTGGGTTAGCATCACCATGTACTGCTGAGGTAACTGAAGACTTTACAACCTGTCATTGTGTGAGATAGAATGCAATGGGTCACATACTTCCTAGAGACGCTACACTCCCTGGGTTGCCTCTCTTCCTCCTGCTTCATTGCAACATGCTTGACAATGACTGTTCTTGGACAGAAAAATCCATATGCTTCACGTCTCATTAATGAGGGGAGAGCTTCGAAACTCCAGCACTGACTTTCAATAAAGTAACCACATTTCTATTTGAATCCACAGCCAGTGAATGTTGTGTGAATTTGTCATGAATGACCTTTACCAAGATCTTAACAAGTAACATTCAAATTTTTAGATCATCAGATTAGCTATAAGCATTTAAAACTATTTTCTGATATTACTGTACTTTTTACAGCCACTATTCCTTAATAATGATTATCAAAGAGGGGAATATCAAACCCATTACTGTATTGAAAGCTAACATTTGTATTTTGTGTCAATTATTATATTTGATCAATAATGTAAAGAGTAGGCAGCCTTAATTGAAATTAACATTCAAAACTGAAAGAGTAATAGAATATCTAAACATTCATCACTTAGCTTGGAACTTTAATTCTAAAAAGTCAACATATTCCAATTTGGAGGTACACTTGTCCAGAACTGCCTGTTATCAGAAGAATTATGTATTTCATGAGAACAGAATGCTTTCCCTAAAATTAGAACTGAAATACACCATGGTACTCATGTATTCACTGAGTAAAATAGACATTCACTTTGTCATTTCCCTTAGCAAAGACATTAACAAAGATATTACTAAGATATTGATAATAATAAACTAATACAGGTTTGAAACTCTCCATTCCAGACCCTTGGGACCTGACTGGTGCCAGACTAGAGAAAATGTGAACCATAGATATTGCCCCATGACCATCTTCCTCTGATAGGAGAACTGTTCTTTCTAAGTACAGATATTCCCCAGGTTACGCAAGTGTTCCGAAACTGTTGGTAACCCAAAATTTGCATAAAATGGGAATGCTATTGACTGAGATTACAAAAGTTGCTCTGGTAGGTTAATTAGCTACAGGTAAGTACAGATCTTAGCATAGCAGCATGGTAGCATAGTGGTTAGCGTAATGCTACTACAGCGCCAGTGACCTTGGTTCAATTCCCGCTGCTGCCTGTAAGGGTTTGTACGTTCTCCCCGTGTCAGTGTGGGTTTCCTCTGGGTGCTCTGGTTTTCTTCCACATTCCAAAGGCGTACAGGTTAAGAGTTGTGGGCATGCTATTTTGGCGCCGGAAGAGTGGCGACGCTTGCGGACTGCCCCCCAGCACATCCTCAGTAATGCAAAAAGACGTATTTCACTGTGTGTTTTGATGTACATGTGACTAATAAATAAATATCTTATCTTATATATCTTAGTTAATTTTAGATATCAATTGGATCTTACCTCTTAGTTAATTTTAGATATCAATTGGATCTTACTTAGAATTAGTTAATTAGTACATATTTGTACTACAGATTCAAAACATGCCAAGCTACTAGTGTTACCAGACCACAGAATGCCAGACCAGAGAATTTCAACCTGTACTAAAATACACAGACTTGTAGAGAGGCGTACAGTTCAACAATGGTAAAATGTACTGAGCAGAGAAAAAAATGTCATACTTTTAAGGACTGATTCAAACAGAATATCTTGGGGGAAGAATATAATGAATTTCAGGTACACTGTTTGATCTGATCAAATGTGGAGTCAAATAAGACTAACAGTTATTGTTCAATTAGCAATGAATTCCACAATTTAAAAGATGGGGACAAATCAACAACAATCTAAAGGCTGAAGTGGGAATCATGATGTGCAAATAATCTGGACCTGTTGATAGCAAAGCAACCAGTGTGTCAACTTTGTGCAATCATTATAATAATATCAGCTTTCAGCCAGCAGTAACTGCACCATTCATTGGTCAGACACATCAACAAGAGGCCAATATCATGAGAGGAAGTGCACTTGTAAAGTTAACGGGCAGTGCAGCTGAAGTCTTGGGTGAAGGAGGTGCAAAGCAAGACCGATCAATTACAGTTTTACAGACTGAAAAGTTCCAGGCTTCCCTATTTTTGTACTCCAACTGTAGCAATACCAGCTGGAAGAGTGGCTAACTGTACCTAATTTAACAGGATAGAAGGCTGAGTCGGCATTATGTAGTACGCAACATATTCCAGGAATTAGCTGAAAAATTGTGGTTTCCCCTCCAATCTTGCTCAAGGGGACGAAGAAGATGCTGAATGCAGGCTGTGGGCTATGAGAAACAGAACAGCTATATCACAATGGGTTGTTGGCAACTCTGGCTATGTGGAGTATTTCTACCTCCAAAGAGCTTGTCTTCACATCATTTTTATAAAATACAGGCTCAATGTGTCTGAATTTTGTCCTAAGTAGCTTTTAGAAATACGGTCATTCAAGAGTTGCTTGTTTACAGGTGGAGTGGGTTTGTTTTAATAGCAAAAAGTGGGTACAAGCAATAGAAAAGCTTTTATTTCCTTACTTAAAATATTTTCCCATTGTAATTATTAAAGTTATATCAATCAGCCGGCACAGGTGCCAGACAGGAAAGGAGAACCAAGATGAAGTACTGTTTTCTCAGGCCAGCAGGGATCAGAGGAAATTCTTCAGTTTTTATTGGTTGTGACAATGTGTTACTGTTTTAGCCAGAGTCACCATAGTCAGGATAGGCTGCAGTTTGGAGAAGGGGTCTAGTCACTCACCAAAATACCACTGGAACACAGGCTGCTGTCAATAGAAAGAACTAACTATTCCGAAAGAACAGGGGAACCAGCAGGACAGGAGGTAACTAGTTGCAGTCAGGGAAGTGAACTGGTCATTCATAGGAAGTAATTTCACATGGTCAGCAGAATGATCTTGAGTTTTGCTCACAGCACGGTGGGGTAGGGAGTCAAAAAGGAAATCCTAGCATCGGTTGTTACATTAAGATTGTTACATTCACTCAACCTCACATATCAGAATCAGGTTTATTATTACTGACACGTCATGAAATTTGTTGCTTTGCATTTCACTACAGAATAAGGAATTCTGATTTGTTTTCATTTACTAAAAGATCCCCAGCTAGACCTGGGTATAGCTGCTAGTAATTACCAGCTTGTTGTAAACTTAGAAGTCCTACACAACCTTCTTGCAACAAATGCCAATGCACTATATACCTTCCTAATTGCTTAAATGCTTGCTACACATACCACCCCACCACCCGCGCCCCCCCCAACCCCCGCCACCCCTGCTATTTACATACTGCATCTCAGGATGCTTCAGTAAACTAACATTAGCTTGTTTCTCAACTATTTAAAACACATCTTCCAAGAAACAGCTTGACATCTCTAAAAGTGTGAAGGTCAGATAGTTTATTGTGGACCAGACCATGTTTGTTCAAGGGTCTGCCACTGAGGCCTGAGAAGACAAGGGCTTCTGAAAAAACCTTGCAAACTCAAGGTCTTTCCTTTGTAAGACCTTAAGTTTGTTGATGAAGTAAGAGCCAGGGTCAGCTTTGAGGAGAGCCGTTGCAGGTGAAGTGTTGCGAGGAGAAATTCATGAAAAAGAAAATGGTTGAAGGGAGGACGAGGGATGGGATAGTCAGTCAAAAGGGGTCAGTTGTTGGGGAGTTCAATTGTTGGTTGGGTGAGAGGGGTGGTACGATCCGTAATCTGGGTTGAGCAGGTGGGGGTGGGATATGACTAGATGACTAAAGGAGATAAAGGAAAGTTTCTAATCTTAAAGAGGGCACTTGTTGGGTTTCCAGCATTATTCTGAGAACTGCGCAGCAAGGCCACCTCTAAGTTATTCAGAAACAGGTCTCACAGGGCTGTAGAAAACTGCAGCTGCATGGAAATCTGCAGAACAAACTATGCATGTGCCATTGTAAGTTTTGGACTTTTGTCTGTCTAGGCATATGCTTCAAGCTTTTAAATTCTATTATGTGTGTTTCAGAGACCTAGATAGTAACAGATAATTGCACATTTATTATGAAGGAATTTACTTGTTCATTAAGTAAGTAAAATGTAATGAGGGCATGCAGCAGCTGAACAAAGATACATTTTTCACTCCTTTCTGATTTCACTGATGCTGCCCTCTTTATCGCACGTCAGCTATTATATCTTTCGTCACAGTGCACAATGTCACATTTTCCTCTAAATCAAATATAATAAAGATCTCTGTAGCAAATATCAATGGGTCCCTAATGTCTGCAGCAAAACATATTTGAGAGCTGTAAACAGTCACATTGTGAGGTAAATTCAGTGTGTATGTAGTCCCAAAGTGAAGTTATATCCAAAAGGAATGCAACTTGCAGAATTGAGGCTCTAGCATTGTACCCTTATTTCTTTGAACACTGGTCTCTTGGCAGCAAGGAACTTATTCCATTATCTAAATATTGGGAATGTCTAAATCAATTTTAATTACAAAACAGTTCTTTGTTTCTTAAATCATGCAGGCTTGCGTCAACAATGCTTGCATATAAATAGTACCTTTAGTATCGTAAAAAATCCAGAGGCAATTAAGATTTACAATTAGTTAGCTTGTTGTTGTATGAATAAGCAGAATGAGTCTTCTTGAGTATGTAAGCCACCTAATTGGGTGGTTGGATGCACATTCACATTGCCAACAAACTCATTAAGACTTGTATTTTTGCTTTGCTAAGAAGGAATAGTAAAATGTTTTCTACCGTGTAGGGCCAAGTCACATCAGACAAAAGCCAAACTCTTAAAAGGATTGAAAATGCTTTCAAAAGTTATTTTGTTTTTATTTCAGATGTAGTCATTTTGGTTTAATACCAACTCTGGAGGAAATTAAATGTATTTGACTAATGCAATAAGGTTTAATTAATGTAACCAGAAATATGCTCATTACCCTCAAGTGAATTGATAGTTTTATTTCTGTTACGTGCATATTTTATAGCTTCCTAGCTTGGCTAAACTTACTTCATTTCTCCAAAACAATTCTATGCACGATGCCACCAATATTCATGATTTATACAAAAATAATCACATATCAAGAATATAAATTGCAGTGTATAGGATATTGCTATCACTATCATTATTTTCAGAGTTTCTGTATTTTAAAAGGTGTTGAGAAACAGAACAAGTTACAATCCTCTAGTCTTTGTGCTGTGGATTTAAATCCACTTTGTAATGATGTTCTACACATTGTTTATCAACTGTAAAAGGCTTAAGTGAAATGCATTTGGGGAGTTCCTAATGGGTGCAGGTCAACAGTGCAAACTTCCCCATAATTCAAATCCAGCTAGCAAATTCATTCAGAGAGGATTTAGAAAAATAGAAATTGCCAATAAATAAAATAACTGGTACTTAAACTTCACAATTTATAATAATACAAAGAAAAACGAAGAGAATTTTCATGGACACAATAATTAATTCTTCAAACAAAAACAGATGGGTGAAAAATTTCATGTCACTTTTAGCCATTCCTGCAAATTTCAATATGATTTTCTTGCAACTGATATTGGAAGCAGGCACCTTTTAGATATGGAAGATACCTCTAGAAAATGTGCAATAGGTGCATTGCTTATGTTCCTTATACCAGATGTATATTTTGGGTACAAATGAATGAAGCCTGCATCACACAAGCACAACCTAATAAAACCAGGTCTTTTACTACCAATACTTCAGTGAGCCAGTTAAAATTGTTCACTAAATGAACATAAAGATTTTTCATTTTACATTTCCATGACGCAAGGTGGCGCATGGGTGCTTCTAGATTCACAAAATACTGAGGGATTTTACTTTCTAGAAGTCTTCTCTCCCTTCTCACTCTTCCATTCCTCCTCCTCCTCCTTCTTCACTCCTCTCCCTGTACTCCTCATCCATCACCTTAACTTTTGCTTCCTTTCCCAAAAGGACCTAACTATTTGTTGCAACTCAATAGACGAGTTGCATCAAAATGCCAGCTTGGAGTCAGTAGCTTGCCACTTTCACTCAAATTAGGCAAAAGCCTGTCAATGTTCAGGCCCCTTGTTAACCTACAATCAGACTCTGTTTCCATTTTGCACTCAGTGGCTGACGCAGCTTGAATTTCTGACCTGTAATTAATGACAACTTCAGCTATAACAATTTTTTTAATCAACTCATTCAGGTTTCTCTCAATGCCCTGAATAAACCTAAAAATACACTTCAGAATTTTAATACTTTCACTTACATCTCCCTGTTTATCCCTCATAATTATTAACCGAAGACTAAGAACTGAGATCTGAAATAACAGATCTAACTCTGAATGTATTCACAGTGCCTAATTGTACTAACCTCTCACCTTCACTTTGATTTAGCTCTAAACATACATAATAGCATTCTCTTTTAAAGGATGAAGACCTCCTTTCCACTAACTAGCAGCCATATTCTACTCATTAAAAACAATGCACTCTATTTTCAAACCCTTCATAAGGTGAGGATTCCAATTTGTACCCAGCATCGCTGCCTTATTATAGAAGCCTTTTTTTAACCAATGACATTGCTGCTAACCTTGAACTGGAGTTTAGTAATGACTTGAGAATATTGATATTTGAGGACAAAAGGGAGGGTTAAATTTAAATGAATAAACCTAAATGAAGTTCAATTATCTCCCATCTCTGGTTTTGTTCATAATCCGTCGCTTGTCTACTCACAGGCCGCAAATGAATCCTACACATCACCTTATCTCTTCTGTCAATCAGGCCTTAGACCATTATGCCTCGAATCGCACCATCAGATGGAAGCAATTTGCATAATATTGCCTGTGAAGGCTGAGGGATCAACAGGGGTCAGAGTCTAACATCACCAGTGCAGTCTATCTCCTCAGCTAATTTGGCCCTTACTGATCTTTCTCTGATTTTTTTTGTCATTATGTCTGTAATATTTGATGGCCAAAAAGGAGTGAGATTGCAGGGACTGATGTCTTTAACTAAAGACTAATCCCAGTACTCTGTTAAGGGCCCAGGAACTGAGACATCCTAATTATCCCTTTCTGATGAGCTCTGACACACAGTAGCAGTATCTTGTAGGAATTTAGCAAGGAATAAAAAAAAAGACAACAAAGCGACTTCTAAAGTTTGTCCTTCTGTTCCTTCTCCCCTTGCTGACACTGCCAGTTGTTAATTAGATCTGTGACACTAACTAAATGTGGCCTGACTGCATTGTTACTAATATCGTCAGAAGTTTTCTCTCAAGCACCAAAGTGGAAGCTGAACCGCATCAGATAACTGCAATGTCACTGATGACCCATGCAGATAGAAGGTTGGTGCACACTAACTTTTATTTTTAATCAGAGGTTTCGGATACTGTATTTAAGAGTAAACAGACAGAAACTTTTCACTGGCAATAGGATCAGAAACGATAAGACACAAATTTAAGATCATTGGCAAAAGAAGTAGAAGCAACACAAGGAAAAAATAAATCTGTGGCAAGTTGTTATTATCTGGAATGCACTGCCTGAAATGGCAGAAACAGATTCAGTAGTGAGTGTTAAAAGATAATTGAATTTATCGTTGAAGGGGAAATATTTCAGGAAAGTGGGACTAAACGGACAGCATATTCAAAGAGATGGCACGGGTACAATGTGGCTAAACAACATGTTCTCTTATGGATAATTTAGTGATTCCATTAATTTCCAATTTTGTACAAGAGAGTTCATACATACACATGCTGTGGATTTAATGTAGGATTTACTCCCAACATTGGACTCGATAAGTTACTTAATCTTAATATTAAGCCAGCATTCCCTTCCATCCAGAGAGATGTGCCTGTTTCATTAATTCAGAGTTCCTTAGATCTCTTTGGGTTATACTAAAAATACATCACAATTCTTTGTATATTTCTGGATAGTTTTATACTCTGAAGAAATATTGGATAATTGTATGGTTCAATTTGCTTTGAAGAATGTTCTTGTGAAGCCCTGCCCATGAAACTCCTCTGAAACCCGACTGAGCTCCACCCCAGCATTCAAATTTGCCAGGGTTTTTTTTAATGTCCCTGGGGTCTTGCTACACTTTATAGGGAGCCTGCCAAATGCAGAGAATCAGGTTGAAGTGTTGGCAGTTGGAGACAACATCAAGCCACATCAAACTCAATAAGGTCCAATTTTGCTGGGTTTTGCCAGCATGATCAGGACTTCCATTCACACTTGTGATGAAGCTCAATCTTGCTGAGATTCCCCTACATATGCTGTGAGACAATGAATTCTTGACCTTGCGGCAGTTCAAACTTAGCACAAGATTTGTACCCTCACTGACTTCATTGGGGACCATTGTATTGAGGGGAAGGAAGATAATTAAAAACACAAAAGGAACCAAACTTTTGAACAGAATTTTGTCAGACAATTTTATGAAAAAAAGTATTTTATGTGGCTCTGAATGTCAGAGATATTCAGAAACATTTAAAAACCTGATAGCTTTGGCAGCCAGGAAAACTGGGAGTTCAGTTATATTACTTTTTCAGGAAAGTTTCATCAATGGGGCTTCAGAGCTCTACCACTTCTCAGGCTTCATCACTGAAGTCAGGGTTGTTTTAAGCAATCTTAATAGACCCTCTAGATCCAGACCAAGAATTTGTGCATGGGGTGATTGTACATTGTGGGCCTGTGCCAGCTAGGTATAGCCTAATGTTTCAAGTACACACTTCTCTTCAGGACTGGCCCTGACCATTCATCAGCATCTGAAATGTTAACTAATCTGATCTCTCATAGATGCTGATTACTCTGCTGAAAGGATACTATCAGTTTTGTTGATGTTTCAGATCCTTAGTACTTGCATTGTTTTACTCTTTGCTTAATCAAATTGCTCAATTTAATCAGAATGCACTCAGGTATACTTTTCATGATGTTAACTAAAATAGCACACATTGATAGATGATCCCCTACCAATAATAGCCTGATTCACACACAAGGCAATCACAGAACTAATCGGCCAGAATATGCTGGGAAACACCAACAAATATGCAAGTTCCAAACATTGTTGCTCTTTTCTGTAGTTTTGTTATTGTGTCCGTGATGTTGGACTTCTTACGACAGCCATGACTTTATTGCATGACGGAGCAGACCTGATCTTCTCCTGCTCCTGTTTCTTATGTTCTCAATCCTTCTCTGTCCTACTCTGCCATCACTCAAATTTATTCTTCTCGAGGGCAGGTGGCAAATGGCAGAATCATCAATACCTTCTGTTTGATTCCCAAAGATCAGTTTTGTTTGCTTTCAAATTCAATTTCTTTAAAACAAAATTAAATTAAAATGAGGACAGAAACATCTTTACTACCTTTATGTCCATTTTACAATACTAACTAGACCTCAAAAGGTATTTCATCGGCAGGAAAGAACCTCAGAATGTCCTCTGGCTACGAAAGTTGCTGTATAGAACATAGAACAGTACAGCACAGTATGGGCCCCTCAGCCCACGATGTTGTGACGAACTATATGAACACTTATTCCATGATCAATCGAACCTTTCCCTCCTTGACAGCCCATAACCCTCCATTTTTCTTACTACCATGTGCCTACCTAAGAGCCTTTTAAATGTCCCGATTGTATCAGCCTCTACAACCACCCCCGGCAGTGCATTCCAGGCACCCATCACTCTCTGACCTCTCCCGAATATTCCTCCTCTGACTTAAATGGATGCCTCTGGTATTGCCTATTGCCACCCTGGGGAAAAGCTACTGGCTGTCCGCTCTATCTTTGCCCCTCATAATCTTATCCACCTCTATCAAGTCGCCGCTCATCCTCCGTCGCTCCAAAGAGAAAAGCCCAAGCTCGCTCAACCTTTCCTCATAAGACATGTTCTCTAATCCAGGCAGCATCCTGGTAAATCTCCTCTGCACCCTCTCTAAAGCTTCCACATCCTTCCTCTAATGAGGTGAGCAGAACTGAACACAATACTCCAAGTGTGGTCTAACCAGAGTTTTATAGAGCTGCAATATTACCTCGCGGCTCTTGAACTCAATCCCCTGACTAATGAAGGCCAGCACACCATACACCTCTTAACTACCCTATCAACTTGCGTGGCAAATTTGAGGGATCTATGGACTTGGACCCCAAGATCCCTCTGTTCCTCCACACTGCTCGGGATCCTGCCATTAACCTTGTACTCCGCCTTCATGTTCGTTCTTCCAAAGTGTATCACTTCATACTTTGCCGGATCGAACTCCATCTGCCACTTCTCCGCCCAACTCTGCATCCTGTCTATATCCCGTTGTAACCTACGACAACCTTCTACACTATCCACAACACCTTCAACTTTCGTGTCATTCGCAAACTTACTAACCCATCCCCCCACTTCCTTATCTAAGTAATTAATAAAAATCACAAAGAGCAGAGGTCCCAGAACAGATCCCTGTGGAATTCCACTTGTCACCGACCTCCAGGCAGAATATTCTCCATCTACCACCACCAATTCCGAAACCACGCAGCCCAGTCTCCATGGATCCCATGCCTCATGACTTTCGGGATGAGCCTTCCATGGGGAACCTTGTCAAACTCCTTACTAAAGTCCACTGCTCTACCTTCATCAATTTATTTTGTCACCTCCTTGAAAAACTCAATTAGGCTCGTGAGGTACAAGTTGCCCCTTACATAGCCACGCTGACTATCCCTAATAAGATTATGCTTCTCCAAATGCTCGTAAATCCTGTCGCTAAGAATCCTCTCCAATAGCTTGCCACCACTGACATAAGACTCACTGGTCTATAATTCCCAGGATTATCCCTATTAACTTTCTTGAACAAGGGAACAACATCTGCCATCTTCCAATCTTCTGGTACCACTCCTGTGGCCAGGGAGGATGCAAATATCATTGGCAACGCCCCATCAATCTATTCCTTCACCTCCCGTGATAACCTGGGGTATATCCCATCCTGTCCCGGGGACTTATCTATCCTAATGATTTCCAGAAGCTCCAACACTACCTCTTCCTTAACATCAACATGTTCCAGCACATAACCCAGTTCTATGCTGACCTCATATTCATCAAAGTCCCTCTGAAGCAGAATATTCATTAAGGACCTCCCCTACCTCCAGGCAAGTTTCTCCCTTTCTTCCTGAGTGGTCCTACCCTCACTCTAATCATATAATGCAAGTCTTCCTTACGTTACATTCTCAATTTTCTCTCATTGTTAAAATCTGGATCACAGGTATAAACCAGCTGTATTGCCAACAAAGACATGGGTGAGATATTAGATGGCTTCAAAATTCAGCTGGTGTTTTATTTGAAAGCTGATCTAACGTTATGTGAAGAAAGATATATAATCTCTTTCTTGGTTCTCTCAGTTTGTCCTTCCTGGCTTATGAGCTGCAGCATCTCTATCTTTCACAGTCTAAAGCTGATAATGGCACAAAACAGAAGGTACAACTGGCGTGTAATAAGACAGTGGTCAACTGGTTACAGGAATAAGAAGGGGAAAGAAAATAACTGTGAAGAAAAGCAGCATCTAGATTTGTAGCAATGAAACTTAATGAGATAGAATACTCACAAAAGGATTAATGTTTGTGGCATAATCATTGTAAATTGATGAAGCAGTAGGTTGCATTCATTATGTAAATCCATAATCCATTGCTGCCAGTGTAGAGATTCCATACTGATATCTACAATAATTATGCTGACATTGATCTAATATTTTCACACATCTCTAGTAATCACAATTTTGCTTTAAAAATAACTACGGGTTCACACTTTCAATGTGGTAGTGCTAGTAAAATTAAATCTTCATCCAGGTGACACATTAGTACCCAAAAATACTCAGAATGTACCCAAAAATAGTTGATCATTATTCACAATTCAACTATTTCCATTGCAGGCAGGACATTAATTTGGTGCCACGTGCTCTGTTTACATGAAAGTCTGAGCAGTCAGCAGTAACTGCACCACTCACTGCCCTATTACTCCAAAGGGGAATCAACAAAGCAAGTGTTAAGCAACTGTTAAAGTGAGCCTGCACAACTTAATGACAGCATCCACCTCTTAAAGGGAAGGTGTATTGGCTGCAAATAAAGCTGACCTTGGAAACATTCAAGAATTGTATGATTTGAGATAAAACAGCGCCATGGTTTTCCACTGCTGCACTAGAGATCTTGAGAATGGAGTGTCCCTGCCAGAGGATAGCAGGCTCCCTAGATCCACAAACAAAATGGCAGCTGGAGAATGCAATTAAGGTGAGGACTGGATACAATAAGTCAACAAATTCAAAAACCTCATAAACATGGTCAAGATCAGAGAATGCATTTTGAAATGCCATATCCCACTAACTTTACGACTTGCCTCTCACCCTCATCATTCAATTACCAACAATCTCTGTCAATCAAAATTCATGTCCAATATTTATGTGTTTCAACACATCTTCACAGCATAAAATTATAATAAGCCTCACAATGAATCTCACAACTTGCACATCACCCAGTCACATTGCATGAACCTGACGGAAACACTTCCCTCTCCACAGAACAAAGAGACAGCAGCAACTATCTGGTAGGACAAAGGGAAGCTACATAGCCTCATCGCAATGGACAAGAGTGCTCATCATCATTGGAGTGATCTTTGGAATCTATGACCAGTTGTGGGTCCAGAATGATAGGAGACTTTCTTCTCATATCTGGTCATCCTTTCCACATTCCACTTAAACTTGTTCCACAATCTTTACTGATTTATAACCTGAAAATATTGTTCTTTATTATTTTTTCCATTATGTGGACATTGATTCAAAGCCAGCATTTATTGCCCATTCCTACTCGCCCAAGAGAAGGTGATGGTGAGCTGCTGCCTTGATCCACTGCAGTCCTTCTGGTGAAGGTACTTACTTAATGCTGCTGGCCAGGGTGTTACAGAGTTCACACCCAGTGAAAATGACAGAGGAGTATAATTCCAAGTAAGGATGTAATGTGATTTGGAGTTGATGTTTGGATCAAAGCTGTGATGAAGTAGAGAGCTAGATTATGCTGGCAAAACCAAAAGTAGGAGTTAGTTATTGGTGAGTAAGTATCACATGATAGCACTGTTCATGACACCTTCTAAAACTTTGCTGATGATGGAGAACAGACTCATCGGGCAACAATTAGCTAGGTTGCATTTGCCCTTTTTATTAACAGGATATATCAGGGCAAACTTCCAACTTGTCAGCAAGATGCCAGTGTTTTAACTGTACCGCAACAGCTTGATTAAAAGTGCAGCTAATTATGGGTTACAAACCTTCAGTATGACAGTCAAGATGTAGTCTAGTCTCGTAGCTTTTTGGTGCCCTTATCCATTTCTTTTTATGATGTGTTAATGAATTGACTAGTTTATGTGTTAAAGGGGACCTGAGGAGGAAACAACATCTCTCACTTTACCTCCCACTATCCCCTCTCTGTAACACTACCCTGGTACATTTTTCTTTTCAGGTACCCAACAACAACCAGAAATTGTGGTGGAGGCTGATATGTTAGGGTCTTTCAAGAGACTGTTAGATCGGTGTACGGAGCTGAGTAAAATAGAGGGCTATGGGTAAGCCTAGTAATTTTTAGGGTAGGGACATGTTTGGCACAGCTTTGTGGGCTGAAGGGCCTGAATTGTGCTGTAATTGTTCTATGTTCTATGTAATAACTTAGATAAGCAGTAATTGCTGAATTGAGGATGTGTTTATAAAGTAGAGGTTGGCCACAAACAGCCTAGTTAGAGTGAGACCATCTAGCCTGCGTTTTGGAATAATCTTCCTCTTTATCCCCTTTTTTCTTCTCCACCTTCTTTGCAGATCCTCGCTACGTATTTGGCAGGATGAATTGCTCCTCTAGAGTGAGCCATGTAGCAAAATTGTTTGAGCACACCAATCACATTGATCACATTTTGAGTGACAGCATGACATTAATTATTATACATGTGTGTATGGGTTGCATACTAGAGGTAAGAGCAAAGAGCCATGTCACCAGCAAAAAGCTCAACAACCAGTAGCACTCTTTCATTTACTGTGGGGGCTCAAATTCTCAAATTCAAATGAGGCAGTGGATTGCTGCAGAATGATGGTAATATGTTGTCAAGCCTTTCCTGCTGTAGAACTTTTCAGCCGTGCAAGGGTAAGAAAGCTCCAATTTAGTAGTTCCAGCATTAAGTTAGCATTACATGATCTGCCTACAAAGCATTCTTCTGGTGGGTGTTAGAAATATACATGCTAGCGCCCTTACCAAAATGGCGGCCTTTGAGACTGATATGACAAATGTGTATTGGTTGGTGAATTGTATCATATATGGGACACCCAAACAGTTGCAATGAAGCAGAATTTCATGGTCATTAAATGTTTAAATGCTGGTTGCAACAAAAAGTTAATCAGGCTATTGCTATGTTCTTATAAGCGGTTGGTATAAGGACGACCTCGGGTTACCATTAGAACTTTGACAGAATGTATTCCAATAGCTGTTCTCAGTCAGAGGCCTTTAATTGGGAGGACATTGGATCAAGTGTTCATTTAGGTTTAACTGCAGCAGTTCAAGCTGTCTGGATGTACTTAATGCAGTATTACTCTGAATTAATTCTGCACAAAAAACAAGTTTATCACACAAAAAGCAGTAATTCACAAATGTCTTTGCAATTGAAATTGGAATACTGTACCAGAACATGAATGGTTTCAGGCTTGCCAGGCTTAGTGATGGACAGTTTCCTTCTCAGAGCAAGTAGAATTTACATTTCACAATCCTGCTGTTAATTGAAATTGCCCCTAATAATGTTTTGACTTTATATTATAACTGAAGTTAACAGGTTTTGGTGACTATATGCTGGATCGGAAGTAGAAATACTGTGAATTATTTCACATTCTCCCTTGTGCTATGTTGTGAATTCCCTATATGCCAATGCAGGAAAGAGTTAACCTGTACTTGACAGTGAACAATCAACCTGTCTTCCAGAAGTTTATGAGAACCATTGTGACCACTTGGAAATTTGTCTCTGGAAGAAAATACATATATACAAACTAGGAGCAGTGGTAGGCCATTCAAACCTGCAAGCATTTTTTTAAATGTGATTATAACCTCAACTCCACATTCCTATCTTCTTGTGGTAACCTTTCACCCCTTGGTCATCAAGAATCTTATTATCTGAATGAAGAGAGATCCCAGAGCTCAGCAATATAGAGCGATCTGGTGCATGATTTACAAAAGGCTAGTGTGCAGGTATGCAAGTAATTAGGAATACTACCTTTGCCTTAAAAATATTCAGAGACTCTACTCCCACAACCTATGAGGAAGAGTGTTCCAAACACTCAGGACCCTCCAAGAGGAAATAAAATCACCTTATCTGCATCTTAAATGGGTGATCCCTTATTTTTTAATTTGTGACCCTTACTCCCAGATTTTCTACAAGAGAAAGCATACTCTTCACACTAACCTGCCAATAACCCCCAGGATCTTATGTATTGCAATAAAGTCCCCTCCCACTCTTCCAAAGTCCAGCCTATTCAATCTTTCCTCAAAAAATAAGCTGCCTATTCCAAGTATCAGTCTAGTAAGCTTTCTCTGAACTACTTCCTATGTATTAATATCCTTCCTTAAATAAGAAAACCAATAATATACACAGTACTCCATGCCCTATATAACTGAAAGACAACGTCCCTACATTCCTGTAGCAATTTTTTTTTGCTTTTCTAATTTTTTTAAACTTTATTTATACATGGTAATCAGGCCTGTGCCACCCAATTACACCCATGTTAACCTACTAACCCGTACGTCTTTAGAATGTGGGAGGAAACGGAGCCCCACGCAGTCATGGGGAGAACGTACAAACTCTTACAGATAACGATGGGAATTGGACCCCAATCGCTGGCACTGTAATAATGTTATGCTAACCGCTAAGCTACCATGCACCTGCAGAACGCCCCTTTGTAAATCATGCAGCAGGACGCTCGGATCCCTCCATATCTCTCACTATTTAGACGATATGCTTTTATTAAAATTTTCTTGCCAACACAACCGATTTCACATTTTCCCACACTGCATAAGAAATTTGTGAGAAGGACTGCAGTTACAAAGATAAATTAGAGAGCATGAGTCTGTTTTCTTTAAAGAAAGCTGAAGGGAGATTTGATTGAAGTATACAAAATGTTGAGGGGTCTGGACAGAGTGGAGGCTATTCCCTTTGGCGGAGAGGTTGTGGACTAGAGGTCACAGGAATAAAAGGGGAAGAGAATTCACAATGACAAAGCAAAGCTTTTTTATGTAGCATGTGGCTGGAATCTGGAATGGAATGCATTGCCTACAGATGTGCTGGAGGCAGATTCCACTGTGGTCTTCAAGGGAGAATTGGACAAATATATGTTAAGGAAAATCTTGCAAGGCTACAGAGAAGGAGCTAGGGTGTACACCTAGTGAGTTGCTCTGATGCAGAGTTGGCACAGACACTTTGTACCAAATGGCCTTCCTCTATAAACATACTATGCTTTTATGATTCTATACTCCATTTTGCAGATCTTTGCCCATTCATTTAACCTTCCCTTTGTAGCCTCTTTCCTGCCTGCCTCTGTGTCCTTCATACCATTTGTGCCTTTATCCAAATTATTTAAATATATATTGTAAAATACTGATGCCTCAGCAACAATCCCTGTGGCTCACCGTTCAGAACATCTTGCCAATCAGAAAAAGGACCCATTTACACCTGCTTACTGTAACCAACTAATCTTCTATCCATGATAATATGTACTTCCTACATCATGAGCTTTTATTTTGCACAGTAACTTCTGATGTGGCACTTTATCAAATGGCTTCTTAAAATTTAAGCCAAAATCAGAGTTTATTGTCATATGCACAAGTACATGTATGCACAAGTGCAATGAAAAACTCACCTGCAGCAGCATCACAGGCACATAGCATCATATAAGCAGCATTCAAAAGCAAAACATAAATTACACACAATTTTTACAAGAAGAAAGCATAATTAGAACAAAAAAAAAACAAAGTCCATTTTAGTACAAAGTGATCAGAGTGGTCATATCCCCTTTATCCACAGCACATGTTACTTTTATTACATAATTTTAGGAATGAAAAAATATCTGGTTGTAATTTCTTTCTCTTTGATTCTTTCTCCCCATTTGAATAGTTAAGGGATAAAAATTTGTCCTTGACCTATAACACAAACCTGAGAATATTGTTTTCTGTTACCAAAACTCAAACTATATTTCAGAAGCAAAGCACAATTCCATGTTTAACTGGAGATACAGTATACAGAATGTGAGATTTCTCTCTCTATATACATGTCCAGTTATCGCCTCCATTTGAAATCAGAAATGATGAGCAAATAAAAGAAAGGGTATTGCATTTACATAAGAAATCATGTCTTTTGGGATGTTCCCAATCATTTCATGACAATTACTTATTTCTTAATTACAGCTATCACTGCTTATAGGCACATTATCCACTTATCCAGCTAGACTTTTTCCCCTAGCAATATAAGAAAGACTGCTCCCATATTATGAATAGCTTAGTTTATTTACGTGGCTAAAAAAAAGTTATTGCAAAACTCAATGCAAACGTATTCTTGGCTTGACAAAATTTTATTAAACCTTGACCCAAGTCAATTCAACTACTGCAGGTAATCAGCTTATCTGATTTGCAAATATAGAGAACTCATCGTTGAGGTCATCTTGAGCAATTGAGTAGCAGACTGAAATGAACTGACCTTTTTATTAAGGAAGAATACTGTACATATGGCAACAGGTCCGCAGAATGACAAAGACTACTAAAATGAAAGTCTACAAGAAGGCTTAGATTTAAACATATGTGGAAGGGGTCTAGAAATTAAAAAAGTTACTTCAGAGGAATTAGGAGATATTGGAAAAACAGACATTCCTTTGTCCTTTGAGGCACACATCTAGAAATATCATTGCCAGAAATATATGAGTCAATTGTTTCACCTGCTCAGCAGGGCAAGAGATTTAAAGCACAGGCAGTCCAGCGCTGAATTTTTAATTATTTAAATTCAGGATTATTGGAAAGTTGTGCAAGTCCTGCTGTCCACACACTTAATTTCCAATAAGGCAATTCCAACCTTGATGAAATTTAGAAAGCCAAATGGAAATTACTTAAGAAAACATGTAAGCACCTTGTGAAAGACCAGATGGACAGGTTGTCATCTCTAAATTGCATTTGCACAAATTATGCCAGATGAGGACAAATCATGTACAAGTACAAATGGAAAACTTTTCTAATAAATGACCACGGCAAACAAGGACAGACTATAGAAACAATAGCAACCCAATGTGCAATCCCTAAACATGGAGTGAATATTTTGACAATGCCGCCCCAGATGCAATTACCCAGTTTCTACATCTTAGTTACACCAGATAACCACACAAAAGAGAGAAACTACATGAAACAAAAGCCTGCGTTCTGAGGATTTCATTAGCCCAAGTTAGGAAAAAAATAATTATTTATTTGCATTTTATTATGTAAAGATTGGGGGAAGTTAAAAAAGAAAGGTTTCACTGGTTGCTAAACTGGTATCAAGGAAACTCAGATTAAATATGTTCATCATAATAATAATTATTATTTTCATACAAAATTAATAGAGTGTAGCATGTTTTACCACAGTTGCAATACAATTAGAAAATATTATGCTTTAAAAAATTGGAAAGAAAAAAAATACAAGACAGTGATACAAGATAAGAATAGACATTTCCAATCTGAAAAAAACACTAGCAAAGTCAAAGACAAAATGGATGGATAGCTTTCTTATCATGCTATCTTCCATATCATGTTTATATTTTTTGTCTCTTAAGTGTAAAGAGATCTATTTTGTGACAATAGGGATTTACAGAAGAAAACCAAAAGGATGAAATAATAATTTAGTGCTATGCAGCTAAAATAGTTTGTATTTGTATGGATGTAAAAAAGAAAGTTCTCGGGTTGGAAGGTTATCAATCTGAAACTTTAACTTTGTTTCTCTCTCCACAGACTAATCTGTTGAATATTTCCAGCATTTCTGTTTTTACTTCAGATTTCTGATATCTACAGTTTTTGATTTTATATTGGAATAGATAGATAAAATTAATTAACACCAAAAGGCTTTCAACTTATTAATGCTTGAAGTAAAAGCACATAAATGGCAGACACTAAATTTGTCTCTTGCTAAATTGAACAAAATAAGCAGAAGCAAATGCTAACATTTCATCTCATGAGCAAAGTTTAATGTTGCAGTTTTAAGTCTGGCAATTCCAATTAAATAAACTAGCCTCCCTGCTCTCTTGTCAAATGTCCGTTTTCTTCTTCTCTGGTCCACCCACCAAAGTAACAGGTCTTCCCACTGATGTGCACAATGCAAAAGCTGGCAGGTTGACTTCAGCAAACTCCTAACGAGGCAGGAACTGTGCTTGAGTAGACGAAGAGGCATATTGCAGGTCTCAGGTATTGCAGCAGAGCCTCATTTCACAATGTCAGTTCTCATCTGGCTGCCAAGTGCTCCATTTCTCCTCTGCTTCTGCAGGAACTTACTCAATTGCCCTCGTGCCCATGCTGGCTTCACTGTCAACGTTACAAGCTGTGCCTGCTAATACTCCTCAGAGGGAAAGCCATTTAGCCCATCATATCTGTGCTAGTCTCTGCGTATTTAATCAAGGCTTGAAAGACTAGGTTATGAAGGAAGGCTACATAAACTTGGCTTTAAATTTTCCTGTGTTCAGAAAATTGAGTTGATCTAATTTAAGTGTTTAACTTTGAAAGAAATTCAGTAGGTACTGAAAAAGTAGGGCCACAACCTTAAAATTAGACAGACCACCAGGAATGAAAATGTTCACAAAGGGTGATGGAAATGTAGAATTAATTCCCCAAATAGATGTGTTTGCTGGATCAATTGATAAATTTCTTTTCGAGATGGTATCAACAGATATTGATCTGAGGCAGGTAAATGGAGTTACAACATGATAAGCTGATAACTGAATGGTGGAATAGATTTGAGGAGTTGAATGGACTGCTCCAATTCCTAATGTTAGAGCTATGACGGATTCTGCTTCTATCACGATTTCAGGTGGACAATTATCCATTTCCACAATTCTATCAGCCTAAATATTCTTTTGCTTCATTGTTCTGGTCTTAGACAACGTTTTACAACCAATTGGATTTACACAGTACCTTTAATAAGCCACTTTGAAGTGGTAGAAAGAAAAAGCAATTCAAATAGACACAAAAAGATGTTTATTCAGAAGAAAGAAAAGTTTCAGGCCAAAGAAATGAAGAAGAGATTTAAATATGGTGTATAGGATGGAGAAGCAGGGGAGTGTGGCCTTCTGAAAATCCATATATCCAAAATACAATACAATTACTTCATCAATGAACTTCATTATTTCTTTAAAGAAGTCTTGAGATTTAATGGCACTAGTTTTTTTCCACAAATCCTCATTGTCTGCCCTTAATTAACTCATGCCTTTCTAAGTATATTTTAATTTTATTGAATATTATTGCCTCTACAGATATACCAACTGTGGATGTTAGATGACTGGCCTATGGTTTGTTGATTTATCCCTTTCTCCTTTCGTGAGATAAATTGGTTTACATTAGCAACTTTGTCTTCTGGCAAAACTTGCATATCACAAGATGTTTAAAATATCGTGGCCAGAGCTGCTCTCTAAATTCCTTCATCATTTCAGGAGGTCATCACAGAAGATGCATTCTTCATTTTAAATTCTCCTAATATTTCAGGACTACTTTCTTCGCTGTAAGCAATCTTGCCCTGTATAATTAATCTTTTGTACCCTTCATTCTCATTGCCATAATATTCTGTGAAAAATACTAATTTCCACCACTCTTTTCACCTCAATAAAGTGAATTTCTTTTTTTGAAACCTATTCGGTCTCAACCTTTCTATAAACAAAATCTTTCACATTTTGTTTATTTTCCTGTATTTCTGTTATTTTAAATTTTAACTCATATAAAATTCAAGGACATTATTGGCAAGATTAGCTTTCATTGTCCATCCTATTTGAGTTTGAGAAAGTGGTGGTTGTCTGCTTTCTTGAACATCTGCAGTCTTCATGGGGAGATCAAATGGACAGTTCAAATTGGTGATGACTTCCAGGATTCATCCCTCTGGTGATGAAGAAATAGCAGTATATGTCCAAGTCAGGATATTATATGCTTTTAAGGGGAACTTGCAAATGGTGCTATTCTTATGTAGCTGTTGCCTTTTGCCATTTCAGTGGTAGAGCTTATGGTTTGGGAATTGATGTCAAAGAAGAGTTGGTAAGTTGCTGCAGTACATTTTGTGTGCCAGTGGGAGAGAATGTGAATATTTAAAGTGATGGAATGGATGCCCCTTAAGCAGGTAGCTTTGTCATCGATGGTGTCAAGTTTCTCAAACTATACTCATCCAGGTAACTTGTGGATAGTAGGAAATCTTTGGGGAGTCAGGAGATAAATTACTTGCTGAAGAATATCCAGCCTCTGACCATTTCATGAATTCATAGTATTAATGTGGTTGTTCCACTTAAGCATCCTGACAGCAGTGATCACTGAGAATATTGATGATGTAGGATTAGCCAATGATCATACGGTTAGCGGAGGCAGATAGATGGCCAGACTCTATCCTTAATAATCCAAGAATTGCAGTGATAGGATGAGGTTGTAAATCAATCTTCCATACATTTGAAATAATGTTAAAAATATCTTTCCAATATTTTTCCAAAAGAAGACAGTACCAAAACATATGTGTCAAAGAAGCCACATTCGATTTACATCTATCACTTATAGGATTTATATGTTGATAAAAATGAGCTAGCTTATCTTTTGACATATGGGTCCTGTGAACTACCTTAAACTGTATCAAAGAATGTCTGGCACACATTGAAGATGTATTAACTAAATGAAGAATTTTCTTCCAAGTCTCTGTAGGTAAAGATGTCTGGAGTTCACTTTCCCATTCATTCTTAATTTTGTCCAGTGGTTCAGAATGGATTTTCATAATTAGATCATAGATTATTGCTATCAAGCCCTTCTGACAAGGATTAAAACCGAAAGTTTTTTCCGTTATTTCAGTTTTGTAAGGTGTCGGAAAAGAGGGTATAGTAGCTTTTAAAAAATTTCTAATCTGCAAATATCGAAAAAAGTGTGATCTAGGCAAATTGTATTTGTTAGACAATTGTTCAAAGGATGAAAAACAGTTATCAATGAATAAATCACAAAAACCATACTATTCCCTTCCTTTTCCATATGGAAAACACTGAATCAACACTGGATGGATGAAAGAAATAATTAGATTGAATGGGACTTGATAGATTAAATTTATTCAATCCAAAAAATTTACGAAATTGAAACCATATTCGTATTGTACGTTTAACAATTGGGTTAATCATATGTTTACTTAATTTGGTAAGTGCAAAAGGGAGTGGAGCTCCTAAAATAGAAACTAATGAAAATTCAAGTACTGATTGGGACTCAAGGTGTACCCAATTGGGGCGTTGAATTGCGTCTGAATCTTGTATCCAAAAAATTAAATATCTAATATTGATTGCCCAATAATATAATCTAAAGTTAGGTAAGGCCATACCACCATCCCTTTTTAGTTTTTGTAAATATTTCTTACTTAACCTTGGGTTTTTATTCTGCCAAATATATGAAAGAATTTTAGAATCAATAGTGCCAAAAAAAGATTTCAGAACAAAAGTTGGAATCGCTTGAAATAAATATAAAAATTTTGGTAAAATATTAATCTTAACCGCATTAATTCGGCCTACCAATGATAGAGACAGTGGGGACCATTTAGTAAATAATTGTTTAACATGGTCAATTAAAGGTAGTAGATTAGCTTTAAATAAGTCCTTATGTCTCTTGGTAATTTTAACACCTAAATACATAAAATAGTCAGTTATCAATCTAAAAGGTAATTGGCTATAAAGTGGGGTTTGCATATTTAATGGAAAAAGTTCGCTCTTATTAATATTTAATCTATAGCCAGAAAAAACACTAAACTGATCTAATAGTGATAGTACTGCGGGGATAGATTCCTCTGGATTAGAAATATAAAGTAACAGGTCATCTGCATAAAGAGATATCTTATGAATCTTCTGTCCACAAGTAATACCACATATATTTGAAGAATCCCGAAGTACAATAGCCAAAGGTTCTAAAGCAATATCAAATAATAAAGGGCTTAACGGGCAACCTTGTCTAGTACCTCGAAAAAGCCTAAACAAAGGAGATCTTTGATTATTAGTAAGTATTGAAGCCATAGGTGCATAATAAATCATTTTAATCGCAGATATAAATTTAGGACTAAAATTTTTGAAGTGTACTGAATAGATATTCCCATTCGACTCTGTCAAACACCTTTTCAGCATCTAGTGAAACAACACATTCTGGAATTTGGAATGAAGGGGTATAATATAATATTCATTAATCTCCTAATATTAAAATGTAGATAACGATTCTGAATAAATCCTGTCTGGTCTTCAGAGATAATTTGTGGAAGAACCTTCTCGAATCTAAAGGCCAATATTTTGGAAAATACTTTGGAATCTACATTTAATAAAGAAATAGGTCTATAAGATGCACAATCAATGGGATCTTTATCCTTTTTAAGAATTAAAGAAACAGTTGCTTCATAAAAAGATTGTGGTAGTTTACCCACTCTTAGGGCATCTTTAAAAATTTTGCCTAACCAGGGAACAAGAATATCAGAAAAGGATTTAAAAAGTTCAGCTGTATATCCGTCAGGGCTGGGTACTTTACCCGAATTCATTGAAAATATTACTTTCTTTATTTCTTCCTCCGAAATGGAAGCATCTAATGTAGAGCATACATTTAAAGATAATTGGGGAGTCTTCAAATCTCTTAAAAATTCATGTATTAAAGTAGGATCCTCAGGGGACTCTGATTGGTATAAAGAAGAATAAAATTCTTGAAAGGATTTGTTAATTTGAACTTGATCTATCGTGTAGGTACCATCTGGTTTACAAATTTTATTAATCTGGCATTTAGATATAGTAGCTTTCAATTGGTTGGCCAATAATTTACCAGATTTGTCACCATGTATATAAAATTGACTTTTGTTTTTAAGTAGTAGATTTTCAATTGAAGATGTTAATAATAAACTATCTTGTAGTTGGAGTTCTGTTCTCTTTTTAAAAAGCTCCAGATTAGGAGTAACAGAATATGTTTTATCGATTTCTTTAATCTTGTCAGCCAATATACATATTTCGTTATTAGTTCATTTTTTCAATCCAGCGGAATATGAAATAATTTGACCACCGTATGATTGCCTTTGTTACCTTAATGGCCAAATGATCCATTTTGCTTAAATGGAAGGATCCAATACCACCTACTACTTTTCAATGGTTCTCTCAAACTATATCATGTTTAAACTTGGAAAAAATTAGGAGTGGTACTGTTGATCCTTCGCTTAAATTTGAGGAAGTTTGGAGTCCATTTATTCAATACTTTCACATGATATAGATCTCCTTGTAATAACCTTTCAACTTCGAGGAATGGAGTTGATGACATAATATTGCTCTGTTTCTACTGAGAAATTTTAGTCCAGTTTCTTTTTCTGTTTGTTTTTTTTTGAATTTTTTTTTTCCTTAGCTTAGTTTGGTTTGATATACTGTTTATAAATTTTCTTATTGTTTTGGGGAATTTTTTTCTTTCTTTTATATTTTATAATAAATCTTTTTCTTACCTTTCTTTTATATTATATTCATTCACTAAGAGATCGTTGGATTTACAGATTTTTTATATACTTTATTGTTTTTTATGATTGTCCATGCCATGATTGTTCTCCTGATCTCTTTGTGTTACATGTACAAACATTTGATGTTATATATTAATCTGTATTAATTTGAAAACTAATAAAAAGATTGAAAAAGAAAGGATTAGCCAATGATAATGTTTTTGCAAATAGTCTATGGTCACTGGTGGTCAAGTGGTGCAAATATTATTTGCCACTCATCAAAAGAAACCTCAATGCTTTCCAAGTTTTGTTGCAAGTAAACCTAGCAGTTCTTGATCTATCCACTTAATTTCTAAAATTATTTGCTTCACGATTATATTAAACAGTAAACTTCAGAATAGATAATAAATTGTTCATTTATTATCCAGTTCTCATGGGATATCACGAAGAACTAGGCTGCCTAAATAACATGGGGGGCTCGCATGTTTGTCTGATGTCATTACATGCATCTGAATTTCCCACATAATCATCATATATCCATCCCCAAGAAGACATTAATAAACCTGTTGTGTTACGACCATAATCTAGTAGTCATTATGATCTTTTTCTTTGGTGCAGGCTTATGAATTATTAGCCTTATTGAATTCAGTATTCCAATAGGTCATGCTGAGATATGAACTCTCAAGCTCTGGCTTACTGGGTTACCATACCTTCTAATAAGTTGTATCTTCGATGTATTCTTGGCATTAGCTCAGTACAACTACTCGTCTGCTCAAAGTATATGATGATGTAAGACAAATGAAAAATAGCAGGAGTTTAAACAGAATTTTATGCAGCTTCACTGGAATAATAAAAGTACTTTTTAGAACATGGATTTAACTTGAATCAAGAATTGAATCCCACTGTTCATGTTAAAGATTTTTTCAATCTTTGAAAAACACTTCTTCCAGACAACGCACCAAAAAGTGAGGTTGGGCTCTACAGAACTTTCTTCTATTCCCGAACAGCTGGTTGAAGATCTTTGTCTGAAAGCAGTAAGAAGAATATCTGCCCAACTTCTTGGATGGGAATAGTGTAGAGACAAGGGGCAAACAGGGAAACCTCAACAAAGATTAAAATAGCCTCATAAGTGAGCTTTTTCTTCCCCCTAAATGCAACATCAGTGAACTCTTAATTGAATAGTTCATATATAAAAAGGTAGGCAGAGTACTTTTCATTCATTTAACTCTCTATTCGGTTGAATTTCTGCATGAAATAGCCATCAAAATTGTTTTGATGAAAAAAGTGTGATGATTAAGAGATAATTGTTTAATGTGACAGGTTAATGGTCGGCTAAAACGATGCAGGAAAATGTACAGTATTTAATAGACGCTAAGTACAACCAACATTGCCCAACGCAAAGAGAAAGATCGGTTTTAAGTAATCACTTCTCAAACGCGTACAAGTAGAGTCATTCCACTTGACTTCATTTTGCTTTCTTCCTTCAGAGTTACATTTATAGAAAAATGCAGTCTGATTTCAAGGGGCTTCAGACAACAATTTTTGTAACATCAATGGCATGTTTTGAATTTAAAAAAAAATTTAATCCAGGACACCATAACTTGAAAAAAAGATGCACTTCATTGTTGGGAGTAAATTGTACCTGTTATGATTTATCTTTGCTTTTGTCAGTAAACTAACCTCTTGAAAAGGAGATCTTTTACAAGCTGGAGAGCTAATTTTAAAGAAATATACTAAAGAACACAATTAGTTCAACTATGACTAACATAGTACAGGGTATTAGAAAGTAAACATGATATTTGAACCGAAACATATTTACTGTAACTGGTCTGATTGTTTACAAATTCTTCAAGATCTAACTAGTTCTGAAAGTGAATGTGTCATGTGCTAGTATTAGTTGTTGTCAGTTAAGAATGATGCAGGCAGTTTTTCCCAGAAAATTGTGTTATCAAAAGGATAATAATTTGCAAAATATGTTTCCTGTGGCAAGGACTTGTCAGAACTATATATTCCTGTAAGCCAGGTTCCTTGCAAAGTCATGACAGACAAGTGTTATTAATTTGGATAGGGAATTGAATTAACCCTTTCTAGCTTAGGGGGCAGATTTTTGACACTGCACATAGAAATTGACAGCAATCAAATAAACTGCTTTTAAAGATTATTGTTGCTGTGCTTTATTACAGTGCAAAACATGCACAGTGATATACTCTATATATTTATAAGGAATTACTATTTAACACATTATGCTATAGAATTTCCACTATGGGCTGGCTCAGCAATCTGAACACAAATTATGCTTTCAATTGTGCTGTTTTTCCCAAGTTTGCATCATAACTCATAGGTACATATGCACAATCTTAAATGTAAAATCTTCCATGAACCAGTGCAGTCAAGCAGATTAACGGAACAAAATTATTCGTCTTTTCCCCCCATGCATTAACGATCACTTAAAGTTTCTATGTACACAGCTGCAATTCTATCAATACTGCTGAAGATAACAAAAACAAGCATTTATAATAAAATTATCCAGCCAACACTTATGAGTAAAGTGAAATTAGATCACTAAATCTGACGAATTTATTTACTACTTTCATTAGCATACATTGCACTAAGTCAATTTCTCGATCAACTAAATATATACTTTGACATTTAACAACATTTAATTGTTTAACAATTATCTCTTAACATTTATCATTGTAGATTTACCTAAAAAGAACATTTAAGTGTTTCCTCAGACAGTAGTAAACAAATGCAATTGCTGAAAAGTTGCCACATTCATAATTTCAGTTTGGAGCATGTGTATTTTTTTTGGAATAAGGCCATCGGCCAATACAATGTATTTCAAAGCTAGGATAAAAGGTACTGGATTCAAGTCAAACGTGCACTAAAAATTCTGCAAACTTTAAACTTGGTTTGGTCAACTTCAGATATCAATGCAACCAGCACAAACTATTTGATGCATTGGGTGAAAGTGAAAACAGGCAGGATTTCAAGCACTGGAGGGTATTTCAATAATAAATAATCTTTGTATAATAAACATGAATTTGAAATGTTGAGGCAAGGTTCCACCTAAACTTTGACATACAGTGGTATATTAATCTTAAACTATTTAACATCTCTCTTAAATTTTGTTTTGCATAATGAAAAGGGGAGCAAGAAAGGCTAGAAACAAAAGAATGACTGCAGGAGGATTGGCAGTAGATAGGCCGGAAGGGATGGCTAATAATTCAAGTTTACAGCACAACAGTATATTTACTCTGCATTCAGACAATTAGCAACATATGAGCCTAATAAAATCCTGGGATTATCTATTCTGATTTTGATTGGCAAAGCAAATCAAGGGAAGTACTAAATTTTTCAGTAGAGTACATCACCAATCAGACCATAAAGCTTAAACTAACTAAACTATGGCACAAATCTTTCCATTATTTAGTATTAAATTGGCAACCTCACGGTGAGAGACTGTAAGAACAGGTAGTATTCTACTCAGAGCTAATCACTAATCTGTGCAATTGGCAAAATACTAAAATAATCTCAACAGAATAATAACCAGGAGTTTCTTCAACAGGGAGGTAATTCACATCACATTGATGAAGATCACATTGGGGTAGGGTCAAGGTTACTGAAAATCAAAAACTGCAGATGTTGGAAATCTGAAATAAAAACAGAAAATGCTAGAAACACTCAGCAGGTCAGGCAACATTTGTGGTCTGGGACCCTTCATCAGAATTTCCAACATTTCTGTTCAAAAGATTAAATTGCACTGTTAACTATCACTAAGTGAAAAGCATCAGAGCCAAGCATACCCATTTCTCATCCAACTTCTCACAAACATAAGAATGCTTACATGCCCACCTGAGATCAATCATGCCAATCTTCAGAATTTTGTAAAATTAAAGGACATTTACAGTAATAAGCTAGCACAGGTATAGTATGTAATAATCCTGATTTTAACTCAGCTACTCACTTGGGCAACATTTGGGTTCTATGGAAAAATATATGGAAGAAGCACTGAAAGTAGAAAAGGCACAAAATATTCACTTAGTAGGCAACTTCAGTGCTCATGACCAACAGTTTCTCAGTGGCACCACCACTGACCAAGATGACTAAGCCCAGGAGGTTAGAACCGTCAGACTGGGTTTGCAGGAAGTGATGAGTAAACCAATATAACTTGACCTCACTCTCATCAATTTTCCTGCTATTGATGCATCAGTCCTGTCAGTATTGGTAGGAGTGACCACTGCATTGTCTTTGTAGAGAGAAAGTCCTATCTTCACAACAGTAAAGGGACACTCTGCACTATGTTGTATGGTACTTCTATTGTGATAGAGGGGAGATACTCAAAACACCCAGAGGAAACCTAAGCAGTCAAAGGGAGAATGTGTAAACTCCATACAGACAGCACTGGAGGTCAGGATTGAACCTGAATGCTAAAGCTGTCAGGCAGTAGCACTATTAACTGAGGGGAAAAAAATTCTCACCATCTACCCTATCAATGTCCCTCTTCCAAAGACAACAACTTCAACAACTGTGTAGTCGGGCAGAATTGCAAAGAAAGTGCGAAAGAAATTTTTTAGTCATCTTCAGTACTGAGTAGATGATCCATCATAGTTTCCTACTTATGCTTCCTTCATCACAGAAACTAATCTTCAGCCAATTTGATTCACTCCAAGTGATATCCAGAAATGTTTGACAGCAACTGATGCAGCAACAGCCGTTGGACAAAACATCCTAAAGTCACGGAGTCATACACTATTCAGCCCACTGCAGTCATGTAGACCAGTGGGGGCATCCATCCGTATTAATCTTGAAGTCTAGAGTTTGCCAGGTGTTTAGCTAAACTGTTCCAGTACAGTTAAAATATTAACACCTACACTAAGAAGGTGGAAAATTGCCCAGGTGTGTCCTGTGCAGAAAGGGCAGAACAAATCCTGTCCAGATCATTACCAGCTCCACCCCCCAACCCCACCTCAAGACTATGCTCTATTCTCAAGTTATGGAAGATGCCTTCAAAGGCATTATCAAGCAGCACTTACTTACTAATAACTGCTCACTGTGCTCAGTTTGGGCTTCCCAAGAATCACTCAGCTCCAGACTTTTTCTTGCATGTTTCAGTGAAAAGATCGACAATGACTTGGAGTTTGTTCTCTGAACAAGTGCATATAGAAGTGTTGTCTGCATACTGCAGCCCAATGATTAAATTTGGGGTGACATTGGAATTGCAGTGAAAGCGACATAGGTTGAACAGTTTCCCATCTGTTACACAGAGTAGCTCCATCCCAGCTGGAGGCAAGGTGCAGCAAGAAAGATGGAAAAAATATTGAGGCAATGATGCAGCCTTACTTAATGCTGTTCTTCACTGAGACTGGGTCTGTTATAGACCCAGTAGTTAAGATCAGGGCATTATGAAACAGATGCAAGATGAAGACAAACTTCATCTCACAAGCCAGGGACTTTGAGACATCACCATCAAGAACAGAGACAAATACAATTACAGTAACAACACAGTGATACCCTGCTATCTGCCACAGGGAAGTTCATCACTGGGGTGCTCTATTGCCTTCTTTCAGAGGGACAAAACTACTTGGCAATCATGTTGTGGATTATGCCCATCTGGAGACACAATGGACATGGTCTTCACCAATTGGCCATGCCAAAAGAAATGGCAGGGAGCAGCATCAACCACTAAACATGGCCTTTTTGGATCTTGCAAAAAACCCTTGACTCTGCCAAAGGTTTTTGTGAGGTCCAAGTACAATCTAGACCAATGACTGAATGGGAGTATCTTTCTAAAACAACAGCTTGCATATTTACCAGTAAAGTGAAAAAAAATACAAGGCACTTCACAAAGAGATGAGGAGAAATGAAATTTGATTTCAAATTTTGTACTTCAACTCTTTTCAAAGTTATAAAAATGCCACAACAGAAGAAATTTTGGAAGTCTCATCATTAAGAAATCACAATTACATTTTCACAGTGCTTTTGTCAGGTTTATACATTCACTGATTTATCCTCAGGTTACCTCTGGGTGTTAGATACTAAAGTATTGAGACTTAATAATATTAACAAACCAAAAGCAGCCCTCAATTGAGAAAAGAACAGATCAACTTGTCATGTATATATGGCTATTTAAAAAAAAACAAAAACACAGCAAATCCACAGGATTCCTAGAGGTAGCAGCTAAGGTAACTAGAAAATTTGTTTCTTCCAACTTTTCTGAATTGTTAGCATCTCAAAAAACAAAGGCATTTAATGTCATTATCATAATGCAGAATTGGAGTCTCAATTCTGATAAAGGCAAATCAAAATTTTGGTTCAATAAATTTTAGCAGTAACAAAACAATGACTAAATACACATTTTGTTTTCAAGTTTAAATTTAAGCCCTGGCTCAAATTTGAAGTTTCAAGTTACCATGTATTCATTAAACAAATCCTGAACACCGGATGTCTATTGTGTCCCTTTAGGAGGAAAGTACAGAAGGTTTCTTCGACTGCATACAATATCCACAATGAAACTGTTCTGTTGAAACATCTTAAGATGCAGAAAAACTTTCTAGAATAGGAGTTTTAACAATGAGGTAACCATATTGCCATGCATCAATATTGTAACCAAATCCATTCTTCAGAAATAGCTAACTAATTAAAAGCTGGTGGGTTCTAAATAATTAATCTCCTTAACTTGTATTGATTTGACACTTTTGTGGTGGGGGATTACTGCTACTAAATTAAACAGCTTCCTATAGTCACTGTACTTGAGGCAAATCTGAGACATATCAGTGAAACAAAATATACTTCAAAACTAAAAATATTGGCACTTTGAACATTTGATTAATTTTATGGTTTTGAAATTCAGAGCTTAAGGTGCCCTTGGAGAGAAGAAAAGGAAACAGCACAAGAGTAGCAATAAGTCTGGAAAAACATAGAATGAGTCATGGAAACTAGGACATATGGATATTAGAGATTGATATGGTTTTCTCCCAACATGTTTATTCTCTTCAATATCCATCATCTTTTTCTATCCCTTTCAAACCCTTGTAAAAAGGTATCCAATGTCCATATAGTATGTTGTCAAACAAGATAGCAAGATACAAGAAAGTGAACCAATTATTTCTTTAGTACTTTAAGTGTAACAATACTCTGCCTTCATCAAACTGCAACATATGTGTGTAATTTTCTGACTAGGTGCTCTTTATCTGTAGCGTATGCATGGCAGGAATTTAGATGTCAACTGAAATGGTTTGAAAATCATGGTTAGCAAATGCTTGAATTTGAGTTAGTGCCGTTGTTAAATGAGTCCAGCCAACAAAAAATTAAAACATCTATGTCACTTTTCCCACTAAAAAAGTTGGCACACTTGAAATTTAATTATTTGAATTGTTTTTTTGAAGCAGTTAAAATCAAGAATTATCCAATAACTATTTTATCTTTTAATACAAAGAAGGAAAGACAGAGACACATACAGTACCTAAACAATTAAAGCTCAGCTGAAACTATAATTTCAAAAAGTGTAGTATTCAAGTGGATATCCTATATGATTCAATAACATTTGTAGTCTAAATCAAATAGACAGGGGAATTGTTAAAACATTTCAGCAATTCAAGAACACCTTCAGAAATATGCTTCCAAATTTGAAGGATCAATATATTTCTAAAACCAACATTCTTAGATTAAATAAACATGTCCTCAAAGGTGGAAACAAAGCAACTAATGGTCAGTTGAGGAGAAAAAACAATATGCACAAATCCTGCAAGAGAAAGGGCTTACATAGTGAACACAAAGCAATAACAAAAGAACATAAATGTACACAGTATACTGTACTCCATGTGTAGTCTCACTATAGCCGTTTGTACTTGAAGAAATACATCCTTGTCCTTATACTCCAAATCCTTGGAATTAAAACTAATACATAATCTCTGATTCTTTGTTGTCCCCTGATGTTAATGTTCCGTGAATTGTGTAAGAGGACACAAGGATCTTTTTAATACCAACATTTATAGTTTTTGGATCTTTAAAAACATTTTTGCTTTTTCTTCAATCCCACCAAAGTGCACAATTTCATACTTTCCTTATTGTACCACATCCGCCATCTTCATCCCCAATCACTTAATTACTCTGTATCCCCATGCACCTTCCTTACACCTTACTCTCCCATCCTTTATTCCATCATCAGCAAACATGGATATACTACATTCCATCACTATATCTAAGTTATTGACATAAATTGTAAGGAGTTCGGGTCCAAAGTCTAACTTCTGCAGCATTTAATCAGTTACATCCCCAAAAAATGATCAGTTTATTCCTACTTTGTTTTCTGTCCATTAAGCAATCCGCAATCCATGCTAATAAATTATCCCCAATCCCAGGAGCCCTAATCTTTGTAAGAAATGCATGAGAGTAAATCTCATGAGTCCTAATCTTGGATAAGAAACTAGCTGAAGGGAAGAAAACAATGGGTATTTGTTAAAAGGATTTATGTCGGACAGGGGATGGGTAGGGAGAGTATTGAGTGGACTGCCTAAGGGCTCCATGCTGGTATTAAACAGAAACTGAATAAAGTGGTCAAGTCTGCAATTGATAACAAAGTGGGAATAAAATAAAACTGAAAAGTGAAATTATGGTGTGAGGTGGAGAAAATATGTAAATAGCACATAAATAACATCTGTAATTTAATGCAGACAAGTGTAAAATACCGGATTATCATAGAACAATACAGCACAATACAGGCCCTTCAGCCCACCATGTTGTGCTGTCCTTCAAACCACACCTAAGACTATCTAAACCCTTCCTCCCACATATCCCTCTATCTTAAATTCCTCCATATGCTTATCTAATAATCTCTTGAACTTGACCAACGTATCAGCCTCCACCACCACCCCAGGCAGCGCATTCCATGCACCAACCACTCTCTGGGTGAAAAACCTCCCTCTGACATCTCCCTTGAACTTCCCACCCATTACCTTAAAGCCATGTCCTCTTGTTTTGAGCATTGGTGCCCTGGGAAAGAGGCGCTGGCTGTCCACTCTATCTATTCCTCTTAATATCTTGTATACCTCTATCATGTCTCCTCTCATCCTCCTTCTCTCCAATGAGTAAAGCCCTAGCTTCTTTAGTCTCTCCTCATAATCCATACTCTCTAATCCAGGCAGCACCCTGGTAAATCTCCTCTGCACCCTTTCCAACACCTCCACATCCTTCCTATAATGAGGTGACCAGAACTGGACACAGTACTCTAAGTGTGGCCTAACCAGAGTTTTGTAAAGCTGCATCATCACTTCTTGGCTCTTAAACTTGATCCCACGACTTATGAAAGCTAACATCCCATAAGCTTTCTTAACTACCCTATCTACCTGTGAGGCGACTTTCAGTGATCTGTGGATATGAACCCCCAGATCCCTCTGCTCCTATACACTGCCCAGAATCCTGCCATGTACCTTGTACTCCACCTTGGAGTTTGTCCTTCCAAAGTGTACCACCTCACACTTCTCTGGATTGAACTTCATCTGCCACTTGTCAGCCCAGCTCTGCATCCTATCAATATCCCTCCGCAAGCTTCGACAGCCCTCCACACTATCCACAACACCACCGATCTTTGTGTCATCTGCAAACTTGCTAACCCCACCCTTCCACCCCCTCATCTAAGTCATTAATAAATATCACAAAAAGTAGAGGCCCCAGAACCGATCCCTGTGGGACACCACTAGTCACAGCCCTCCAATCTGAATGCACTCCCTCCACCACAACCCTCTGCTTTCTACAGGCAAGCCAATTCTGAATCCACATGGCCAAGCCTCCCTGGATCCCTTGGCCTCTGACCTTCTGAAGAAGCCTACCATGTTGAACCTTATCAAACGCCTTACTAAAATCCATGTAGACCACATCCACTGCGCTACCCTCATCGATCTTCCTGGTCACCTCCTCAAAGAACCCTATCAGGCTTGTGAGGCAAGATCTTCCCTTCACAAAGCCATGTTGGCTGTCCCTACTCATTCCATGATTCTCTAAATGCTCATAGATCCCATCTCTTAGAATCCTTCCTAACAGCTTACCCACCACAGACGTAAGGCTCACTGGTCTGTAATTCCCTGGACTATCCCTACTACCTTTTTTGAATAAGGGGACAACATTCGCCACCCTCCAATCCTCCAGAACCATCCCTGTGGACAAAAAGGACTCAAAGATCCTAACCAACGGTTCAGCAATCTCCTCCCTCGCCTCATGAAACAGCCTGGGGAATATTCCGTCAGGCCCCGGGGACTTGTCTGTCCTAATATTTTCTAACAACTCCAACACATCCTCTCTCTTGATATCTACATACTCTAGAACATTACCCTTACCAACCCTGTCCTCAGCATCATCAAGACCCCTCTCCTTGGTGAATACTGAAGAGAAGTATTCATTGAGAACCTCACCCACTTCCACAGCTTCCAGGCACATCCTCCCACCTTTGTCTTTAATCGGACCTATCTTTACCCTAGCCATCCTTCTGCTCTTCATGAACAAGAAAAAAGCCTTGGGATTCTCCTTAACCCTACTCGCCAAAGCCTTTTCATGTCTCCTTCTCACTTTCCTCAACCCTTTCTTAAGTTCCTTCCTTGCTACTCTATATTCCTCATGAGCCCTGTCTGATCCTTGCTGCTTACACCTTATGTATGCTGCCTTCCTCTTCCTAACTAGTTGTTCCACCTCTCTCGTCACCCACGGTTCCTTCACCCTGCCATTCTTTCTCTGCCTCACCGGGACAAATTTATCCCTAACATCCTGCAAAAGATCCCTGAACCTCGACCACATCTCCATAGTACATTTCCCTTCAAAAATGTCATCCCAATTTACACTCCCAAGTTCTTGTCTTATAGCCTCATAATTCACCTTTCCCCAATTAAATATCTTCCCGTCCTCTTTGCTCCTATCTCTGTTCATGACAATTCTAAAGGTTATGGAGCAATGGTCACTGTCCCCCAAATGCTCACCCACCGATAGATCTGTCACCTGTCCCGGTTCATTACCTAAAACTAGATCTAATATGGCATTCCCTCTAGTCAGCCTGTCAACATACTGTGACAGGAATCCGTCCTGGACACACTTAACAAACTCCGCCCCGTCAAAACCTTTGGCACTAAGTAGGTGCCAATCAATATTTCAAGGAAGTCATGTAGAATTCAAGGAAGGCAGGTAGAAAACATGGATACTGCATGAATGGTCTTCAAATAATTAACGTTGAAACTGAAAAGACCCAAAAGTGACTTGATATTAAATACTCCAGTCAATGTAGGACATTAAATATAAAGCCAAAAGGATGTGAAACCACATAGCCAGTGCAGTTGAATAAAAGAATAAATCTGTTGAAAGGTCATTGACTTGAAAGATTAACTCTGTTTTTCTCTCTCCACAGAAGCTACCTAACCTGCTGAGTATTTACAGCATTTTCTGTTTTAATTTGAACATTATGTAGTGCTCCGGTCAGGCCACAATTTCAATATGTCTGCAGTTCACTTATCCAGAGGGAAAACCTGACGTGCAATGCAGAAAATAGTCATGAAGCTAATTTTAGTTTGACTGTCGATAAAATACAAGAAAAAAAATGGTATTTTTGAGGATAAGAAATTGTTTCTAACATAATCTTGTAAAGTCATAAAAGGTCAACAGGAGTATCAATACTACTTTAAATTAAAATGTATGAGTTGAACAACAGAAAGTAGGTTCAAATAATTGAAAAACAATTTAAGGACTAATGCAGAGAGATTCTCCTCTATACAACCTGTGAAATAGACTACAATATAAAGCGATATGGTGATGTAGATTATATTACAGTAGTATAAATTATGTTATGAGACAAGTAATCCAAAGGAAACCAGACAGAGAAGCAAGCTTAAATCCCACTAGGGTCATTTGAGAATTTTGATTCTGTTAAAAAAAAACTGTAATTAAAACTGTCGCAAGTGATAACAAAGCTGTCAGACTCTGATAAAAATTCAACTGTTTATTAAGCTTCCTTAGCAGAAAACACAGTTGTCCACTCTGATCTATATTTCACTCTTGTCCATCATCATAGCAGTTGACTCTTAACTCCCCATTAAAGAGCCTGAGCAAGGCACCCAGATGTTCAGTACGGATAATAAACAATGGCCCCCTTTGAGAATAAATAAAAGTTGCCAAAGCATAAACAGTGAAATGGTTTGACAAAACAGCTGGATGTTACAGTGGATTGTTTCCTATCATCATTCTGGATGAATGAATTGCAAACGAGCCTTCCTTTACATGATAAATTTATGATCTTATGATTCTCATTAACTCTGAGCAAAATAACATTGGTAATTCAAACAGCAGTGATAATGTCAATGAATAGTCAGGCTCTCCCTTGTTGGACTTGGTCATTCCCTGGCACTTTTTTTAACGTGGGTTTTGCTTCCCACTTTATCAGCCCATGCCTGAATGTTATCTGGGTCTGACTGCATGCAGGCATGGACTGCTTCATTTGTTATTGAGTTACAAAAGGAATTGAACACTGTGCAATTATCTGCAAACATCCTTACTTCTAATCTTATAATGAAGCAGTTGAAGATGGTTGTGTGATGGATATTCACTTTCCAGGCCCCAAAAAGGCTTATTGCTAACTTTAGCATTTTAGCACAACAGCAGAAACCCCAAAAGGGTTTATTGCTAACATCAGCTTTTTAGCACAGCAACATCACCTGTCCAAAGGTCAAGAAGTGGTTGCTCATTAAGCTAAAATTCCATTTGCAAAAACAGCAGAAATTGTCCAAGGCTGGAGATGTTTGTTATTTGCTTAGTTAAACTTCTAACCAATATATCCTGCTCAGTCTCTTAACATAAACAAGAGAACAATGGGATCCACGTTTACTTAATTAAACACTCCAGTCACCCGGCCTAAAAATGTGGTTGAAAAAACATCACATGCCAATGATGTCAACTAAGTGAAAAAACAGTATAATTGTTAGAAAGCAGTCAGGGTTGGGGGAAATGACAGAGAGAAGGGGTAACAGAAAGAAAACCTAGAATTCATTCCCCAGCCTTTGGCTTGTGTGACAGACAACTTGTTCGTCTGCAACTTGTTGGTATGACTTTTTAGCTTTTAGAGTTGGATTTTCAAACAAAAATACTTTGTTAAGTTACAAGTCATTGTTAAGAATTACTTATTAGAATTAAATGTGTCTCACTTAAAACAAAATACTGTGCTTAAACCACTTTGTTAGCTGGAAGTATCTGCTCCTTGGTTGGGAGGAGGGACCCACCGCTCGAAATAGTGATTATTGACAGCTAGACCTTTCCGTAGAGACTAAGGTAGTGAAGTAAACTAGTCCTTGATGTGTCGGCTGATACAGTATAATCTCCCTGTAGTGAGGGTACTCACAGATACTTCTGCTAGATAGAACTTAGTCTTGACTTAAGTTTAGAGCTCTCGGAGGGTACACTCAATATCATCGCAGTTGGACCTGGGACACTGCTCTGAGGATTTCCCACAGTGATGTTCTGGATGATGGAGCTCCAACAACCACAATCATCTTTCTTTGTGCAGATATGACTCTAATCATTGTAATGTTTACCCCTTGATGACCATCGACCATTGTGATCAGAGTTCTCTGATGCCACACTCAGTTAAATGCTGCCATGAGTAATTCTCATCTCACTTCTGGAATTCAGCTCTTCGGTCTGTGTTTGGATCAAGACTGTGATGAGGTCTGAAGCTGAGTGGTCTTGGCAAAAAACCAAACTGGGATGTTGGTGAGCAGGTTATTGGTCGGTAAGAGTTGCTTGATTGCACTGCTGATGACACCTTCCATCACTTTGCTGATGAATGAAATTAGACTGATTGGGTAGTGATTTGCTTCATTGGATTTGAACTGCTTTTTGAGGACAGGACATAGTTGGACAATTTCTACATTGTCTGGTAGATGCCAATGTTGTAACTGTACTGGAACAGCTTGACTACAGATGCAGCTAGTTTTGGAGCACAGATTTTCTGTACTATAGTTAAGATGTTTTCCAGTCCGACATTTGGTCCGTTGGCCAAATATGGACTCATGGAGCGAATCAAATTGACTGAGAATCTCAGAAGGAAGCTGAGATGGATCATCAACTCAGCACTTCTGGATGAGTACTTTGGCTTTTTAATCAAACATTTCCTTGCTAGATCCTCTGACTGTTGAGGAAGTGACATTTATATGAACATATGAATTAGGAGCAGGAACAGATCACCTGGCCCCTTGAGTCTGCTCCACAGTTGAATAAGATCATGGTTGATCTAATTATAACCTCAACTCCACTTTCTCTTTTACTCATGGTAACCTTTCCCCTCCATTCTTATAAACATCTATCGAACGCTGCCTTAAAAATATTCACAGATTCCGTTTTCAACACCCTTTCAGGAAGACAGTTCCAAAGATTCACAACCCTCTGAGAGAAAAAAAGTCACTCATCTATCATTATTTCAAATAGTAACCCCTTTCTTCTATATTTTCTCAAAAGAGAAAACATTCTTTCTAAATTCAACCCTTCAATATCCCTAATTATCTTATTTGTTTCAATCAAGTTGCTTCTCACTCTTTTAAACTCCAATAAAAACAAGCCTTCTCTGTTCAAGCATTTTTCATAAGGTAACCCACCCATTCCAGATATCAGTCTAATAAACCTTCTCTAAACTGCTTCCAACGTATTAACATCTTTCCTTAAATAATGAGACAGTACTCCTGATGTGGTTTCAATAACACTCCGTATAACTAAAGGCCAAACATTTCTTTTTAAGCATTCAGTTCCCCACCAATAAACTACATTAGTTTTCCCAATAACTTGCTGTGCCAGCATACTAGCCTGTTGTAAATCATCCACTAGGACACACAGATCAGATCCCTATGCATCTCAGAGGTCTGCAATCTCCTGGCTTTTAGATAACGTTTCTTTCTTTACATGCTTCTTTTCTATTTTCCTTGACAAAATTTCACATTTTCTTATATTCTATTCCATCTGCCTGACTTTTGCCCACTCATTTAACCCATCTGCATCCCCTTCTAGCCTCCTTATGTCCGCTTTGCATCTTACAATGAACAATGATGCACTTCAACAAGAGAATCAAATGATGTACCCTTGACATTCAGCTGCACTACTGTTGCTCAGATCCCACCTGCTGGGTGTCACCATTGGCCAGAGGCTCAAGTGGACCAGCCACATAAATATTATGGCTTCAAGCAGTCAGATGCTCATCAACCTGTGGCAAGTGACTCATGCCCTGACATCCCAAAGCCTTTCTACGACCTACAAGTTGCAAGTCAGGAATGTGATGGAATATTCTCTACTTGCCTTGGGGAGTACAACACTGACAACACTCGAAGTTCAATACCATTCAAGACAAAGCACCTGCTTAATTGGTGTGCCATCCACCACCCTAAACCTTCATCCTCTTCACCATTTGAGTACTGCAGTCACAATGCACATCACAGAATCTAACGCCTGAGGCCAAGTTGCAGCAATCCAGCCACAATAAGTAAATGCATGGACTGAACTGGATTAAGTGCAAGAACATCAAGATAGTACCTGGGCAGAGGGAAGTTAACTGAGCATGGAGTGAACAGTAGGGGAACCAAAAACTGCGTTTGAAGAAACAGACCAGATACTATAATAGAGGCGATTCATAATAGAATACCACCTCAGTTGAATTGGTGGCAAAACGGGAGTCCTAACAGAGGCAATATGTTTTTAGTTTTAAACAAAAAGGGCCACTGTAGTTCGACAAAAGTGAGTCAGAAAATAAAAAAAAGCTGAGAAAGTCAGTTTTCTAACTTTCAATTTTGGGACAAGAAGATCAATCTGATGGGAACTCAATGGATTAAAAGAAGCTATTGAAAGATGTCAGAATTGCAGGGATTAAAAAGTAGCAGATAACAATACAATTGTAAAAATTTGATTTAATTATAACTTTTAGATCAATACTCCAACAACAAAGCTTCTTTAAATTGATTTCTCAGTGGTTTCGACATTGACACATTCAGTATCATTTTTTTTTACATGGAGATTGTGATTGATATGATCACTTTCTGCATAAATGAGTTCTTAATAGAAATTTGTTTGTTCAAACTATAATAAACCACCTCAGAAGCCTGTATATAATGGATGCATTTGAATTAGAAACTGCCGGAGGGCATCAGGAATAAGCTCCTAACACTTGGAACTGAGTCATGTTTAGCCTGAGATATGATGAAAAAAATTTTTTTCAATCACTGTGAAGACTTTTAAAGCCCTAAGAGTTAAAACCATGCAAGGAATTAAAGAAAGAGAACACTAAACCCTTTCAGAGCATATTATATGCTATGTTAACAAGAGTCACGGATATAATACAAACTGTAAATCTTTCTTGATCTTAAAAGTAAAACATCTGTACTTGTGAGCATTAGTGTATATTTTATAAATGCAGCAAAGAGTGAACTACACTAATTTAAACTGAACTTCACCTCTAAAATCAATTAAATGAAAGTTGCAAGAATGTAAGAATTTTATTTGAGAACCTTTTAATTTGCACTAGATGTTGGTGATCTGCAATCACCTTGGGTCAGGCACACGTTCAATTACAATAATGAGCCCATAACATAAGACATGGAATGTGCAGCATCAGTGAAAAATAATCAGACTGAATTTGCATGAGGAACAGAAGCCAGAATTCCATATTTGATTGGGATTCCAATATGAAACTGGCAAAAGATAAAGACTGCATGTTCATTGCCATTTGTCAGAATGTGGAAATTATATAGAGTTTGCTCATCCTTAAAAATAATTTTACTAAAATGAAGAGAATGTTAGTTGAAAACTCAAATGGTTAGTAAGTAAGTCTGCTGTAGAGTAAGAGTGTCAAAACATAAGTCCTGCAGAAAAGATGCCTCTAGTTGAGATGTGCCCTCCTCAAATGTGAATGTGAATCTCTTAGGAACTGCTCTAACAATCTGGAACAACCACACCTTTTAAATGCTGTGCTCCACTCGACGAACACACCCCTGGATAAGGCATTAAAAGATATATATACCAGGGAAGGATGTATCAGAAACAAAGTGGTTATGGTAGAAAATATTAATGTTCAATTAATTCCTGGAATGATACATTTTCCAACTGACAAGCGATAAAGTTATACCAGGTATAGTGATGAACAGCAAGGTTCAGTTAACAGTATGAGTGTAAGGGAACAGCTTATGAATAAGGATCACACTGTCATTGAATTTAGTATTAAGTTAAAGAGGTAGAAGCAAGAGTTACAAACAATGGTTCTAAATCTTGATGTTTCTTTTAAATTCATGTAGAATAGTCATGGAAAAGAACAAAAATAAAATTGAAGTTAAATGTACTAAATAGGAATAGGCCAGTTTTATTAGACTGTGAAAAGTCTTGGCAAAAATGGAACAGAAACAGCTATTTGAAGGTCTCGGAGCAATGAGTGGCATTTAAGGAGTTTCAATAAACTCAGCATGAACATGTGTTTTCATGAAGAAAAAGCACAGGACTGCCAAATCTAGAGCCCCTGGATGGCAGAGTGCATTAAGGTACGATAAGGAAAGAAAGGGACATTTATATCAGACACTATAAGCTTAAGACAGCAAGAAACCTAAAAGTATAGGAAGTGTAGAAGTGAAATTACAAGGGAAGTTAGGAAAGCAAAGAGAAGGTATATAAAAAAATATTGGTAAATGAAATCAGAGAAAATCCAAAGATGTTTTATAATTGCATGAAGAGCAAAACAATAACGAAGAGTAGGGCCTATTAGGAATCAATAAAGTAACCAGACTGCAGAGGAGGGGGAAGTGGGTAAGGTTCTGAATTAATATTTTATGACTGTCTTCACGAAAGGGAAGGATGTTGTTGATGTTGTTACAGTGGATATGTGTGAAACGTTAGATGGGATAAACATTGTAACACAGAAGTGCTAATGAGTTTAACATCTTTGAAAATGTATAAATCACCAGGCCCAAATGGAATATTTCCTGGGGTGTTAAAAGTTAGCAAGGGAGGAAAATGCAGAAGCTCTGACTACATTTTTTGAATTCTCCCCAGCCACAGGAATGGTGCCTAAGATTGGAGGACAGCTAGAGTTGTACCATAGTTTAAAAAGCGAGGAAGGACTAAAGCAACTAATTACAGGCCAGTTAATTTAACTTAAATGGTGAACAAATTATTGGAATTCATTCTAAACCTTCATTCAGAAAAATCAGGGACAGTGGATTTATTAAGGGAAGATCATGTCTAACTAACAATCTACCTTTTTGAGAAGGATAGTATGCTTGTTGTAGCCTTTGTAGGTTTTAGCAAGACCTTTGATAAAGTCCCGTATGGCAGGCTGTTCAAAAAGTAAAATAGCATGGAATCCTAGGAAGAGTGGCAAGTAGATCCATAATTAACCAGGTGGTTAAAAAGGCATACAGGATATTTCCAGTTATTAGCTGAGGCATACAAATTTAGTAATAGCTTGATACTACATACAGCTTACCATATTACAGAAAAGATATCATAGCACTAGAGAGGCTGAGCAGTTGATTTACGAGAATGTTGCAATGATTAGAAAATTTTGGTTCTGAGGAATGATTGGAACAGTGGAGGCTGAGGGGAAGACTTAATTGAGATGTATATGATTATAAAAAATGTGCTAAGGACTTGCTTCCCTTTGCAGAAGGATCTAAAACCAGGGACTAGTTATTGGCAGAAAGATTAGATGGGAGAATGAGGAATAGAAATTTCATCCAGAGGGTCATAGGGGTCTGGATCTCCGTGCCTCAAAGGATGACTGAGGCAGAAAATCTCATTATATTTGAAAAGTATTTAGTTATATACTTGAGCCGTGACCTGCTGGGCTGAAGGTTGGGATTAGGCTGGGTAGCTCCTTTTTTGACCAGCTCAGACACGATGGGCTGAATGGTTTCCTTCTCTGTCATAAATTTTCTATCTGCTAGGTAAACATCACAAAAAATAAAAGTAAATATTCATACCTTGCCACTGATACTTTATGAGAAAAGTTGTGCACAGATTTTTCAAGTTTTTGTAGTAAGAACAACAGAAAGGGAAATTAGGCAGGGTAAATAACAGTCAGCTGATTTGCTCTTATTGCATCCCTGCTGTAGTTGAATTTTACACCCACTGTATCTTATCACATGGCAGGAAAAGCAAAAATACCAATATCATGCAGGAGATGCTCCTTAGATTCTAAAGTACTCAAAGCATATCACATTTTTCTTGTGTAAGGCATTATCACAATGCAAAGTTTTAAATAGAATCTTAATTTCACTAAACTATTACAGCAATGCATGAACAACAACAAATTACTGAATTGTAGTTTGACTGTTATTTTGATTAAGACCAACTTCCTATATATTTATACTGTGTTTGAAGCGCAAATAATAACACGCACAAATGGGGTTTCCATCCACATTAGCCCATGATTACACTGATAGTTTTAGATGAATAGTAACATTAATTTACTCACCAATTCCACTATGTAGTTTCCCAATGTGTTGCAAATTCAACCCTTTGATCATGAATGGCAGTCCATTCTTTGGATAATTTCCCATGGCGAAGCTATATGCCTACAAAGGACAAAGAGAATGTAAAGAATTAGGGAAAAATAAAATACACTAGATGCTGGAAAACACCCAGAAGTTCAGGCAGTATCGAGATAGAAGAAAAGAACATACATCTTAGATTAATAAGCTTCCATCAGAATTGGAAGATAATAGAAATGAATACTATTTAAACAAATACAAAGCCAGGGTAAAAGTGGAAAGGAAATAACAAAGAAAATGGTCTGTGACATGAGTGGATGGCAGGAATGAATTAAAGGCAAAAGAAAACAATAACTAATACTTTTTCAAACATTCCTATGAAGTTATTTGGGTTGCACAAAATTGAGTACTTCATGCACTACACCCTTTTCCCTACTATCCATGATGTATATATAATGATTTTTTGTGAAAGTCATTATGTCTGCCTCTCATTAAAAACAATACCCACAAAATATAGTCTTTTGAATATAAAAGAAAGGGGATTAAGGGGACTTTGTTAAAGAAATTGATTGAAGCACGAGGAAATTTACAAATGAAGACACCAAACATGGAACTATGGGCAAGTGGCTTTAGTCAGGGACAAGATATCCATGGCAGAATATTAGATAGTGGAATTTATCGTCTGGAGGATAGGAGACAAACGGGGAAATGGTTTGATCCTGAAGGTGACAAAGGCACCCAAGAGATTTCAATTGTAGATATAAGGGAGAAGGAAGATTGGCAATTTCAAAGAACTGGAAATACAGTAGGTTAACTCTTTGTTGGCAATATGGTAAGATTTAAAAATCCACACTGGATCATACAGGATGGTAAAACTGCAAATGATTTCAATCAGGCTGAAACTCTGGCCAGAGAGAAAATTGGAATTATACCAGGGCACCACAGTTCATGGATGAAGCCATAGGTTATAGTTGCACTCCCACAAACACAAGTATATCATTCCCCAGGCTGGAAGACTAGTCCTGTACACAATATTTCAGGTGCAGTCTCACAAGGGCCCTATATAATTACATTACCATGAATGGAGAAAACAGTGCATTAAAGCATTGAAATGTTAACATTTTGTAATGTTGTCAGTAGTATGTGGCATCAGTTAATCATGTTTTGCTGCACTTTGCATCATGGCCTGAGCAGTAGTTATTTTTAATGGGGTGGTCCGCCATATTTTGCATTTTTGCTGCCTTCCTGAATCCCAAAAATTGCAATGATGATGAGCTCCCTTTATTATGTTTGGTAAGTAATTCCGGACTTGGACCTCACAACATGAAGGAACAGCAAATTACATCCAAACCATGATAACTTGCAACTTGGTGTGGAACTTTGAAGAGATAGTGATCTGAAATTTTGACAGCCTTTTCCTTCTGCATGATAGTAGTCACAGAAAGAATGTTAAAATGGAGACCTTAGCAGGCTGTCCAGTGCATCTGGCAGATTGTAGATATGGTAGCTACAGCATTAGAAGAGATACATATCGAGTCCAGTAGCAGAAATACTAATCAAGTGAATTCCTTTGAATTATTGCAATTATACTGAAGGGTTAATTGGTGGAAAGAGTTAATTGCTGTTATCAATTATGGAGAGCATTCCTGTATGGCTCACTCACAAGCAGTGGCAGGTAGATGATACCTGGCTAAAGGAAGACTCTGGATATGGTAACCACTGAAACCAGGTATTTCTTTGTATTATTTCTTTGAGTATGCCCTTTCCTGTCTCCTTCACCATTTAGCTGGGCATGTCTATCAGAGGATAACCCATACTAATCAGTAATAGGAGGAAAATAAATGCTGTTAGAATGAATTGCAAACTAATAACATCCATAGTTTCATACTATGTCATAATTCACAGTATTACAAACATCATCTGAACCAGCAAAGGTGTCATATTGTGATCAGACAAGACCAACTTAGAATTTTTTTTTAATGATGGTAATTTTATTCCATTTTCAGTGAGACTATTATTTGTAGGCATCATGAACTGAAATCCTGTTCTAGCACTTGATATGAGTTGCAGTGACATCAAGTTTTATTTCATTGAATGTAACAAAGGTATCAAATACTTTGTGAATAATATAAACCTTTATTTTCCCCCCTTAACAGTATATATTTCATATGATTCTTCAATTTGATAAGGTTCGAGTTTGAAAGCAGTTGCACAGATACATCAAGGGTGTAATTTTCATGCTTTTAGCTGAGATGAGTGCATTTAATTTTTTTAAGAAGCAAAACTGTTGCAGTCATCTGATCACTTCAGGGCTAAAGTTCTGGCAAAGAATCATGGTCATAAGCAGTCAGATATGCATCTTGTCATTTTGCTCAATGGTCAGAGAACATGCTAGCTCCAGGCAACTCCATGAATAAGACTACTAGTACTCCAGTATAAATGTCAGCAACATGTCTTACTGCATTCTGAGCAGCCACAGGGGATCTAGAATATAACACAAAGGCGGGGCGGGGGGGGGGGGAGGGTGGGTGGGCAGAATGCTTCAACATCTAGCTATACATTGTACTAAGATTTAATGGAAATTATGGTTTTTAAAACATTCTAAATTGGATACCTCAGCTTTTGTTTGATCTTACGTGTAGCATTCAGTAATTGATGCCTGTTAATAGAGCAGGGGACTGTAACTGATGGAGATATTTCTTTATGGGAAAGATTTTCTTAGACACCAATTGATTCCTGAAGTATTTAAATCAGTGCAGATTAGCTTTGTTTAATGGAGATAGCCTGATAAATGAGATGATTCTGTTTCCACCAGTGTATTCTGATTAACCAGCTTCAAATGAATCAATCACATCATGGTCATATAAAGCATATAAAGCACATGTTTGAGAATTACCATGCTTGCTTTATTGTGACATTGGGAGAGATAATCTTTGGAAATATACAAGGAAAACCTGGAGAACTTGCATTGTTAGGTTTTTTTTAGTTGCTGCCACAACTAATGCACTACAGTAAGATAAATAGGTACTTTTGTTATTTATTTATACGTGTCATTAACCAAAATAATGGTTTGGATTTGGCAGTAGTAATGACAGCTGTCATTACATCAGGAAACCGCCTGCAACTTCTGAATTCCCATGCATGCATTGTTTAACACAAAAATCCTGAGGATGCTGTTCGTGATTCAATTCTTCTCCAGAGGCTAGGTGGTTGCAGCTTTCTCCCAAGCAGACAAGAAATTAATTTGAAATGAATTTAAGCCAGTTAAAGGTTTGTGAAAAAAACCTTGAAAATCTTGTGTTTGGATCCATGAGATCCATGAAAAGTATTGCTTGTTAAACTATCAGGCTCTAACAGCATCATTTTGTATATGCACATTCTAATCCCCTCATACAAAAACTTCAAAATAATTTTATTTTAAAAAAGGATTCCTTATTTTCTTGCATTTTAATCATATTTCAACTCCCCAACCTTATGTATTTGTTCTTTTTTAGTATTCTATAGAATGTAAAAAGTTAACTAAAATAATTTAAAACAATTAAAAAAATGTTCCTTTTTGCTTTCTGCATTGCTATTTATTCTTTAATTTGATTATCTGCTGAGCCAGCTCAAAGGCATTAATGCTGCTGGATGCCTTGGACCTTACTGAATTGACACCTGACAGTAACAAGCATCAGAAAAGGATTGTTCTCACCACAGCGATCATAATAAACATATGGATCTATTCCCTGAAAGTAATCTAAACTCTAAAAGTAGAGTTTTTACAAGGATCTTATTTCAATTTTCATTTATGTCCATGATTACTCTTCAGCTCAGGTGAAGGAAGCCTCAAAGTGTAGTAAAGTAACAATGTGCATCAAGTGACAGACTGGGTTGGAATTTCTCAAGTTTAACAAATAAAGACCTGAAAAACACACCCAAAGACCTATTGGAAAATATTTTTCTTATTTCTTTTTAACATCAATAGAACTATAGATTGGCAATATATTTTACCATGACAACAATTCATTTAGCTTTAAGAATGCAGATTTCAAAGGGCAGATATTGTACACTGGTAAATTGGTTTATTATTGTCACATGTATTGAGGTACAATGAAAAATCTTTGTAATACATGCCATCCATACAGATCATTTCATTACAACAGTGCATTGAAGTAGTGCAAGGGAAAACAATAATAGAATGCAGAATACAGTGTTCCAGTTACAGACAAAATGCAGTACAGCCAGACAATGAGGTGCAAGGCCATCTTAGAGTCATAGAATTTAGATTTAAAAGAATAGAATGATTATAATAGAAGTAATGAATAAATATACAGAGAGCAGCTTGTAATGAGTCACCACACTCCAGCACCATTGATCTTCTATTAATGTTAATTAAAGTTATAGAAAACAAACCGCTTGCCACCATTTTGAATGAGGGTTGCTGCTTTAGATGCAGCAGCCGTGCTTGGCGTAATACTGATTACAGAGCAACCACAATTATTTGTTGATATGTAATAGATCTAACTGGAGTAACTTGAGTGAAAGAAAACACAGTATATTAAAAAAACTGGTAGCAATGGATGACTTTAAATGTGTAGGTATTATCCTCAGCACCAACTTACATGCAGGAAGTGAAAGCTAATGCATTTGTCTAATTTTTTTAAACACTTTAAAAATACTTTTAAAATTTCAAATACTTCCAATTTTGCCAAACAATAACTGAAAAAACACCCCTGAACTAAACAATTAGAACACAGAAAACCTACAGCACTATTCGGGCCCTTCAGTCCACAAAGCTGTGCTGAACATCTCCCTACCCTAGAAATTACTAGGTTTACCCATAGCCCTCTATTTTTCTTAGCTTCATGTACCTGTCCAAAAGTCTCTTAAAAGACCCTGTTGTATCCGCCTCCACCACCGTTGCTGGCAGCCCATTCCACGCACACCACTCTCTGAGTAAAAAACTTACCCCTGACAGCTCCTCTATACCTACTCCCCAACACCTTAAACCTAGGTCCTCTTGTGGCAACCATTCCAGCCCTGGGAAAAAGCCTCTGACTATCAACATGATCAATGCCTCTCATTATCTTATACACCTCTGTCAGGTCCCCCCTCATCCTCTGTCGCTCCAAGGAGAAAAGGCCGAGTTCCCTCAGCCTGCTTTCATAAGGCATGCTCCGCAATCCAGGCAGTATCCTTGTAGATCTCCTCTGCACCCTTTCTATGGCTTCCACATCCTTCCTGTAGTGAGGCAACCAGAAATGAGCACAGTACTCCAAGTGGGGTCTGACCAGGGTCCTATATAGCTGCAACATTACCTCTCGGCTCCTAAATTCAATTCCACGATTGATGAAGGACAATACACCGTAGCCTTCTTAACCGCAGAGTCAACCTGTGCAGCTGCTTTGAGCGTCCTATGTACTCGGACCCTGAGATCCCTCTGATCCTCCATACTGCCAAGAGTCTTACCATTAATACTATATTCTGCCATTACATTTGACCTACCAAAATGAACCACTTCACACTTATCTGGGTTGAACTGCATCTGCCACTTCTCAGCCCAGTCTTGCATCCTATCTATGTCCAGCTGTAACCTCTGACAGCCCTCCACACTATCCACAACACCTCCAATCTTTGTGTCATCAGCAAACTTACTCCCTCCACTTCCTCATCCAGGTTGTTTATAAAAATTACAAAGAGTAAGGGTCCCAGAACAGATCCCTGAGGTACACCACTGGTCACTGACCTCCATGCAGAATATGACCTGTCAACAACCACTCTTTGCCTTCTGCAGGCCAGCCATTTCTGGATCCACAAAGCAATGTCCCCTTGGATCCCATGGCTCCTTACTTTCTCAATAAGCCTTGCATGGGGTACCTTATCAAATTAGTTGTTTTCTCTTAAAAAAAACTAATTAATAAAGCAACACCAAGATCTGCCACTGTCAAACTCTAGTTAAAAGTTCTGGTGATTTCCTGCCAAAATTTACAAAGTTAATGAAACTTATGAGAAAAAAGATTGTGTGTTTCATTAACTGGTTGAGCACTAGGTATTGTGATTGTTTCATCCACCCAACACTATCAAAGAAAAGCTTAAACCATTATGGTGGCTGGACTTCATTGCCAATATGGCCAGAGTATGGATGTTACAAGTGCAGAAAGTGCACTCCAAAATTCAGGTAGGAAATCACCCAGTCCTAAAGGTAAACATTCTGATTCTGAGATGATCCTTTACAATTGAGTTGAATGGAGGTGGAGAGGGTATGGTGGGGGAGGTGACAATATGGCAGGGCAGTATGAATGTGTTGCTCAATAACCTGGAGGAAGCAGCAGGCCTACTAATGATGCATCCACACAAATAAAAGATTTCCCTTATGTTTGAAATGCACATTGCACCAGAGACCAGTGCTTGAGGTCTAAACTGTCGACACCCCTTATACTTGTTGCACAAATTGAAATTAAGAGAGCAATGCTGACCATCCACCTAATTCCTCAAAAGCTGAAATGGTTTGATGTCAGGTCAGTAATGAGTAAGACATGGTTTGGGGAAAAATAAATTCAATTCTCCTATTACCCCACTTTCCAGAATCAATGGAGCAGAAGCCATATTAAAATTACTCCCACATATTCAACTGATTCGGTCGCACAGAGAATATTTCACACATTTATTGATTTTCTTTAATTTTAAATCCATAAAATCACCTGAAAAAAATCTAATAGATAGAGATTTTGCAAAAGCTTTAAATGGGCAAAAATATCTATACCGTGACCATTTATATTTACATGTGTTAATTAGATCTAATTAAAAATCATTAAACCTTAACAATGTAACAATTAAACCCTTTATGGCTTCATAATGTTAAAGCCTACAGTTTATTGGGTAAAGTCCATTTTCAAATTAAACTAATTTGCATGCAAATTAATTGCAATATGTTATTATCATGAGAAAACAGAATGCTTTGACTGACAAAGATACGAAACAGGTTTTGAGAGTTACTAGCGGGGGATAAATACATTCCTGAAAAGTTTTCTGAAATTACAATGTCAAAATGTGGAACAGAGTTCAAAGCTGATATTGGGCAAAAGGGTGTCCAGCTTACGTAATGGAAGGATGGGCAGCATTCCTGTCTCAAGTAGGCAGTTGCCTCAGCAAGGACACACCAAATGTCCTTTGAATAAGATGCTTCACTATCCATCTGTATAGTACAAGGGTTGCACTAGTCATCACAAATTGCAATCTGTCGTTTAAGCATTCAAAATAAAACAGTATTTTTTTTAAGTAAACAGCTGAGCATAATTCAAACTTTGATGATAGCAGATTTTCACCAGTCATCCCAACAACATCCACTTAAGATTAAAAACTAAAATTATGCTGCAAGTAATCTGTAATAATCCATTTGCTTTGCACAGAACAAAATCATCTGATTATATTGTTCATTTGAAAAGAAAATGCTTCCACAAGTCATAGAGCTAGTAATTATTTTTATACATCTGGCTAAAGTCATAGGGAGCTGAACCATGTCAAAAGACAAATAGACATACATTATAAGAATATAGTACTCAAAATCTGTGGAGTAAATTAGACTACAAAAAATTACCTTAGATCAGCTATAATGTAATTTGCATATGCCATTAAGAGCCTAGCACTTTCAAAGTGCTCAACAATTTGTGATAATTCTTAAATAATGACTACAATTAAAGATGTAGAAAGTCTCCCCACAAATGCTCATGGTTCTTGATGTGCCTCAAGTGGTCAGAAGAGAACAATGTACAGGATTGTTCAAAATTTATTAAAAAGATCTGACAATAAATGGGTTGGACATGGCGGATAAACGACAGGGCTACAGTTTAATGAAAATAAACTGAGTGATGTCAGATGCTTAATAGGAAAAATGAGCTATGCTGGGACTGCCTCACAGGCTGTTTTTATTTCCAGTTATTTTCTCTTTTGTTTCATTTCACTTAATTTGTTTTGGTGGTGTTGGTTGGGCCTATTCTTCACTAGCTCAGGATGTCCAAAGTTTTACTGTAAAATTTGATACTTCTGAAGCACAGTCATTGCTCTTGTTTCTGAAGCACACAAGCTAATTTGTACACAGAAAGGTACCACAAAATGTGCTCATAAAATAACCAATTAATCTGCTTTAATGATGTTGGTTAAGCAAAAAATATTGGCTAGGACATTTAAAGAAGTTCTTGGTGACTTTTTATACCATCCTATGGGATCTTTGGTGTCCTCTTGAGGTTTAATAAAAAAAGCACCAATTTTAGCTGGATCATATCAAACTCTGGAGTTCACACACAATTCAATACTGGGGATCGGCAATAATCCGATCATGCAGCATCTACTGATTCAGATTATAGCTGTTGTAGAGTCAGACAGTGGTTCTGCAAAATCTTGTTGTTCCTATGCAGTCTAACCCTTATCTAGATGGAGCTCTGATCTCTCCACATGGAGCTTAAAGGAACAGCAATATGCCACTAGGGTGCATCTGAATGCCCCCAAACGACAGAGGGATGCCATTCATGAGCAGATAACTCTCCTTTAGAGTAGAGATTTGGGATGAAAGAATTACCTATCTTCTGCGAGAGCTGTGACATGCCATACACCACCTAACTACAAACGCATTCAATCCTCTTTTTAGTCTACATTGTAAGGAATGACTCCAAGAAGACTGAAGACTGCAGTGAATAGACATCTTTGAGTCAGAGTGAGAGCTGGCTCCACTCCAGGTCTGGAGGTTGAAATAGTGGATTACCAGTCTGGTTGCCAGCAGATCATTACACTGTTGTCTTCCTGGTCCCCTGAGGTGTCATCTGGTGTGCAGGATCAGGAAACTGATGTCATCCCTTATGAGGAAACCAAGCCATTTCTTACCCTATCCTCTTCAGTGGTGACATGCCATACATGTCTCACAGCTACCCCTTCCAGACTGCTCCCTTATTTGACCCTGGGCAGCAGTCTAAATGAAACTGGCCTAAGTCGGACAAGAGCTTTTCCTAGGTCAAAGGGCAAGGGTGCACCCTTCCAGCTGCTACAAAAGGAAACACTGTGATGTAATGATAGGACTGCAAGTCCCACATAACAGGTAATGAAGTAGGAAAGGCTGTTAAGTTTAATCTCCCAATGTAATGATGATCAATTTTGGTATTATTTGATTTTTTTGTTGTTATAAACAATTCTGAACACATCATCACTTTTGAAATGCATCCTTATTTAAGTCAAATCATATGCTTTATTGTGCTGAGGTAGGTGACACAGGTATAGCTACTGTTTGCCACACACCCAGCCATGACTCAACTAGAAAGGTTTCTAATGGCATGCTGGCAATGGTATCACCCTTGAGGCACCCACTGAATGAGTAAGTCAGCATCAAAATACTGGAGAAAGCAATCCCTGTAAGTTTTAGCACAAGCTATAGTCTTAAAAGGTGACCGAGCATCTCTCAGTAAGTTTTTAAACTGCTCATTTGGGTCTCCTAATGTCAGCAGCATCCATTTAAATAGTGATAAAGGCAACAAAGTAGCATGATGTACTCCTAATTGTGCTGAGAAAGTTTCAAGGTTACAGGTTGCAAGTTCAAACTCCAATTTCCGTCAGTAAGGAAGAAAATGAGCACAGAGTGAATAATAATGTCATTAACCGTGCAAACGTGACTCATGCGTGGAAGTGCTCTGTCCAATTCTGTCATGCGAACAATTTCACCAGGAAACTATCACTAATGTGATGTACACTGGTTTAAACCATCTTTTATGAGCATAAAAAAAAGATGAAGATTGAGCCAATTTTTAGGCAAATGTTGTCCACCACAAAGTAACAAGATTACGAGTGCAATTCTTGATATGACTACTTGGGTCAGAAACAGTTCACTAAATTCAACAGTCTCACAGAACACTTTCTTCAGGTTGATCAACTATCTCCTCATGTGTCCAGATCTGTTGAGTGGTACATTCAACACAGCAATCTGCTACAAAAACACCTAAGTTACTTGTGAGCCACAATTACACAGGAAATATTTCAGGAGATCTTTGGCCCCTTTACAAAAGCTGTGGTTTAAATGTTTGATCTTAAGAATTCTGTGTGAAAATCATCCCAACATTCTGGCACTGAGTATGCATGAGATTGTACACTTTGTGTTGAGAGTGAAAGCAGCATTATTAGAAGACACCCAACAATAGAAATCTCCCCTAAATCTTTGGCAATCCACAGTTAACCTCTGATTACTGTACTAACTGCAATCTCTAAACCCTGGTGACCAATAATCACAATATGCTGTGACGAAAAGATCATGAAACAGTTCAGAATTAGCTCATTGTTGATGAGGGTAATTGTAAAATTATGTGGAGATAAGCATAACATTATAAGAAGAATGACTCATACTTTTATCCCATCTCAACAAATCAGGTTGCTCTCCTATGAAGAGATTGTTGCCTTTTCCCTTTTACAGCAGTGGTTTATAAAGCTAATCTTCAAGGAGCAGAGTGCATCGGAAGCGGTGGGGCTAACAAAGCAGTCGATCAGCCATGATAATGGCTTGTAATGATAAACGACGGTCTAATAATGGGGATTCGAAATGTAAACAGGCAGAGCTTATTCCACAGCATATTTGGGAAATGATTTCCTGTCCTCTTAAAACCCATCTGGTGAATAAAAAAAGTGTGTAGCAAGGGCACAGAGCAGAATAAAATAACTTACCTGGTCTCAGTAGAAGTACTTCTGAACTGGCTGAATTCTAAAGTAAATTGAAATCAGGAAAAATGATCTAATGGGATAAATATGGCACACTGGTTTCTGTTTAAGAACTGATTATAGATTTAACTACTGATATTTTTTCTCAAAATGACAGATTGGATGTACATTTACAAAACCATTACTGCATATGGCAGTTTCAGGAATATATGTGAAATACTATTCCAATATTCAATTTAACACACAACTCAAAGATTTTCTCATAATGAGGGATTTAGGTGTATGTATAGTTCTGAATAGACCAATTGTGCAAATGTGAAAAGGGTGAGAATAAATCCTGTCGAGCAGCAATTTAGAATACATAGTTTACATTCCACTACCAAAACTCATAAAGGTAGGTACGTCTGTGAAAGGATATTTAACAGATTTCAAAAATAATAGGAAGGGCATGGGAAAAATTTGAATATGTAAGACATTTATGAAATGAAAATACTGAATTTTAGCAATTAATTGCAATGGATGAACAGTCCTACATATGTCACTAATGTTAACCAAATACATAGATCTGTAGCACGTGGCCAAGTACTGTGACCCACATCCTTTGACCCATGCAAGAAGCTTGAATTCACATGCTGTGAATTCACTGCTTATTCAGCATTTGTAACCCACATTGATATGAAATAAGGTATTACTAACGGCACAGAAAAAGAAAATAATATTGCACTGAAAATTTTGATGCACGTCAGTTCTGACATGGAGACAGGTGAACAAGGATTTAAAATCACAGCCTAATATTGCTCTGTATTTACAAAAGCAGTCTTAGAGTTAAGAAGTGGCTGAAACATATGTTAAAACATGCACTAACTACACGGTGACTTGTTCCAAAGCAGAACTAATTTATACTGGGTATCTCTAGCATTTTTTTTACCAATACTATGAATATAAAATGAAAAAAGTCATACGCAATTGGCCTACAGGGATGCTTCAATCCTTCCTTTTCACTAAGCAAAGAGAGAACCCTCCCCCACGCACACATGAATAGAGCAACCGTGCCTAAGAAATGTATGAAAATAAGATAAATGGCATCACATTCTTCACCTCGCACAATATACAGCTGTACCGTGTCAAATATGCACTGTCACCCACCATGACATAAAGGCTGTCAGCTTGGCTTAAACACCTAAATTACTGCCTCTTGACTGCAGCTGGCTCTGTCTGTGCAGTGGGCAGTAAGTGGTGGCAAGCAAAGCTGATGAAAAGTCACAGACTGAGATTGTCGCTGACATTCTATGATCGTTAGCAACCAACATTCAGCTGTAGGACATGATAATAAAATCAGAATTGATTCTGGGTTCTCATATGCAAAGTTACCTTCAATGAGATATATATTTTAGCTGCTTGAGTAGAAGTAATCTTTTTTGAATATTACTGAACTGTCATCAACAAGGGAGATAAATGCTGCACAAATACAAGTTAAATCAATAATTGATGATTTAGTATCATTTATGATTTACTAAAATAGATATGTGCACATAAACACAGAACACTAAAGAAAATTAAACTAAAAGACTAAAAATGTTAATGCTCTGATATAGCCATATATAGAATACGTGAGGATCTGCAGGTTATAGTTTATAGATAAGAGTTCACATGCATCAGTGGTGAAGTCACAAACTAGTTATGACCAGCACCACAAAAAGGAGAGATTTAAATGAAATTTGCAATATTTTAAACAGGAACTAAACACAGATATGAATGGAATACGGATTTCAATGATGTCACTGTAAAATGTTTGTTTCCTTTCAATTCTCAACTGCAACATGATCTCCTTGGTGCAAAAAATATTATACTGAATGGGTAGTACTGTCACTTGGCAGTTATTCAGATATTACAATGGATTACTATTGTACATGCATGTATTAAACAAATTTGCTATCTTAAGGTAACCACAATGATTTTTGACATTTTTAATATTGATTACTGGCTTGTAGTAAAAATCAAGAGACCGGGGAGGAAAAAGATCAGCTGGTTGGCAAGGACATGCAGGACAAAATGAGGAATAAGATAGCATTTAAATGGAGAATGAATAGAGAGCAAGATTGCTGAACCTAATTAATTATTTTTCTTCCTGATAGATCAATAGACTTTTTTTTCATTGACGTACAGTACCGTGACTCTCAATGCTGCCCCTCTCCATGTACCCCACTAAACCCCGAGGAGGATGGATTAAGTTGCATGTAAAATCCTCATTACATAAAGAATATGAAAGCTAACAGCACCCATTAAAGACTGGGTTGTTGCCTGGCATGAGGACACAAAAATACATGGTAAGATTTGAAAAAAATGAGACCTCAGTAGAGTACAGATCAAAGGGCAGTATGATGGTTTTTAAAGTTATTAATGGGTGGGATATGGTAAATAGCAACAAATCAGCAGTTGGAGGGTGAAGAATGAGGAGCCATTGATGCAGAATGAAATTTAATGTATTTAAAACTTAAGGCAGAATAAACTTCTTTGCATGAAGTTCTGAGGCTATGCAATTCACCAACAGGATTAAAGTTACAGTCTAAGCTTTATTTTTTACAGACAGTGGTAGCTGGAGGCACAAAAGGCCCAGAAAGCAATGTGAGGAAATCAGTGTGGCATAGTTAGTAACTGCAATATTAAATAGTTTCTGGATTTCCCTCTCTTCTTTCTCTACTTGCAGGAAGAGAGCAAAGAACAGAAAGAGACAAAAGACTGAAGGTGACTTTCCATAATCTTGTAACTAACAGTTGCAGAGGACATGTTGCTGACAATCAGTGGTCTTGGTAGCAGAAAAGTAGGCAAGAAAGCAATAGATGACTTTTTTCTTATTTGCAGAATGTGAGAGTTGCTGACAGGTCAGCTTTTATTGCCCATCTCTTAATGCCCTTGAGAAGGCAGTGGTGAAATGTCTTCTTGAACGTTTGCTATCTTTCTGATGTAGGCACTCCTACAACATTGCTGAGGAAGGATTTACAGGCTTCAAGTACAATGAAATGTGTGGAGATATATTTCCAAGTCAGGATGATTCTTAATTTGGAGTGGAACCTGAATATGATGGTGTTCCTCTGTGCAAGCTACCCTTGTTCTTCTTCAAGGTGGATTTCGTGCATCTTGGAGGTCCTATTAGAATAGAATTGGCAAGTACCTGCAGTACATTTTGAAGATGGTACAAAATGCAACCATGATGCAGCAGTGGTGGAGGGTATAAATGTTTAGGATTGTGAATGGTTGCTTTGACCTAAACGGCATTGGCCTTCGAGTGCTTTTGAAGTTGCACTCATCTGGAGAAATCAAAGGTATTCCATCAAATTCTGACATTTACATGTTGATTGGGGGGTAAGGTTTCGGAGAGACAGGAGTTCAGTCATGGGTCAAAGGGTAGCCAGGTTCTGAATGTGTCAATGATAATTCCCAAGACATTAATGGTGGGTGATTTGGCAATGTAATGCCATTGAATGTCAAGGATTGGTGGTTAGACTCCCTCTTGGTGGAGATGGTCATTACTCAGGACTTGTATTCTGCAAATGATACTTGACACTTGTTAGCCTGGGCCTGAATGTTGTCCAGGGCTTCAAGCATGCAAGCAGGGGCTGCTTCATTTTCTGAAGAGTTGCAAATGGAATTGGCCAATGAGGAAGCTCATTGAGAAAGCAGCTGAAGATAATGTTTGGACTTAAGAAAGTGACACAAGGAACTCTTCTTGTCTCAGGATAGAAATGATTGCCCCTCCAATACCATATCTTTTTCCTTTGTGTGAGGAGTGACCCTAGCTGGTGAAGAAGTTTTCCCATGACTCCAATGGATTGCTGGTTTATCAATACTCCTTGATGGCACTGATGGTGGCTGATTTGATGAATATTTCTAGCATTTTCTGTTTTTATTTAAAATTTCTGGCTTTAATCTTTTTAATGACAGACTTTATCAAAAGATGCCTTGATTTAAAGTGCAGTCATTTTCACCTTGCCTCTGGAGTTCAGCTCTTAGGGCAGCACAGTGGCATAGCTTGAACAGCCATTGCCGTACAGCACCAGAGATCTGGTTCATCCCTGCCCATTCTCTCTGTGACCCCTGGATGCTCCAATTTCCTCCTGCATGTCAAAGGCATATAGGTTAGGAGGTTAAATGGCCACTGTAAATTGCCCCTAGTTTGTAGGTGAGTGGTAGAATCTGTGGAAAACTGATGGGAATATGGGGAGAATAAAAAACATGGGATTAACACCGGATTAATGTAAAATGGGTGGTTGATTGTTGGTATGTACCTGTTGGGCCAAAGGAACCGTTTTCCTGCTGTATCTGTCTATGACTCTATTGAGTATGTTTGGACCAGGATGCATTGAGGTGTGGATGAAGTGGTCACTCAAGCATCAATGAACAATTGGCAAGTAAGTGTTGCGTGACACTGCTGATAACACTATTTTGGTATCAGTATGTATGGGCATATTTTACAGTCTTCAAGGTTCCTAACTGCATTGGTTTCCTTACTTAATTCCAAGAAATTTCAAAAATGCATGGACCACAATTAATTTGCAAAAACCATGTTAGTATGCTCAATTAATATATTCAAATGGACTACATTAGTTTGCAAATGGGTTTGCTCGTATGCTGCTTAATATGCTGGAATTAACTATGGAAGTCAGCTTCCCCAGTCTAAACTCCAACCTGCTTTCGAAACAATGCAATCCTGTACATTCAAAACTATCCAATGTCAATAATCAATCAAAAAAAGTTTGCATGAATACAGGAGTGGAAAAAAAAGTTATTCATGTGGAAAAAAAGCTATTCATGTGAGAAATAGATGCCACTGTACACAGTTTGGGTCAAATATCTTACATCCTATTGAATTCTCTTTGTACTTTGCAAATAAGTGCTGAAAACGTTTCAGTGGACTTTGTATGGCATTTTGCTATTAATGTGCATTGGACCTGATCCACACATTGCACCCTAAATAACATTAAGGTAGATTTATCCACAAAACAAATTGCATTTGTTGGTCTCCATGGAATTGATCAAAACAAACTAAACCATAAAGCATGTGTGGTCAGAATTAGTTAACTATCAGACATCAATATTTTGGGGTTGTTGAATTTAACTCTCGACTTCTCAAAACTGGGAAAAAACTGCCAAATCTAAATAGAATTTTAACTGGCAGTGAGTTTTGGATGTTAGGATGCCTTCCCTCCATCCATCATCAATTCAAACCATCTTGGACTAGAATCTAATTGAACACTTAAGGCGTGAGGAGCCATAGAAGGATCTCGATTTGACTTTAGATAATGAATACAAGAAGAGGGAATACAAACTCTCTGACCAATCCCTGAGTACTTATGCAGCCTTTGGAAAAAAACTATGGAAGAAGGCACTGATTAGCATCAAAATACCACAAGAAGGATAATCAAAAGTAGACAGCAGGATGACCAGATTCTTTATTTTTTACAACAGGACGAAAGCTGTATTTAAGTACAATAAAATATTAAAATTCTTACTCTTTTAAGTATCAGAGTAATCAATGTGGCTGCAGATATGCAACTTGCACAAATTATTGTTGTAAAAATAGTCCACAACTTGCATCTCTGAGGCATTCTTTATCTGCAGAGACTGCTTGTTCATTCTTCAAAGCTCTGAACAAAAATCACTCAATTCTCAAGGTCAAATACATACTCATGCATATTCAAACATTTTAAGGAATTGATTTTTAAAATAAAATATTTCCCTTAGTTTTGGAGGAAGTGCCAGGAATATTGATCTGTTTGAGGTGAGGCCACTTATATTTAACTGGGAAACTGTGGTGCACTAACGCTGAAGGTTTGCAAATGAATGTGGACATATTGCAGACACACACAAATGCCTTTGACAATCAAATACCTTCAGCACAATTGTCAGGACCCATTATAAAAGCCATGCAATCACAAGGCTTGAAAGAGACTGGCTGCATTTTACACAGTGTTAACCCTTTCCCACTCCCACTCCAAATGGCTGAAAGCAGTAATCACAAATCTCCACAAAATGACAGGATGTATTTTATAGGAGCTGCATAGTTTCGATATTATATTGCTTTCTCTGGCTACTATGTCTAGAATTATATGGGATAGCAGGCTTTATAATAATTTCTATTACATTTTAAGAAAGGGTTTTAATCAAATTGTAATCAAGGGTCAATAACGTAAAATGTTGTGGATACTAGAAACTCAGACATAGCAGAAAATGATGGACTGACCAGTTCAGTCAAAATCTGTGAAGATGGAAAGAGAGTTTCATCAGGGATTTTACTATATTTTTACAAGATTCTCAAGTAACCTGTTTGAGAAATAGGGTAAAAGCTTACTTAAGTGAAAAAGATATGTCACAGTATTAGGCAACTGACAAACATCAATGTATTGGCAAGTACTGGATAAACAGTTAACGCTCATACATTTAAACTTTTCATCCTTCCTATTAGGCTTGTACTTCCTTGTAAAATATGGCTTCACAACAAAATACTAGAAGGCCAAATGTCTCTTCATAGAAAAAAGTGGCTCTCTGCATCCTCTGCAGCTGGAATGGCAACTTATTGCATTAATGCAGACTACTTAATTTTCAAAAAGTAATTACACTCCCAAATGCACATCACCTGGTGGGCAGGGAATAAAACATTGTAACTCCTTTTCAAGGGCTATTGTACTTGGAAAGGAAGCATTAGTTTCACTAAAACGTGACTGCTGTTTGGAGAAACTAGGTCTTTTTGGAAGGCATCAAAATGGTACCACAGCTTTAAGAATAAAACAACTGGAAAATAGAAGATTCAAAAGATGGGGGAGGTAGAGAAAGATATCTACATGAGCAGTGAGATCCTTCTCGATTACAGAAAAGAGCTTGGTAGTGATGTTCGAGATGGTGGAGCAAAGGCTTTTTGGCACTTAGGGGCACCCTTCAAATAAAGCTAATAACAAGGAAGCATGGTGGCAAAGACCATCAGCCACCAGAGTTTGCCATGACCACAGTCTATAGCAGCAAATAAGAGAGTTGTCTGGACTGAGGTACAACGTCAGGATAAGTTGAACATTCTAAATATAACTGTTCTGTGCTTGCATCAAGCTCTAAGCTCATATTATGATGCATTATCAGCAGTACCAACCACAAATCCCTGACTCGGGATTACATCCCTAACTACCATATTCATAAAACTGCAAATTCAAACTTCATTTTGGTGCAGCAACCATGTAGCTCCAATGCAAAGTGACCAAAAGTCAAATGCAAAATAGCTGTATCAGTTAAGTCTCTTCTGAAATACAAGCTAAACTCCAAAGTAGTGTACGTATGCTAATGATAGGATAACAAGGGCAAGGACTGTTGTGGTAAAAAGTGTGGAAAGTGTACTATTTATAGTAGATCTATAGCTGACCCAAGTTAAGCTTGTAGAAAATGAGGTTAAGCCACTTGCATAAATTGTCAGACTAGGAATTGGTTGAATTCTCAGGCTTTGAATATCCACAAACTTTGTCTGAAACACAATTGAAATTAAATGCCATGATGTTGAGAAAGAAGTGTGCAAGCAGATTTCCTGCAGCTTCAATCTTTTTCTTCCCAGCTTTCTTTCATGGGGTTTCAGAGGGCATTCCTATTTATGTCCTTATAATGATGCAGAACAGGACCATTAAGAAATGGTAATGACTAAGGAGAGCAAAGCTACACCAAAGAAAAATACTACTAATTTTCAGGAATCTTCCACCAATCTACAAACCAAGTCCGTCTCTGAAAATGTCTCAGAAAGAATTGTTTGAGAAAACACACAGTGAATAAGTGCTCCACATTCCACACAAAAAGGGAAGAATCATATGGAAGAAATATTTTACCCCAGCTACACTGGTGAGTTAATTAACCTTCTTCCTGCACTGGAACTGGTTTTTGGTATTTGAGGAGCCATATCCACTTCTTACCATGGGCTTACAATTCTAGAAGGCATTTCAGGTTCCTGATCCCAAACTGTTAATTCATCAATTACAAGCTTCTGCTTTTAATATTGCTCCAGCCCTTTGAGGAAGTTCTGTATCAAGTCTCTGGCCTGCCTTCAGATATTTGAGCTCTCTCCTCATATATTCACTTCTGAGCCTTCAGGAACTTTCCCCTTCCCTCAATTCTAGCTACTCCACCAGGCATTTTCTGCCCACCTAAAAGAATGGTGGCTATTTATACCGTTGTTTGTCATATTCCTCCCTAAGCAATCAAATGCCAGAGCCTAATTTCTACTCTTTAAATGATTTTTGTCTGAGCCCAGTTAATTGGCGGTTATGCAGAATTTTTTTTCAGGTTGCACATCTCTTGATATTCAAATTTGTATACTCTGCATGACATGAATTTTCACAATATTTGAAATTCAAGCAGATCTGTGAGATCAGTTGCATTGTACTTGGCTGCTGACCATTCACTCAAAACCATTTCAAAATATCATCACAAAACATTTATTAAACCATCATAAAATCCTGATACAATGGGATTCTGCCTGACCTGCTGAGTTTTCTGTTCTAATTTCAGAAGTCTCTGTGTACATCCACTTTAATGACCAATTTCTTCCCCTAAACTGCACAAGAGCAATTTCAAATCTCAGAGTAAAAGGTTCAATATTTTTGGAATAGACAACATCAGTTTCTTGCACCATATTCAAGTACTCTTCATTGGAGCAAAGTTACAGCAAAAAAAAATCAAACAAAGGCACACTTGGAGGTAAGAATAATGTCAGGACCTCATTCAAATATCTTAATTGTTTTTATGATTTGAGCATGGGCCAGTTTCTCAATCCAAGGGGATGGCTACAGTTTGGGACTGGTGTGGACGGACACTCGTATAGCAGAAAGGAATTATCAATAACTGTAGCTCTGGCAGTCAGTTATAGCAACTGGTATCCAGTCTGCAAAGGAATGTATAGTATTCAAGGACTGTCTACCATACAAACTTAGTTTTCTTTTAAGCGGGTAGTCTTACTACTTCTTAGGCAGTCCCTTGGGATTGAAGAAGGCTTGCTTCTACTTTGGTTTTGTGGGCTCTTAAGTGACTGATGGGATCATTATAGGAAACACAGATTGTACCTCAGCATTGTTGGAGATCCAGATGATGTCCTAGGTCCTTCTATTACTTGATATAGAGAATAAACAAGAAATGGATAAATATAATAAATTCTCCTTCCAAAACATTATGAATGAATTAGTTCCTGGGTTCTTTGATTCAAGAATATAATCACTTAACTGTGATGCAAATATCCTGTTTAAAAATAAAACTTTTAAAGAGTCCATAAACAATCTGAGGTTGCATTTCTGGTTGCTTATGTTCCTCCTCTGTCTTGTATGCGACACATACTAACTTCCATTTTTGCAGATAAAAGAATGCATGTTACCAGGTACTACATTTAATGGAGAAATGTGCAAAGCTGCATTCTAAAACAAAACTTATATAATAATATAAAAGCTCCTTCATCTGCCACAACTTCTGTGCTCAGAAATGACTCCAAGAGTCACTATGGGGCACATAAAAATATAGGCAGATGGGCAGAAATATCTGCATTTTTCTTTCATTTAATTTGGAATTGCTATCTTTGTACATTAAAATACTTATTGAAGGTTGTAAATAAGTCTCCTTTGAAGCCATCTAAGTTTAATTGATCTGGAAATTAGATAGGGTTAAAAAAAAGTTTGCCATATGCCAACTGATGTGTCAGTTACCTGACCCCCAAAACATCTTAGCACCTCCTTATCTGCAGTAACTGTAATAATTAATTAACTACATTTACTGTAATAATTGCTGCCACTATTTTCAGTCATGGGTGTTTTGAAGCTCTAAATTCAGATTACCTTAAATCAGATGTATACTGCGATATTCTCCCAGATTTTGGTTTTGCAGGGAAACTTCAAATTTGTCGCTGATGTTAAAATCAGCTGTGAAAGTTATGCCAAAAACCATGCCTGATTGTTTAATTCAAAAACTTCATTACTTATCAACCTGCCCAAGCTTGCTGCTGATCTCTGACCAGCATTTTCATTTTTCACATTCTGAACATCACTTTCATTTTTCACATTCCCTGGTGAGAAATTCAGAGACAAAGCTGGCTCCAACACCAGTGGTAAGGCCTTCTGCACGAATCTAATCATGAGGGGCTCAGACCAATATCTACGCAGAAAATTGCTGGGAGAAAAAACTTTGACAGCTAGCCAAGCCTCGTTCTCTCTGTTTTACCCAGAGACTAACCAGTGGTTTTGATACATCACTGTGTTGTTCCTTGGTGAATGTCTCTGATCATTAAAATAAATCTAAAAATTATTAAAAACTCAAGAAAAAATGTGACTAAAGCAATTAAAACCATTCAAATAAACTCAAACAATTAAAATATCCAAAACATTTAACCTAATCCTGTGCAGCCTTTCTTCCAGCATTCAAATCAGTGGAGGGCTCCTGATGTGAGCAGAGGTTCTAAATATGCTGGAACTGCAAGGCTAAAGGTACCAAGATCTAAACTGTCATCTTCAGCACTTCAACCAGGTCATTAATATGGTCTGTGGCCCTTGCGGCATCCGGGGCTTTCAGGAATTTCTTCACACAACATGATGTGAACTGAATTTGTCGAAAACTGGCTTCTGTGATAGTGGGGAACTCATGAGGAAGGTGAAATTGATAATCTTGCACAGTACCTCTGGCAGAATATGGTTGTTAATGCTTCAGTGTTGTCTTTGGCACTTGTGTTAAGCACCTGGAGCCTGTCTCTGTCACCATTCACAGCAGGATGTATACTGGACTACAGTTAGTTTCACTTAGCTTTCCCTATTGCATACTATTTTCACCGCTTAGGATGGCTAGAGGCCCACACTGCAGCATTTTTAGGTTAGCAGCACATTTTTAGGTACACCTGGTGCTGCTCCCAGCATGCCCTTCTACACTTTTTATTGAACCAGGATTGGTGCAAAGGCTTGAGAGTGATGGTACAGTAAGGGGTATATGCAAGTTATGAAGTTACAGATCATGATGGAACTTAATTCTGCTGCTGCTGAAAGCCCACAGTGCCCACAAATAACCTATTCTGAGCTGCCAGATCTGCTGTCTGTCCCATTTAGCATGGCAGTAGCACCAAACAAAAGAGAAGTATATCCTCTGCATGAAGCCTAGATTTTCTCTTGACAGCAGGAAGTGTGGTAGTCATCCCTACTAATATTGTCATGAATAGATACATCTGCAATAGGGAGATTAGCGACTCACCAAATGCTACAAACCAAGACTGGTAGCTACATCCTTAAGGATGCCAACTTAGTCAAAGCTGCCAAGCCACTGATGGGGCAATTAAATCCCTCAGCCAGCATACACTGTGCTCTTACTCATGTCAGTGCTCTTCCAAGTGTTGTTCAACGTGGAGGTGTACTGATTTATTACCCAAGGGTAGATGTTAGGTGATAACTAGTACAAGGTTACCTTGTCCTTTTTTGACCTGATAGCATGAGACTTCACATGGTCTGAGGTTAATATTAAGAACTCCCAAATCTACTTCTTCCTGCTTGTTTACCACTGTACTGCTTCCTCTTATGGGTGTATTTTCCTGACAAGAAAGAACATATCTATGGGTTGTGATGGAGGAGGCTTGGATGGTGGTTATAAGATATGGGAGTATGACAATGCCAGGCTGGTACCTGGCAAGTCTGGATGAACACTCTTTGAATTTTGACACTAATTCCCATATGCTTATGAGATAGACTTTGCAAGGATATGGAGCATTTTTCTGTATCTGAATATTGTAGTTGATGTCAAATAGTCCACCCAGTTTAATTCTCACTGCATTTTGACAGAAGATTTTATTTTAAATATAAATGCTTGGCCATTTTAGAGGATAGTAAAGAGTCAACCACATTGATTTAGCTCTTGTGTAAATCCAGGACCAAAATAATTAAGAACTAAATGGGACAGAAAACTGACAGTAAGGCTGTTTGGTAGTTTCATGGTCACTATTATTAAGATTCAGTTTATATTTTTAAATTCTGGACTATTCAATTAACTGAATTTAAATTCCATAGCCATGATAGGATTTGAACTTGCGTCTCTAGATTGTCAGTTTATGGCTCTGGAATGCAAGTGCAGTAAAAGTCCACTGCATCACCATTCCTCCCAATGAACCAGTAACATTTTTAATGGCACCTGGGCAACATAAACTTCATATTAGTAAATCTGGAATAAAAAGAAAACTGATATCAGTAATGGTGATAATGAAATTATTAGATTGTCATTAAGAGCCACCTGCTTTACCAGTGTTCTTCAGGGAAGAAAACTGGCATCTTTACAAATCAGGCCTATGTGTCTTCTATACAACATGGTTGACTCTTAACTTCTTCTAACCTGACCTAGCCATCAATGCACGTCTCCAGAAAGTGGCTCAGCACTACTTGCTCCAAGGCACTTAGGCATGAGCCATAAATGCTAGCTTTGACAATAATGGCTACATCCTATTCTGATTATTCATTTCATGTAAGAACAATGCTAATCAGAAATTTTTCACAAATTTCTAAACTTTTACCAACATCTGAACTAGGAACAGGCATAGAAAACTTAGTCCCTCAGTCTGCCCCTCCATTCAATAGGATCTTGATTGGTTTGACTGGAACCTCAGCTCACATTTAACTTTTCACCCAGTTGCTTATCAAGTATCGATCTCTGCTGTAAAAATACTTAAAGACTCTGCTTTTACCACCTTTGAAGATGAAAGTTCCAAAGACTCATGAAACTCTGAGCAAACTCTGGGCAGGCACGGTAGTGTAGCGGTTAGCGTAACACTTTACAGTGCCAGCAACCCGGGTTCAATTCCGGCCACTGTCTGTAAGGAATTAATAACTTCATTCTCCCCATATCTGCGTGGGTTTCCTCCAGGTGCTCTGGTTTCCTCCCACATTCTAAAGACGTACAGGTTAGGAAGTTGTGGGCATGCTATGTTGGCACCGGAAGCATGGTGACACTTGTGGGCTGCCCCCAGAACACTACGCAAAAAAAAGATGCATTTCACTGTGTGTTTCGATGTACATGTGACTAATAAGGATATCTTTAAAAGAAAAATCACCTCAATTCTGTCTGAAATGGGTGAGCCTGTAGTTTTAAAAAGTGACCCCTAGTTCTAGATTCCTCCATCCACCTTGGGAAGACACCCTCAAGATCATATATATTTCAATCAAAACACCACTGATTTTTCTAAACTCCAGCAGACACAAGGCTACCCTGTCTACCCTTTCCTCATAAGACAACCTGTTCATTCCAGGTATCAGTCTTGTAACCTTCTCTGAACTGCTTCCAAAGCATTTATATCCTTCTTTGAATAAGGAATCCAATACCATACACAGCATTCCAGATGTGGTCTCAGTAATGCCAGACATAACTAAAGCACAATCTCATTACAACAAAAACAGAAAATGCTGGAGATACTTAGCTGGTCAAGTAGCATCTGTGAAAAGCAAATAAGAGTTAACATTTCAAGTTGAAGTTCCAGCATTTTCTGTTTTTGTTTCGATTTCCAGTACCTGCAGTTTTTTTCTTGCTGCATAACCTCACTACTTTCGACTAACCTTGCAACAGACAATATTATTATTAACTTTCCCAATTATTTGTTGTGCATGCTTACGAGTCTTCTTGCAAATCAATTCATTGGCACACCCAGATCCCTCTGCATCTCAGAGCTCTGCAATCACTCACCATTTTGATGAAGTTCTCCTTTATTTCTCCTGCCAAAGTGGACAATTTTCCCACATTATACTCCACATAATTCCTTTATGTCTTCTTCACAACCTACTTTCATCAGCAAATTTAGTACCTTCATCCTAGTCATTTATTTAAATTGTAAAGAATTGGGATCCCCCCACCCCCATCAGAAGAACACCCTATTACATCTATTTATTAACATATAGAATTTGAGGACATACTGGGATGTTAAGGGAGAATTGGGGAAAATGTGGACTGCAATACATACAACTTTCTGTTCTACAAATTCCAACCTGACATCACTGTGAGAATAGAGTAATTCAAGAAACAGGCCCCACATCATTATTCCAGGACAAACAAATGCTGAAAATAATGTGCGCTTGCTTACTCGCTGCTCATATCCTGAGAATAATAATCAGAAATAATCCGGAATTTATTGAACAGCAACAATTATTATCCCCTACCAGGAACAAAAGCAAAGGATGCCAAGTCTGAAGTGCTCACCTGATTGAACTTTCTTAAAGTTTATAATATACAAGCTCACTTGATTATATTGCCAGCAAGCCAAAAAGGATAGGTAAAAAGGCATGAAAGTTATTGGGAAAATAGAGTATTCTCAAACTCAGTCCTGTGACCCACTTAAAAAAAATGAAAAAAAAGTGGTTAAAATAAAATGAAAATGGTATGACAACTGTACAAAAAACAACTGGCACATTGCATTATGCTCTTCCATTCACTAACCTGACCAATTTAAAATAATGAATATACCTAAAACTATTGTTTAAAATAAAACAATTCATCCACGATGGTAAATATGCTTAACAGTCGAACAGTTTAAAAAAAATAAAAATTATTTTCATTCATTTTAGGAGAAACAATGCAAGAAAAAGAATCGCTGGGCACCTCTCTGAATTTCAACACTTGCTGTAGCAGACAGTCTTGAATGCAGCAGTGGATAAGCTGTGTTTACTCAAGCACAGAAAAAAATATCTAACTCAACTGAAAGCCGATTGCAGTAACTAGTCAAGAATAACATCGCCCACTTTGCTGTCAAATCACAGAATTCATCCTGTAATAGATTCTTACTTAGGAACTCAATTTGATTCAAAAGAGATCCTATTTATCCCAATACATCAAATATTAAACACTTGTATTAGGGAGGATGTCATCAGGGTTCGAAGCTTATATCTCACACAGGCTTCCACCAACAATAACTATCTTAATGTTATCTAAACAAGCCTTCATATACCTTTCCCTCTTATCATTTAAAAAAAACGTGAACTGGTATTACTTTTATTCTAGATCTTTTTCAATTTTATAAGAAAGGCTTAGTAAAGAAAACGGGAGAAAAGGAAATGCGCAAGGAAGCTCACATTTACCAATGCCATTCAACAAGAGCAGCCTAGCTTGTCAAAGCAGACGTTCAAAATGAATTGGCATATCTATTCAGCTACTGTTGGATTTCATGTGATACAGTTTCATATTCTGTGATAAAGCCTGATAAGCAATTGCTATTCTGACACAACTGCCTTGTACTATTGTTAATATTCCATATCTGCAGAAAGATCCCAATAAAAGTATTTAATTTTAAATGTGACTTCCAATGGGCACTGTTCATCTCCCTTTTCATTTTCATCCAGCCTCTTTTGCCATGGTTTTGGATTCTGCCCCATTAGTTTAGTGACTAGCCATCCGAAACATCTGTGGAAATGGTGTCCCCTTGTGAATCTGGGAGCTTTTCCATTAGTGTCTTTAATATTCTGACACATAACATCATGCGAGTCAGCTACTATTACATTCATACACTGAGCACACTCTGAAATTACATTGCAGCATGCAAGATGGAAACATATAATCAGCTATCTCCATGCACTGTGAGCTCAATCAAGAGTACAAGTAAAATGGTCTTATGGATCAGATTTTTTTTAAACTTCCAAAAAACTGTTTTTTTTTGCATCAGAGCAAATTCTACGTTATTGTAAGTGTCAATTGAGTTAAACAACCAAACACCTGCAGCATTCAAGTATTTTTTTCCACTACATTTATATTTGTCCTGCAATATTGAACATTATAAATAAGACAAAATATATTGTGAATAGATGCTAAATAAAAGCAATTATTCAGTGCTTAATACCCATGTGAAGAGATAAACAAGGCCATTAAGGATGCCAATTATATGCCATTTTTATAAAATTGCCAGTACGTTAAAAGAATAAACCAGTATTATATGCAGCTGGTGACAGAAGGAGCAGTGTCATTGATGTAGCTTTGCTGGGGAAAAAAAAATCAGGTAGCACAGCTCCAAAGTCAGAAATTTAAGAAAAGTACCAAGACAAACTGAATAGTGTCATAGCACCAAACAGTACACATGAAATAGCTTGGTTGGAAAATTTAGGCTGCTCTGTTGTAGGCCTTGCTTTGACTAACACTCCCCTCCAGCATAATCTAATTTCAAAAGTGCAGAGCTGCTAAATTTACCCGATGCTGGTTGCTAAATTTCCCCATGAGGAACCTCACTTAAAGTTTATGCAAGGTTTTACTGACTGCCTGGCAGTAGAAGCACTACAGAATACTTTAAGATTGTTACAAATGATTCTCTTGGTTGAACAACTAGAGCAAGGGGAGGAAGATGATTTTGGAAGGATTTATGAGCAACTGATAAATAAAATGAAGGTATCAATCGGTGAACCCCTACACAATAGCAGGTCTTTGCACATGCAAATGCTATCATGTTGTCAAAGTGTTTGGTGGGTGAAGGGGGGAGGGGTGGTGGTAGTAGTAAGGTCAGAAGAGCAAGCCCTGGCCACAAATCAAAATAAAAACTGTGGCTAAACATTGCTCCCAACTTAGTTGGCTGATAAACCAGCCAACAGCTTTGAATGACATACAAAAATATTCAAATACTATGAATCAAATGTTTAAAAATAACACTGATAAAAGCACATCCTAACAATTCAGAAGATGTAAATTATCCAAAATTTACCTTTGTCCCTTGCAGCTGTCCCTCTCTATTCAGACATATGCAGACATTTTTCTTGCACCATGCCTAACCTTTCTCAAATCTGATGGAGGGTCCCAGATCTGAACCAAACTGTTAACTGTTTCTCTTTCCACATATCCTGACCCATGGAGCGTTTCCAGCATTTTCTCTTTTTATTTCAGATTTCTAGCACCTGCAGTTTTTTGAATTTAAATTACTGTTGAATTCACTGCCACTTCGCTTTCAGGAATGCCAAACTTGAAGAAGTGCTCCTCTGCTCTCTGGCAGGATTTCTATCTGTCCACTTTGACCTGCTCACCCTCAATGGTTTCTCTTTTCCTTCCTTTTCCCAGTTCTGATGCAGGTTCCCAAAGCTAAAACATTAAATGTTTCTCTTTCCATATATGCTGCCTGATCCACTAAGTGCTATCAGCATTTTCAGTTTTATTTTTAACCAGGTGTAGTATCTGCATGAGGATTCCCCAGTGTAAGTGCCAAGTGACTGCTCCAACCTTGCATTTCACTCCTTATCTCCATAATAACTTCAGAGTCATAGGTCAGTTGGGAAAAGCATGGTAAAGGACAGCCCACATATTTGTAACTACCATGCTCAATTGTGCATATGCAGGAATAAGAATACAAGAACATAAGAAATAAAGCAAGATTAAGCTTAAGGACACACAGATCTCCTCCTCCATTCAATAGGATCACAACAGATTGGATCTTTGGCTTCAACTCCACTTTCTTGCTCTAACTTGATGATACTTAAATTGGGAATATAAATAGTCCTGCATGGACCTGCTACTGCTAACCTTACCCACAAAATCTGAGCAAGTCCCTTGGAAGTAGAATTCAATATGCAGTCAGAGTATAGTCCAGGTACTACTTAAAATAGAAGAGAGGACAGGATAGCAAATAGTTATCTTGAGACTTGGACTAATAATTCAGAAATGAGAGTTTTAATCCCTGTATGACAGATGGTGAATTTAAAATAAGTTAATTAATTAAAATGATAGCATCAGTAAAGAGTGATCATGAAATAACTGGATTGTTACAAAAATCCACCTGCATTGCTAATACCCTTTAAAGATGAAAATCGGGCAGTCTTACGGGGTCTGGCATATACATGATCCCAGACCCAGTATGACACTGAGTCTCAATTATGATCTGAAATGGATCAGCAAGCCACCCTATCATACTAAACCATTAAAACAAAACACAGTAAGAATAGAGAACAACACCTCATATTCTGCTTTGGTAGTCTCCAATCTGACGACATGAACATCGATTTTTCTAACTTCTGATAACCACTCCCCTCTGTTCCACCCCCCCTTGTTTTCTCTTATCCCTCTGGCCTCTTTCCCCTCTCCCCCCTCACGACCTTCCCATCACCTATACCTTCCTCCCTCTGGTTCCCCACCTCCTTCCCTTTATTCCATGGTCTACTGTGCCCTCTTCTTCAGCCCTTTGTCTCTTCCACCAATCACCTCCCAGCTTCTCACATCATTTCCACTTCCACCCCTCCCCCACCTACCTACCTTCTCCCCTCACCTGGATTACCTATCACCCACCAGCTCGTTCTCCTCCCCCTCCCCCACCCTTTCTTTCTTTCCAGTCCTGAAGAAAGGTTTCGGCCCAAAACTTCAACTGTTCATTTCCCTCCATAGATGCTTCCTGACCTGCTGAGTTCCTCCAGCATTTTGTGTGTGTTGCTCCAGATTTCCACCATCTGTAGTCTCCCTTATGTCTACAGTAAGAATAAAACTAAATGCACCACCTGGCATCAATGTAGATACTAGATTCAACCATGTCAAGGACATTTCCAGCATGGTCAACCCTGCAAATTCCCCTCACAAATATGCGGACATGCCAAATTTGGGAGGGCTGTCCTTCAGACTAGTTAAGCAACAGTGTGACAGCCACAATCACAAAATTACATCTTTGAGCCATTATCATAGAATCGTCCATCACACTAGGTATGTCCACCATTGTGTTGTGTACTACTGTCAAATTGCTAACTGGAATAGGTTCAGAACAAATCCTGCAGCTCAAAACTGGACATGCATGAGGTGCTCTGGGCTATTAGGTACAGATTTGAATGGACAACATTTGGGATTGGGCTCAAAAGTGCCAAATAAAATTAATGCCATCAAGTAATAAGCATTGACCATTTCCAAAAAAGTGGAACTAACCAACTACTTGAACGTGCAACCAAATTAGTATCTTCAAATTCCTCAAAGGTTGGGTACTCTATAGTGACAGATCTCTTGACTCACGATCATTAAGGCACATCATACTTCACCATCTGGATCGCTTTCCCCTGAAAGCCCTACATCCTGACTTGGAAATATATTGCTGGTCCTTCATTGTTTTTTTGGCTGAAATGACCCGATTTGATAAGAACAAGGCTCAGTTGTTTTCTTCTTTGGTCTGTTTCTCAACACCTACCCTACCAAAGGTCCAGTTCAGGAATTGGCCAGTTCAATCACTGTGAGTGCTACCAAGCTGCCTTTGGTAAAGGACACTACAATCTCCTATTCAGAATACGTTCTCTGCCCTTGCTGTCAGTGCTGATTTTAAGCAGATAATCACTGGGAAGCTTGCTTGCTTGCTTGCCTTATTTTGACCTAATTCCATGAGAGAGAGAACCTGGGTGGACTGGTGGGACTGGGAAAAGAACGCAGAGAGAATGGGTTACCTGAAACAGGCCAAACACAAACTTGGAAAACAGCACCTCATACTCCACTGGGTAGCCTACAGTCCAATGGCAAAAACACTGAATTTTCCAATTTCAGATTACCCACTCTCTGTGTGTTCCTTTCCCACTCTCAGCAGTCCACCCAATGCTTTCTCTTCCTTTGTACATCTTCTCCATCCCTCCCTCCACCCACCCTCTTGATAGCCCATACTCATCACACTCCCCCACCTGGCTCCGTTTACCCATTATCCCTCCCTCACCTGGTTCCACCTATCACCTTCTGCCTGGCCTGAATAGGCTTTGTAAAGTGAGTAGACCTCAGGCAGTGAATTTCAAGGCCACACCCAAGATCTCCAATGACAGCCTTTGATTGATCATAAGCTGTCAAATTCTGTAAAAGGCTCCTTAGCAGCTCTTAAATGTCTCTGATAGAAACAAAACTGTTAAATTGAATTTAAGTAATAAATAAAGAAATAAATTTAAAAACACAATGATTTCTTAGCTTTTTAAAAAGATTACAATAAAGTATGATAAAGTAAGTAAGGCACTTACCATTTTCCACTGGGTTGCCGATCCCTTTCAAATAAATGGGGTCAGTTTTCCTAAGTCAGATCTCCCTAGGGTAAAGCTGAGGACCAGATGCACATTGCATCCAAATCTCTCTTCAAAAGTTACTGTTCTGCCACTGGACTCAATGCAAGGGTAGTTAGTTAGGTACCCCGGTGTCTGAACCTCAAGAAGCCTTGGACTTCTGCATTTGACTGCATGTACACAGTCATCTGACACTTCCTGGGGTGCAAATGCCTGACGATGAGCCAATTCCTCTGGAACTAGAAGCTACCAGCCAATATGATTAGGGACATTATCTCAGTGGCCACATCTTTGGGAACTCTAAGTTACAGGCTATTAGAACGAGGGGATTTATCTCATTATTCGCTGTAGGATTATTTGTTTTTACAAACAATTATTTCTTTAAGTAATAACGGAGTTTTAATCATCCCATCCTAGAGTTGTTCAGTAATAGTGGGTCCTAAAATTAGATTTCTTTTTGATAAGATGTACAACTGGGGTGCTACCTTTGTGTATATAATGTGTAAACTGCTTTTATGCACCTGACAGTGATGGCTACACTTCACAAAGAAAGTCATTGGCTACTGTACATTAGGATGACCAAAGAACAAAGTATTATTTACTATTTTAAATCTTAAAAATGTGTGCAGTTCCTCCAGAAACCTTGTACAGTGAGGTATATACTGCTGTGAATTTTCCTGCAGCCAAACACAACTTTAACATACTCTTGTAATATATTCTTAAAATAATCACTTGGTTCTTTTTGGTAATTGGAGCTAACTGCTGTGAACACGATTCTAACTGATGAATTCAATTTGTCTGGTGTTTTGTGTATCACTGGGTGCAAACACATTAACAGACACACCCTAAAGAATAGGACTAGCATTATGAGAAAATAAGGCAGCATCAGTGGACAGCAATTCAAATCTCCTGCCTCAGGTAACACTCACACTTGAAAAATACAGGAACTAGCTCAGTGGACCAATTCTCTTAACTCTGTTCTCATTGGAGCATATTTCAAACTTTTGCCCCAATGATGAGTATTAGAGAAAGCCGTGCCAGCAAACAATAGCAACAAATCAAATGCACTCAGGCTCATTTTGCTCCTCTAATAGTAGCTGCTAATGGAAGAACACTAGATTGCAACAAATGCATTAATATCAAATTCTGAATATTTTGTTTTTTGCATTGTCACAAAAAGAAAGGATAAAAAGCAACACAGAACTAGTACTGACAGTTCAGTATCATTCACCACCACAATTAACATTGCAGACAGAGTTTAGGTAAGGAAACCAGATACACTGTAAACTCATGGAGATAGATCTGATTTTGTGCAATAAGGCCATACAAAATCATCAGCCCAAATTATATTGATTCATTATCATTCATTTTACACAGTTACTAAGTTCAAAGCAACCCCAACCTTGCCTACAGAAAAAGAGCAAAGGAAAAGGGGAAGAGCTCAAAATATGCTCCCATAAAGAAAAATATTAAAATCATTAGCTACCCCAGAGAATAAAAACAATAAATCTATTCACCATCACCGCTTTTCTGTTTTGCCAGAAATAATGAGGTGGGAGGATGTGCTACAGGCCAGACAGAAATGCTGATGAAACACTGGTGACTCTACAAAACAGATTCCAAAACTGCACACAATATTCTAATTGGGCCCTTTATCTATTTTTCTGTAAAATGATAAGATTACTTCCCTTGATCTAGTCTTCATTCCTCTTCATTAAACTTCACAAATTCTTTTTTAAATAGCTGCCAGGCACAGGATGATGTCTTGCAGGATCTATTCATCCTGACCCCAAGATCCTTGGTCAATATTTTTCTATTAATTTTGTAATCCTCTGCCCATTTCCTATCCCTCAGTACATTACTTTGCATTTATTTACATTATACTACGTGAGCCATTCGCAGCCATGGCTTCAAGTACTAGAATAAAACCTCTAAATTATCTCCCTAAAATATTTTTTTTTCTTTCTCCTTCTGTAGCCTCTCAGCCCCCACCAGCTCTATCGTTCTCCAAAAACCTTTTTCAACAAAATGTTTGGTCATCGGTGTTATTATCCTTATAAGTGTCACTATATCAAATTTGATCTGATAATGCTCCTGTGAAGCAACATATGATGATTTACCACAGTAAAAGTGCTATGTAAATATAAATGCAAATTGATGATCTTGGTACTAACTATCTAGCCCTGCCTGCAAGAAAATAATCCAGAACCTTGCATAGTTTTTCTCTATCCATCACTATGTTAACTACATCTTCCTATACCACCCAGTTCTTATTATGGATGTAGATCTGGTATTCTCTTCTCATACGAATATGAAAAAAAAATTCATACTAAAAAAAAATCAAGGGCCCTGCAATGCCTTGAAGAACAAAATTCTGCATTGAGTGTACTTTCCATTCACATTCTTCATCTCCAACAATCCTTTTCATTCTCAATGCATCTTTGAAGTAGATCATCGTTGTTGGATGCACTTTAAGTCGAGCATAATTGGGCAGCCTACTTCTGATCCATGGAATAATAAGATATAAGTTTATGTCTACAATTCTGAGCTCACCGATCATTGTGCAGAGCAGACAGAATGGTGCATTGTCACTTTCCCACAAGGAGAAAGAAAAAATCATCATGAAAATTTCTTCCAATCCAGTGTCATGAATTTTCCTGCATGTGATCTACTATGGCACTGACCTTAAAGCAGGGAAGTAGCCTGCTCTATCATAAAGCAGTACAGCGTATGAACAGATTACAGGAAGGAGAACGGACAAATGGTGATAAGGAATTGGCAAACTGTGGCAATTGTAATTGGCATTACTGTGCTATTGCCATCTTACAGAACTATGTCCTAAACTACCCCAGTTTTTTTTTAAAATTGGATTTTTAGTAAATAAATTTTGAATTAATAGAATATGAAAAAGTATGATGATAGTGAGCTTTTTTATAATAAAACTGTATCTTTTTAGCAAATATCAGAGTGTTGTGCAAAACAGAAGAGATTTTATTTTCCGTGCAATTTCTTCTAAAGATACTGCTTTTTAGTTAGCTACACTCCCTGGAGGTGCTTTTGTTTGAATGAAATCTGGCCTCAGGCTACAATAAGTGTTTTTCAATTAGGACTGTCAAAATATAATGATATGATGATATATCATACGATATTAAGCCCATGATAATCATATCACTCACTTTTTCCATATTGCAGTAATCATGCAATAGCATTATCATAATAGATAAACACAAGGTTTAGAATGCTGCTAAGAATTTTTTTCTCCAATAAACCAAGTTAACATCATACTCCATCTTTTCAATATTAAACAATAATTGCATGATTATTGAATGACAGATATTTGAACTGATACAAATACATGACCAAAAAAGGACAAAAGGCTTTCTTCACAAACACAATAGAAGTACAAGTTGGCTTATACAAAACTCCATACAATCTTTATTACAACAATGTCAAACTCAAAGTCAGGGTGGCAGATAGCCCAATAGGATAATGATCTACATCACTATAAATAATTAATACATTTTAAAAATTAAAATATATCTCCCTCATTCTACCCTGCATAAACTTGAGATTACCCAAAACTCTAGTGCATATGCCCCTCACTAATCTCTTCCAGCTTCACAACACTCTGCCTTACTTCAATCTTGCTTCCTTGGTTGCCCACAAATCTAATTGCTTTGCCATTGGCTAGCATGTTTTGATCTGTCAAGACCCCAAACTCTGGAATTCCATTCCTTAAACCTCTCCACCTCACTCTCCCATTAACACCAACCATTGAACCAAGCATCTGAATATTTTCACGTTATGTGCCTCAGTGTCATGTTTTGTTTTATACTATTCTTATGATGTGCCTTGGGAAATGTTGCTAATTAAAATGTGCTATATAGAATATTTTACTCTTTTGTTAATGTGTTGATATGCTTTATGTTAACCAAAATGCTACATTTTTTGAGTTCTGAAATGCATTGTCACAATGCATTGTCACATGGTCAAAGCCCCAAATGTTTTTGCTCAACATTTAGTTTTGATTATGACAAGAATTTTAAAGGAATAGTTACATATTGTTATAAAAAAGTTGAATATGGACTTCTATAATAATTTAACATTTCTAATTGAAAAATTGCCTTTGAAATTTAATCAATATGGTTTGTAAAATTCTACTCATCTCATCAAATGTTCAAATCAAGTTGTACAAATGTAAAAAGTCATACCATGTATTTCAAAATTCAAAGGCTTAGCAAACTATTACACCTGTTAATTTATCTCAGAAATTCTTTAATTAATCTGAATTGCAGGCCATTTGACATAAGGGGCTTTATGAGAAGTTAGTGTTTTTCATGTGACTCCTATGAAAAATCCTTAGGCAAGGAATCACATAAATTGCTAATGTTATGAAAGATATTTATTGTATCTACTTTGTAACAGATACTGTGACTTCAGGTTCTATGGCAATTATTGAAACATATATCCATTCTTACAAGCTCACTCATTTAATTTCCTCTGCGGGTGTAATCCAAAAATCAAACTTGAAAATGCATCCAGTGTTTCACCCAATTTGAAGATGTCAAGTTTTGCCCAATTATCCCTATCAGATCTGGAAAAAAAACCTTTAAAAAGCATAAATGAGCATAAATCATCATAATCCTTTGGGGCCTAAGGAAACATCAAAGCCACACTCGTCTATTTCTTCTATCAGTCCAAAAATTTCAGCTCATTCAACAATCATTTGTGTACTTTAGGCAGGGCACGTTTAAGGATCTGCAATTGGGCAAGTTCCTCAATTTCTGATTTAGCATATACTTAGCAATTAAAATCCATTCAAAGGCACTGAAACTACAAAGTAGATTCAGTTATGATATTTTATTTTAAATCAACAAAAACTACAATTAAAAAGATCAGAAAAATGACCATTTCTTGCCGTATCTGAAATTCTGAGTGCAAAGAGCTTAGATTCATAGAATAAAGAGCAATTGGAGGACATTCATATTCGAGGTTCTTTAAAATTATAACCATTTTCATGTAAAGACAATTGTTAGCAATTATAGGCATAGACAGCATACCTTGAACCCTTCCTAAGAAATTGGAAAATTTTAAATTTTAAACAGTTTAAATTTTGTCACATAATACTTTGTTCCGGTTAAAAACTGCCAACTTGAGTTGTTTTACTATACATTCTGCTTTCCTGCAAGGCGATTGGAAAAGAATAGGCAACAAGGACATTTATTTGAAAATGATTTTAAAAATGTTTCCCCATTTTCATCTTAAGGAAATTTAAAATCACAGTTAAGTACTGAATCCTTATCAAGAAATTGACAAGCCTAATCAATCAATCAAGAATAATGCTATGTTGACCCACAGCCAATCAGACTGATGAGATACAGAATTTGTCAGATGTTTTCCAGATGGTCTCTAAGGATTAAAAAGTTAATGCACACTCATGACACAAACACATACAGATCATTTCTAGTTTTGATTTTCATTTACCTTCCACATTTGTAGAGTTACAGGAGCTTGCTTGTCCTACAAAATGTTTATTTCACATTTGATTTATATAAAAAGATTTTGTTTTAAGAAGTTGAAGAGAGACCATGGTGTTAAATGAAACAGGGCAAATTTGTCCCTTATTTACCCTTGGCTTTTGCTCTTGTTCAGGGAAGAATGGTGCTGGTCTCCTGTAAGATCTGAAAGCACCATGCCCCAGCAATCAAAGCACAGCTTTCAGGAGAATATGAGAGTGAGTACCGAATACTACACATTTATCAAACCCACGAACCTTGCTGACGGAGCGAATCCTTCCATCATTACAGCCTTTCAGTATAGGATACATATGACTAAGCCAGCCTTCATTTTTACAGATTAATATTCTCTCTTTCAACCTTCACACTGTGATAAATAGGTAAAAGAGACAAAAGAAGAAAACGAAGTGAAAGAAAGAGCAAGGGAGTGAACACAATTCATAATAATTTAAATAAGGAAGTGTTAAGTTGAATAATTTAAGGCCAAAGTAGGAATAAGTTAACATTTGATTGTTTTGATGTGTAATTATTCTGGGCTTTTCTTTTGTTTATGTCCTTGAATAAAGTTGTTTATGTCCTTGAATAAAGCATGCAAGATATTGGCTTTTAGTAGATTTCAACTTGATAAACCAGGTTAAATCAATAAAGAAAATTACAACAAATCGTTGTAGTATTCGACTAACACACCATTATAATTACCTACTAGTAAAATAGTAGCAAGCCATTAATTGTTTCAAAAATATCTATAGTTAGTCTGGAATATCATCGGTGTTAGTAAGTGATAATCCAAACAGATAACGTGAAACATGTTAAAAAAAAAGATCTTTTGTGTGCTATTGGTGTCAGAAACATTGATGTAATTAGAAAGCAATCATTTGAACTGCTTTTTCCGCAACTGTGTTCTCTGGTTATTACAAGTAAAATCATATCAAGCCATGGATAGGAGCAATGAGGTCCTGCAGGCAGAGTTTAGGATGCTGGAAAAGGAGGTTAAAAAGCAGGACCTCAAAAAAGTAAAAATCACTGGATCATTCCTAGTACCAATATACTACCAGTACAGAATTTGTCGGTGCTGTTGGGGAGGGTTTAAACTAGTTTGGCAGAGGGTGGGAACCCGAGGGTAGAATTGGAAGGAAGAAAAGCTGAGCTGGAAACAGTGAAGAGCAATGATAAATATTTGATAACCAGAATGTATCAGGAAGGGCAGAGCATACAAGCATAAGAATGGACCAGCAAATAGAGTAAGAGTAAGGGAAAGTGATAAAATTAAAGGCAAAAAAACCCAAAACAAATGGGAAGGTAGTTCACACACTAGTTTAGGTCAGTGTATAGATTTTACAGGTGTCAATGAAAATGGAAATAAAATAACAACTAAATTTGGTTTACCATGTGAATGGACGGAGTATTGTTAAAAAAAAAGTTGGTGAATGACAAGCACAGACACCCATGTGGAAATATGATGTGGTGGCTGCAAAAACTTGATTCAATAAGGGGAAGGACTGGGCATTAAAGATTCCAGAATACAAGGAGAGAGGTGAAAGACAGACTCTGGTTGGACCTATAAAACAGTAGAGAGAACATTCTATAGATCATGGACAAGTGGGAAAAATATAGAGGAGCAAATACGCAGAGAAATTACTGAAAGGTGGAAAAAGTATAGAGTAGTTATAATGAAGGACTTAGTTATCCCAATGTAATAATGATAGGAAGAGTTTCTAAAATTGTTGAGGATAATTACCTGAACAGTAACCAAGGAGGAGGCACCGTTGGTTCTGATTGTGGCCAATGACTTAGGTCAAGTGCACCAAGTTTCAGCTGAAGGACATTTTCAGAGATGGTGATCACAACATCATAAAATTTAGCTTAGCTATAGAAATGGGGGAGGAGGAGGAATCCAAAGTAAAAATAACTACCTGGAGGAAGGCCAATTTTAATAAGATGAGAGTGGATCTGGCCCAGGTAAATTACAACCAAATTTTGACAGACAAAACTTAACAAAACAATGGAATTGCATTTAAGGAAGAGATGGTTCACATATGGTTGGGACACATTTCCATGAGGGGCAAAGGAAGAATAAACAAATCCAGAGCTCCCCGGATTACAAAAGGAGGGAGATAAAGCAAAAAAAAGCTGCATGTTACATGTCATGTTTTAAATACCAGTGAGATCCAGGCTGATTATATAAGAATTTGAGAGAAAGTGAAAATTAAAATGAGAGGCAACAGAGTGTATGACGATGCTGCCAGCATAAATAAGAATCCATAAGTGTTTTATAGACATATAAATATAGGTACATAAGGGTAGTACATGGAGGGGTGGTGGCCATTAAGGACAAAAATGGGAACCTGAATTGGAAGTCCATGCCACTCTTAAGGTACTAAATGAATACTTTGCATCTGTCTTCACCAGGGAAGAAAGTGCTTCCAAAGTAATAGTGAAGGACAAGATAGTTGGAATTTTGGATACGTTAAAAATAGATAACTCAGAGCTATTAGAAAAGTTGGTAGAATGTAAACTAGGCATGTCATCAACACAGAATAGAGCTTTGAGGGATGTATGAGAGGAAATTGCAGGAGAATTGACCATAATGCTCATTGGATAAGAATGAAGTAGTGGATGGTGCCAGAGGACTAAAGAATATCAACTGTTACTCTCTTGCTCAAAAAAATAAAGGACAAGTGCAGATTGCAGATGAAAGTAACTGAGGCTCCAGATCTGACAAAAAACCATTTGTCATGTTTTGACATTCAAAGAATGAACCTTTCTTCATTATTCTGTTTCCTACCTCACAGCCAATTACCAAGTTACAGGAGAAGGCTATCACCAATTCCATGTGCTCTCATTTTGCTTAAATCGCGTGTGTGGAAAATTAGCAATTACTTCCTTGAAATTCCTATGAGCTCCATTATTCTGTGCAACTGACCACCTTAAGAATTCAGCTAGATTAGTCAAATATGATATATGCATCAGAAATCCATGGTAACTTTCTTTGATCAACATATTTATTCAACCACTAAAGTTATTCCATCCGTGATGACCGATCCCAGTGAGTTCTGATAAACTGGCAGGCAGATCTACAGTTTCTTGGTTTCTTCCTCCTTCATTTCCTAATGACTGGAGTGATATTTTTGGGGGGATCTGGGTGTTGCTGCACTTATTGCCCTCATTCTTCTTGAACAAAGTGGTTTGCTAGGCCATTTCAGAGAGTCAACTACATTGGTGGATCTGGAGTCACATATAGGCCAAACCAGGCAAAATGGTAGATTTTCTCCCTGCAGGACATTAATGAACCAAAGGAGCTTTTAATCACAATCTAGTAGTTTTGTGGTAACCATTACTAATGAATAGCTCCTGTGCATAGTCAGGACTTTAGGGCCAGAGCCTGCCCTTTGTACTCTGCACTGTGGCCTCTTAACTTTAAAATCAAAATTTGAGAATCTGTAGCTTGGGAAGTTAGAATCAGCACATTGCAGTTTACTCTGTCTAGACCTCTCGCTGTGAAGCAGCCAGCATAATCAAAGACCCCACCCACCCAGGTCATTCTCTCTTTTCTCCTCTCCCATTAGCCAGAAGATACAGGAGCTTGAGGGCACATACCACCAGGCTCAGGACAGCTTCTATCCCACGGCGATAAGACTATTGAACGGTTCCCTTATACGATGAGATGGATTTTTGACCTCACAATCTACCTTGTTTGACCTTGCACAATGACCTACCACAATGCACTGTATAATGAATTGATCTGCATGAACAGTATGCAAGACAAGTTTTTCACTGTACCTTGTACAAGTGACAATATTAAACCAATACTAACCTATTTAGCTTAATACTTTGGATTATATCCATTGGAATTGATGTCCCACTGATTAGCAAACTTCCTGAGCTCATGGGTTACTTGCTCTTGCGACACATTCTTTTTCATGCAGTCTCCTGAAGGGAAACCACCTCCCAGTTGATTGGAGAGGCCACAGTGCAGAGCACAAAGGGCAGGCTCTGGCCCTGAAGTCCTGACTGTGCATGGGAGCCCTCAAATTTTGCCCATTTAGGTGGGTAAAAGTCAGCATATCTGAGCAGATTGCTGGCTTTTGGATAGAGTCATAAAGAAATACTGCATGGAAACAGGCCCTTCAGCCTAACACGTCCATGCCAACCAAGATGCCCATCTAAGCTAGTCGCATTTGCCTGCATTTGGCCCATATCTCTCTAAACCTTTCCTGTCAATGTACTAGTCTAAATGTATTGTACCTGCCTCAACTCGTTCCATATACGCACCACCCTCTGTGTGAAGCAGTTGACCCTCAGGTCCCTTTTAAATCTTTCCCCTCTCACCTTAAACTTACTATTTTATACACCTCTATAAGGGCCCCTCTCAGTATCCTACGCTCTAAGGTCCTAGCCTGCCCAACCCCTCCCTATAACTCAGGCCCTTGAGTCCCAGAAACATTCTCATAAATCTTCTTTGCACCCTTTCCAGCTTAATGACATCTTTCCTATAACAGGGTAACCAAAACTGTACACTATACCCCAGGTGCCGCCTCACCAACATCTTCTACAATTTCAACATAACATCCCAGCTCCTATACTCAATGCCCTGGCTGATGAAGGCCAGCATGCCAAAAGCCTTCTTCACCATCCTGTCTACCTGTGATGCCATTTTCAGGGAACTATGTACTTGTACGGAGACACAAAAAATTCTGCAGATGCTGGAATCTGGAGCAATACACAAAAAGTGCTGGAGGAACTCAGCAGGTCAGGCAGCATCCATGGAGGGAAATAAACAGTCGACGTTTTGGGCCGAGACCCTTCATCAGGACTGGAGAGGAAGAGAGCAGAACCTTCATCAGGACTCCTAGGTCCCTCTGTTCTATTAAACTCTACAGGGCCCTACCATTCACTGTAAAATTCGTACTTTCTAAAATGCAACACCTTGTATTTAAGTGAATTGAATGGTATTTGCCATTCCTTGGCCCATTTAACAAGCTGATCAAAATCCCCTTGTAATTATTTGATAACCTTCATCACTCTCAATAGTACCACTTATTTTAGTGTCATCTGCAAATTGTTAATATAAATGCCTCACCCAAATTGTTAATATAAATGACGAACAATGGGACCAGCACCAATCCCTGTGCCACACCACTAGTCATAGGGTTCCAGTCTAAAAGCAACATTCCACTATCACCCTCTACTTCCTACCATCACGCCAATTATGCATCCACTTAGCTGGCTCTCCATGGAAGATGAAAGAAACTCTTCACTATTTCCTCCACTACAATTGCTTTACTTCCAGTTTTCAGCTAGGACTCAAATTAGTTATGCTTGTGAGTCAATAGGTTTTGGTTTCAAGTCTAAGTCCAGAGGCTCAAACAGAAAAGTCTGGGCTGAACCTTTAGTGCATGACTGAGGAAATGCTGCTCTGTCAGTATTGCTGTCTCAGGTGGGATGTTATGCCAGGGACATATCTGTTCCTTCAAAAGGACATAACAAGTCCCAAAGCACTGCTTGGAAGAAAAACGAAGGGAATATACTCAGTCTCTTGCCTAATTCACCACACAAATATAGGTTACGTGCTCATTATTATGTCACTGGTTGTGGGAGCTCACTATGTGAAAACTGGCTGTCATTACAGAAGTACATTCATTGCAAAGTGTTTAAGAAATGTTATTTAATTTGACAGAGGCAAAACCAGTATTTATTGCCCTTCTTGAATTTCCTTTGAGAAGGTGGTAGACAGCCACTTTCCTGAACCACAGTGCTGTTTGGGAAGGAGTTCAGCATTTAGACGCAGTGACAATAAGGGAATGGTGAAATATTTCCAAGTCAGGACGGTGTGTGGCATGGAGAGAAACCCGCAGATGGTGGTGTTCCCATGAACCTGCTGCCCTTGGTTTCCTGGGTGGGTATGGGAGATGCTGTTGGAGAAACCTTGGTGAGTAACAGCAGTGCATTTTGTAGATGGTACCCAGTGCAGCAATGGTGTCAAGGAAATAAACACATAGGGAAGTGGATAGGGTGCCAATCAAGCAGGGTTATCCTCGAAGAATATCAAGCTTCTTAAGTGTTTTTGAAGTATACTCATCAAAGTAAGTGGAGAGCATTCCACCATCCTACTGATTTGTGCCTTGTAGATGGCACAAAGGCTTTAGGATGTCAGGATGCGAGTAACTTGGCATGTGATACCCAGCCTTCAATGTGTCCTTGTAGCCACAGTACTTATGTGGCTGGTCCAGTTGAATTTCTGGACAATGGAAATGTCAAGGATGCTTTTGGCAGGGGTCTTGGCAAAGGCATGGCCATTGAGTGTCATGGGTTGATGGCAAGACTTTTTCTTGTTGGAAATGGTAATTGCCTTGCACTAGTTGCATGAATGTGATTTCCTACTTCTTAGCCCAAGTCTAAATGTTATCTAAGTCTTGCTGCATGCAGGCACATGCTGCTTCATTTTCTGAAGAGTTATGAATGGTATCAAATATTGTGCAATCATCAGTAAATGTCCCCACTTCTGAGCTTATGAAGGAATAAAGATCTTCGAAAGAGCAGCTAAAAACGGTTTGGGGAAGGGAAACAATCCTGAGGAACTCCTGCAGCAATGGCTCAGATGATTGACCTCCAACAACCAAAAATATTTCCCACGTGCATTGTTTAATTCTAATTAGTAGAGGGTTTTCCCCTTGATGTCTATGATTTCAGTTTTCCCAGGGCATCTTGATGCCAACATGGAGTTAGGTGAGTGTGACTGTCCTTGAGAGGTGAGAGTCAAGGAACAAATTTTTATTTTTATATATTTTAAATTCCATTCCTTACTATTATAGTTTCACTTGTAACATTGATACTTTGATCTTATCTGCCACTGTGAAAATAGATACGATGTACTGAATTGTCTACCCCTAGCTTGCTATTCATGATATTCTCACCTCTATCTCACTTAAATCAACCAAGTTCCCCATTTATCATTCAATGTGTGTACTCCATGTGTCTCCTCCACTGCCAGGGTGAGGCTAAACACAAACTAGAGGAATGGCACCTCATATTCCACCTAGGTAGTCTACAACCCAATGGCATGAAAACTGAATTCTCCAACTTCAGGTAAACTGCTCCCCTCTGACTCCTTTCTCTCTCCTCCTGATTGACCCACTTCTTCACTCAACCCATCACCTTTTTTTCTTTCCCCTCCTCCAGCCATTCTGACTGCCCATCACCCACACACTCCTTCCACTGGTTCCCCTCCCACCACTGTTCCCATCTGCTCTCCCCACCTCCCTTGATTCCATGCTCCACCTTCCTGTCCTATCTGCATCTGCAGCCCTTTGTCGCCTCCACGTATCACCTCCCAACCTCTGTCGCTTTTTTCACTCTCCCCTCTTCCATCTGCCTATCACCCCTCCTCACCTTGATCCACCTATCTCTTGATCCATTCCTTCCCTTCACCTTTTTATACTGGCTATTTCCCCTCTGTCTTTCAGTCTTGGTCAAGAGAGTCAACCTGAAATGTCGACTGTCCATTTCCCTCCACAGATGCTGCCTGACCCACTGAGTTCCTCCAGCATCTTCTTTGCTGCTCCAGATTCCAGCATCTGCAGGCTCGTGTCTCCCATTTATCATTCATTATCTTCATTACTTTTTTCCCTACTGCTATCCCCTGCCATGTTCCCTTTTCTCCCCCCACTTCTTACTACTTGATCTTTGCAACTCGCCTGTTGTTCTTCTGGCATTTCTTTCCAAGGCTTTCTTCTTACAGGTCATCCTCAGGTTACAACAGGGTTTTGTTCTACAGGACTGTTCATAACCCAAACTGTTCACAAGTCAGAAATGAACAAATATTTCACGTCTGTCTTCTCAGAAGGCGGCACATTAGAGAACCACAGTTGAGGTGAGACTGAGGAACTGAAGAAAATTAGTGGATCACAAGAACAGCTGTGAACAGGAGAGCGAGCTGGCATGGGAAGGAGAGCCGCTAGCCGGCCTCACTGACTCAGTGATTGAGCAAGTGGGTCTGCTTAGCGGTCCCAGCTCTGCTTGGTTCAACCCACCTCCCAATTGTTGTGGCTTGGTGGTGGTGGTAGAGGGGAGAGGTGGTGGTGATGCCCCATTCCTAGCAGAAGATGCCTGCAGCCCTGCTGCAGCCAGCCAGTCCATCCTGTTAGTTTCCCAAATGCTTGCTTGTATGCATGGGCTGTCCACAAGTTAGGCGTTCGTAACTTGGGGCGGACCTGTATTTGCTGACCATGGTAAGCTAACTACTCAAGTGCAGCCTTTGCTTTCTAGGGGTATGCAAAGGTTTACAAGTACTTAATTGGTACTTTTCCTATAGGTCTGTGTGTTTATCCATTGGTACTTCTATACAGTTTATTAAACTTAATTAATTTTTGATCCCTTTGAAGTTTACCTTACTAAAAGTACAAACCTTGGCTTTGGCTCTCCTTTATGCCCCTCAAAAACAAACTCAACTTTTTGCAAAATTTTCCCTTGCTGTCAGATCGTTAATTAACTCTGGTTAGTTGCTTATCACTAAATCCAGTAAACATATACCCTTGTTATTCAAGAAACAGTGATATTCATTGCTTTTACAAACTAAAACTGTTGTGCTACTCCCAGCCTGTGTGAAAATTAAAATCTCCCATTATCACCTTATTGTATTTGCAGTCTGCTTCCCTATGCATTCTCCGCTATATTATCATCTTTTATTGAGTGACTGCGTTTTGCAAAATCTTTTCTGGTTGAAGTGCTGCAATAGTCTAAAGCAGTGACCTTTAATGGAGGACTTCCCACCATAATATTGAATTGATATAACTCAACCTAGTTTAAGTCCAAAAGTAATACAGGACCTATTTTTTCTATATACTGTATATATTCATGATTAGAGTATAAATTTCAAGCAAATAATTTAAAAACCTTTTTTGCAGTACATGGGAAACAAATTTATAGAATTAAATGCAACTTCTTTTTAAAAAAGTCAGATGCCCTTCAGCCCATCGAGTCTATGTCAACCATCGAGGACCCATTTATACAAATCCAACGTATCCTTAACAAATTCCCCCAGATTCTATTACCAACCTTACCTAAACACTGGGAACAATGTACAGTGGCCAATTCACCAACCAATCCACAGGTCTTTGGGACTTGGGAGTAAACTGAGCACCCAGAGGAAATCCACACTATCACAGGGAGAATGTGTAAACTCTACACAGCACTGGAGGTCAAGGTTGAACCCAGGTTGCTAGGGCTGAGGCAGTAGTAATATACTTGGTGATTTAAGGATTAAATCAATTAGTATGAAGGAATTAAAACAGAAAGTGCTGGAATACTCAATAGGTCAGGCATCAACTGTGACGACAAACCTAATATTTCAGATTTATGACCTTTCATGAGAAATGGTCCTGATTCTGATGAAGGGCCATTAACCTGAAATGTTAATTCTGTTGCTCTCTCCACTGATACTGCTCGACTTGTTGAATATTTCCAGCATTTGCAGTTTTTTTGATTTTCAATTACTGTTTGAATGAATTGTTGTTGTGAATTCACTAGCAGGAATGCATTAATCTAGACATAACAACATAATATATATTAATACAAAATATCAAATAACTGCACTAATATTTAAGTTAATGCAGAGGTGATTTTCCAGAAAAATTCCTTCAACGTGGAATCAGTTACATAGAGAGATTGCAGATGCCAAGATTCTTCTTCTTACAATGTAGATGGATAAAAGAAAATATAATAAAGATTTTCTAAATTATTAGGGATCTTGATAAAGTCGGCAAGAAGAAAATGTTTCCCCTGGCACATGACTCAGTAACAAAAGGGTGATTTAAGATAGTTGACAAAATGATAGGTTATGATATAAAATGTGATGGAAGCAGAAATAGTCACTTTCTTGAAAGGAATAGAAGAGGAATAAAAACTGAAGGTGCATGGAGAAACAGCAAGAAGGTGGGACCATCTAGAGAGCTACTTCAAGAGCCAGTGCAGACATGTTAGGCTAAATGGCCTCTTTCCATTTTGGAGGATTTAGCAATTTTCTGAAATAAAACGAAACAGATTTACTTTCAAACATTTACACTTTTTTTCTGTTTTCATCCTACATCTAATTACCATTGCAGTAATTCCACTAATTGCCATAGCTAGACAAGATAGCTAAAAGCCATATTTAAGACAAAAGCAATTTTTTAAACTCCACACAATGAAGGGCCTCGTGACTTCTACTAGTCCTCTGGCAAACCATGGAAGATTCAATAGCTGTCAAAATACAGAATGATCTTTATAGTTTGAACAGGTCTTTATCTGAAGAGCTTTAGTTGTTAAATTGTGTACCTTTTATTTTGACTCACCACTTATCCCCATTATGAACCGCTTAACTAACCTTCTTTAAAATAAATCTGTTATGGCTATAGGACAAAAAGATGATTAAAGCAGCAGACAATTGCAGAGTCCTTTAAATCAGCTTGAAGTCAACCCACTCCAGCATGTAACCTTGTGCATCTTCACTGCAGCTATTTATAGAGAATAGTTTTTAAAATAGCTAAGACTTCAATATTAGATTATAGAATTTTATCATGGGTATGTCTATTTGACTCCTTAAATTTTTTTTGTTTTTTTTTAAACATACTTATTATTTGCAGCACTTTTTTGATATATTAGCTATGATATAAAATTGTTCCAAAGCTTAACAATTCATATCAATCACACTATTAGCGAACAAGATAAGTAGATTGTTTTAACATTGAACCATTAATTTTGAGATTAGGAATTAGAAAACAAAGGTTATGCACTAGAATTATAAACTATTTAATCACAATTCAGCTCCCGATTGTACACCTTTCAATTCTTATACATCATTTAAAAAAAAATGTCATTCAAGCTCAAATTCAAGCTACTGGTCAATGGCAAAAACACTCCATTACTGTTGATAACACATCATTGGGAAAATCTGATGAAAGACATTGTTATATTCAATTACTAAGGGTGATGAGAGAATATCCCTAAAATGATCCTCATTATTCTGAAAGGGTTTGAAAATTGGTATTAGTACATTACTGTCACTTGTACTGAGGTACAGTGAAAAACTTATCTTGCATACCGTTCGTACAGATCAATTCATTACACAGTGCATTGAGGTAGTACAGGGTAAAAACAATAACAGAATACAAAGTGTCACAGCTACAGGGAAGTACATTGCAGGTAGACAATAAGGTGAAAGGTCACAACAAGGTAGATTGTGAGGTCAGGAGTCCATCTCATCGAATAAGAGAACCATTCAATAGTCTTATCACAGCGGGATAGAAGCTGTCCCTTGAGCCCAGTGGTATGTGCCTTCAGGTTCCTGTATCTTCTGGCTGATGGGAGAGGGGAGAGAGAATGACCCAGGTGGGTGGGATCTTTGATCATGCTGGCTGCTTCACCAAGGCAACGAGAGGTGTAGACAGTCCATGGGGGGTGGGGGGGGGGGGGGGTGGGTGGAGGCTGGTTTCTGTGATGTACTGGGCTGTGTCCACAACTCTCTGCAGTTTCTTGCGGTCCCAGGCAGAGCAATTGCCATACCAAGCTGTGATGCATCCAGATAGGATGCTTTCTATGGTGCATCGATAAAAGTTGGTGAGTGTCAAAGGGGACATGCCAAATTTCTTTAGCCACCTGAGGAATGAGAGGCACTGGTGAGCTTTCTCGGCCATGGCATCTATATGGTTGAACCAGGACAGGCTATTGGTCATGTTCACTTCAAGGAACTCAGCACCATTGATGTAGACAGGTGCACGTACACCCCTCCATCACCCCACTTTCCTGAAGTCAATGACCAGCTCTTGTTTTGCTGACATTGAGGGAAAGGTTGTTGTCACGATACCATGTCACTTACCTCTCTACCTCCTTCCTGTACTCCAACTCATCATTATTTGAAATATGGCCTACTATGGTGGTATCATCTGCAAACATGTAGATAGAGTTAGAGCAGAATCTGGCCACACAGTCATGAGTATATAGGGAGTAGAGTAGAGGACTGAGGACGCAGCCTTGTGGGGCACCAGTGTTGAGAATAATCGTGCTGGAGGTGTTGCTCCCTATCCTCACTGATTGCAGTCTGTTGGGCAGAAAGTCAAGGGTCCAGTTGCAGAGGGAGGTGTTGAGTCCCAGGTCTTGGAGTTTGGTGATGAGTTTGCGTGGAATTATAGTATTGAAGGTGAAGCTCTAGTCAATAAACAGTAGTCTAACGTAGGTGTCTTTACATCCAGATGCTCTAGTGATGAGTGTAGGGCCAGGGAGATGGCGTCAATATAGACCTGTTTCGGTGGTAGGCAAATTGCAGTGGGTCAAGGTTTTCCAAGAGGCTGGAGTTAATGTGTGCCATGACCAGCCTCTCAAAGCACTTCACGATGGTTGATGTCAGAGCCATCGGTCGGTAGTCATTAAGGCATGTTACCTTGTTTTTCTTAGGTACCGGGATAATAGTGGTCACCTCCATTTGAAGAAGGGAGAGGTTAAATATGTCTGCAAATACCCCCGCCAGCTCATCAACACAATATCTGAGCACATGGCCAGGGACACCATCTGGGCCAGATGCTTTCCTTGGGTTCACTCTCCGGAAGACTGATCTTTCGTCCTTGATGGTGACCATGGGTTCAGTTGCATTGGAGGCTGTCAGGGTGTGTGGTGACAAACCACTCCCCTTCTGCTCAAAACATGCATAGAATGTGTTAAGCTCATCAGGGAGGGATGCGCTGTTGTTGACTGTGCTGCCCGACTTCATTTTGTAGCCCGTTATAGCATGCAAGCTCTGCCACAACTGACGACTGGTCTAGGACTTCATTTTGAACCAGTATTGTCTCTTGCCATTCCTGATAGCTTTACAGAGGCTGTATCTTGATTTCTTGTAAAGGTCAGGGTCGCCTGATTGGAATGCAGCAGTCCTTGACTTCAGTAAGGAGTGGATCTCCCCGTTCATCCATGGTTTTCGGTTTGGGAACACCTGTATTGTTCTCTTTGGACTCTGTCTTTACCTCTCGCTGCCTTGGTGAAGCAGCCAGCATAATCAAAGACCCCACCCACCCGGGTCATTCTCCCTTCTCTCCTCTTCCATCAGGTAGAAGATACAGGAGCCTGAGGGCACATACCACCAGGCTTAAGGACAGCATCTATCCCACTGTGATAAGACTATTGAACGGTTCCCTTATACGATGAGATGGACTCTGACCTCACAATCTACCTTGTTGTGACCTTGCAACTTATTGCACTGCAGTTTCTCTGTAGCTGTGACACTTTACTCTGTACTGTTATTGTTTTTAACCTGTACTACCTCAATGCACTCTGTACTAACTTAATGTAACTGCACTGTGTAATGAATTGACCTGTACGATCGGTACGCAAGTTTTTCACTGTACCTCGGTACAAGTGACCATAATAAACCAATACCAATAGTACACAGTCCTCCACACACTTGCTGATAAAGTCAGTGATGGTGGTGACATATTTTGATGATTGTATAGCAATGGTCAAGGGTGTTAGGATCTCTGGTGGGACAGGAGACATGCTGGTAGTACTTTGGTAATACATTCTTGAGGTTGGCCTGGTTGAAGTCACCTGCAATAATGAAGAGGGCCTCAAGGTATCCTGCTTCAAGGCTGTTGACCACAGAGTATAGTTCAATAAGTGCAGGCTTCATGTTCGTCTTGGGTGGGATATAGACTGCCATCAGCATAGCTGAAGTGAACTCCCGTGGCAGGTAGTATGGTCGACACTTCACCATTAGATATTCCAGGCTGGGTGAGCAGGAGCTCACCAGGACTGTCACATCCGAGCACCACGGGTTATTGATTAAGAAGCAGACCCCTCCACCTCTAACTTTGCCCAAGGATGCTGTATGGTCCATTCAGTGGACTGAAAAGCCCTCAGGTTGTATGGCACAGTCAGATGAAACAGGTGTAAGCTACGTTTCAGTGAGACATAGCATACAGCAGTCTCTCAGTAAATATCGAGCTACTTTGAATGATGTACGTTGAAATAGTGGTAAGCAAATTAAAATTAAAAGATGCAATGTTATATCATGGCATTGTTATGAAAAGTTGTTCTCAGGATATACGTGCTGAAACAATAAAGTCAAATGATCATTTCATCACTGATGAAAGCCATGCATCCTTTATCTGTCTCAGTCTTTAATTGAAATTGGTTTCCAGTCTCAGGAGTCAATAACAAAAAAGACAACTTCCAAAAAGGAAGAATAAGTGATGTGGGAAATACAGATGATATAATGGTGCAGTAGACAGTGATTTATTTTAATGTTGGAATTAACACATAATTGCAACAATACGCCATCGGTGATATAGCCTCCAACAGTCCTCATATTTTCTCCCCATCTCTCTCTCCTGTATCATCTCCAAGCACTTTTGTTCCTACGTGGTAGTTAATACTGCTCAAAAACAGCTTCTCCTCAGTGACTGTCCCTTGATGCTTTACAATGTCAAAAACTGTGCATAAAATACAAAGTGTTGCTGTCCCATGACTAAAAGATACTTGTTGTCAGTGCTGAATGCTAAATGTGAAAAATATTTCATTCTCCCATACTATCAATCGGTGACAGTTAACATAGAAAAAATATTTGCATCAAACAAGGTTAAAAAGATCTGCGTTGAGTGAAGTAATTCATAATCTTTCAATTTGTGCAAATTTTAGGTTTTACATGTGAATTACCTTAACCACCTGCTGGAAATGCAGCAGGTGGCCAGTTAAAGTCAATCAGGTTATTTACTTGCAGGAAGGACACTGGAATCAAACTGCTTGATATTTTAACACACTCTACTGAGCACATGACAAGAGCAAGTGCCCAAAAGTTCTTTGTGCACATGCATACTTTCAAATGAGAATGATATGAGAAGTTGTGCAGCAATTCTGTGCAGAAACTCAGAATTCAGGTTCTCATTTCCAGAGGCAGGCATGAGATTCCAACTTGCCTTTTCTCCCCTCACCTTTTCACCACTTAACCAGAGTTACAAACAGGACCAATATTGTATTTTCTTTTTCTTTAAGAAAAATTCAACCTTAGTACTAGTCATTTATTTTAATATAAGTGATTGGCATTAATAAATAATAAACTTTGTACCCTGAAGCAAATACTAAAAGAAAATACTGCTCTATTCAGTAAAAGGGACAGAAGCAGTTTTCAGCCAGTAGTCATGATATAAGAACACATATAATACTGCTCTGATTTACTAATCTCATTGTTTTTGTTAGTCTTATAATCTTGCAATGATAATGATGGTAGCAGACAAATGCTTGATAAACTTGTCAAATGAGGAGTATAGATAGGGTGAATGCAATGCAGGCTTTTCCCCCTCAGGTTGGGTGAGACTAGAACTAGAGGTCATAGGTTGAGGGTGAAAGGTGAAATCTTTAAAAGGAAATCTGAGGGGGAACTACTTCACCTCAGAGGGTGGTGCGAGTGTGGAATGAGCTGCCAGTGGAAGTGGTGGATGCGGGTTCAATTGTAACATTTAAGGGAAGTCTGGATCAGTGCATAGATGAGAGATACAGAGAGGGCTATAGTCCAGGTGCAGGAAGATGGCACTAGGCAGAAAACCAGGCCGCATGGACTAGATGGGCTGAAGGGCGTGTTTCTGTGCTGTAGTGTTCTATGATTCTATCATCTTTGATCTGTTACTTTAAAAGGACACTATTGAAGCCCTGTCAATTCACAAAATAATATATGAAGATATTAAGTTAGCACAATGGTGTCCTGTTAGGTTTCCAATTCTCTACTGTACCTAAATTTTACTACATTTAATATGTTGCTGTGTTCATGCTATCTCCACCAAGTACCAGTACCCTACCCAATGACTTCAAATTTTCAATGTCTTAAAAATAAAATTCTCATTATTCTCCAAACTGGCAATCTCCTCTGGACCTATGACACCATCCACATCACCGCCTCCACAAATCCCAAACTTTTCATCCTTTGCTTATCACTTATTTGAGGATGTTTGGGTTCTCTTTGATCCAGCACTGGTAATCAAATGATCTTCCCTATTATTTCTTTAAAACACATCTCAAGAAAATATTATTGAGTAAATGTTAAGATTATATACTAGTGGGTAGATGGATGGACAGATGGAGAGAAAGAGAGAGAGAACTGGGATGACAGAAAGCAAGAACGAGAGAGAAAATGAGAGAGGGAGAGTGAGGGAGAGATCTCTATATCTGATATGGTTAGATAATTATATTTATTCACATTGTATGAATAAGAATGTAGTTCTATGTGGTTACCATGTGCTTTTTAATGTGAAGTCATTTTAAAAACAAACACAACCTACAACCTTTTGATCACCATCATACAAGAAAACAAGTTGTAGGTGATTAACTTGGGATTTGTACTGTGTTCTTTCAAGCTGGCTGGCTGTGTATGTAAGGAACATCAAGCTATTGACAAATCCTACCCCTTGCCTAGGCAATTCCTGGATCTCACTGTTACAAATTTGTAGTCAAAACAGATGCTTGCCATCTGCAAAGTGACACATAAGCTCTTCCCTCTTATCTCCCTTGGCTGTATGTTAATCAGGACTCTGCTCAGTGCCTTCCTCATCTCAACGTTATTATGCAGCTGCTGACCCTTTCCGACAGAGTCAACCTCCAGTCAATATTCAGGAAAGGTTGATGAGAAAGGACGAACATTGGAAGGTTAAGGAGGGGGCACTTACTAATACAAAACTCAGATATTTAGTCATAAGCTGAGTTAAATATAAGCAAACACATTACTATATCTTTTTTAAGAAGTATAAGGTGGGAGTTATTCTTTACAAATTGTTAAGCATTCTGGTCAATGAACTCTTCAGCACAGAGACATTTGGAGATAATAAAGTGAACAAAAATATCCTCTCCATGATACAGTAGGAACTAACCTGGCAACTTTCAATTACACCTAAGAAAATATTTTAAGAGATGAAATACTGGAAGGTTTTGCAAAGCTGAAATCCACTTTAAATTTGTACTGGCTCAAGAAATATTTTCTGCTCAAGGTAAGCCCAAAGGCACCTTCTCCCTCCTTCATGAAACCTAGATGCTTGGAATTTCAGATCAGAAAATAATGTTTCTCGACAAGCTTCTGAGTTGCAAACAAATATCTCACAGTGCATTATCAATTTCTTTAGTGCCATTAGCTCTACTATCCTGCAGATCAATTCCCTTGACCAGATATTTTACAGTAATAGTACTGGGGCAGAAAGGAGTACCAATGTTGCTGATCTCTCTCAAAATGACAAACATCTAGATATCCTGCCATCTTCTTCCTAGTTCTGTGCATGAACTAAAAGGATATTGGGTCAGGCAGCCTGTGCAGAAAACAGAGTTATTTACAATTATCTTAGTACTTGAAGGATACTGCATTATTTAAACATTTTAAACATTTTTCATTTTTTGCAGAAAAATTTCAGAAGTAGAACAACTGAATAAAAAAAAGCAAATCACTTTTGAATCAGATTTTTTTTTGCAATTCAATCATGTCATCAGCAGGCTGCTACTTTATGTACCATAGGGCATATGTCCAAAAAACTACCTGAACTAGTGATTGAAGTAAAAATAATTAGTAACTGAAATAGAAAAGCAGGTGATTTGCTTCCTAGACTCTGTTACATTTGTAGAATTCTGAACTTAAGCAACACAAGTCTGTACATTGTTAATAATGTATTAAACCTTTTACAATGATGTCTGAAGGGATTATTTTAAAAACAAATAAAAAATTACATCAGATTATAATATTGATCATTCTATATAAAAACTACTAATTTGTTATTTTTATAAGACCACACTACTTGCCTTTTGAAATACATAAAAGAAAAAATGCTGTACATTGTAAGCAAAAGCTGTACAGTCAAGTAAAAGGTCAAATGGTTGATGTTGCATTATAATGTTGCAGTCTAGTCATGCCCTTAGAAACAAAAGCCAAAATTGTGGATATAATGATAGATGGTGGAAAAGGAAGTATTAGGAGTACTGGAGGAAAAACTTACTGAAAAAGTGCAAAAGTAGATAATTTAAGGGTTAATGGAAGACCTGTGCCTTTGTCCTCTTACTTTCAAGTTTTTTTATTCTTCCCTGATTTAAGAGTTCTCCTTTCTACACTGACAGTAAGGTATTTCTCGCCAGCAGATTATAAGTCACTCTGGGCTATTATTCAAGTACAAAGTCCTGGCCTCTCTGCATTTAGACCAAATATAATATCCTTCATGCATACATTATCTGTCTTCCTATTATCTGGTATGATTTCTGAATTAAATTTCAGCAATGTAATATTGGCTTGAAGAGAGAATTTCTTTATAGGCTAGTCAAAGGTTAAAATACCAATCAAAATAACACTGCATATGCACCAAGACATTTTAATATTCCTAAACCCAGTGATTGTAAGGACATAATATTTTTTCCTGATTACCCCAAAGGCAACACATGCTTACAAGACAGCTATGAGAGAAACTTCTGAGTTCAGATTGTACATAATATCCTATTTAGCTGTGACACAAAAAGAAAATCCCAATATCAGAATAAAACCAGGCTTAGAGCCATCAGCTCCTCATTTCAATGTAAATAGGATTGGCCATTAAGCATCTCTAAGACCTCATCCTTGAAAACGATGTCTGCTACTCAAAGTACCTTTTTGAGATTAATCCACTTCTTGAAGTAATCAGGGACTGGCAGACCCAAGTACTGGCATTGTCCTGGCAGCCTAAGAGAAAAAGGGAAAGAGTTTGATTCTATTACAGTACAAGCCTTTTTATTAAGCTCTTATGATAGTTGTTAGATTATGGAGATAAGTTTAAGCCAAGCCACTATCCAAACAAGCTAAAGATCCACTGAATGGGAAATCTGTAATGCTGCTTCCTGTTTTATAATCTTAACAGAAATAGCCTTCAACGTTTTTCTGCAACAAACTATATTGGTGACTTAAACATTGAATAAGAACACAAATGATTACATTGATATACATCTTCATAGGGAAGCCTCCTCAAAAATTCCTATGTAACCATTTTTCCAACAACTTAGACCCAGTGATAGGACTCTTACACAATGAAGAAATGAACCTAAAGATTTAGCAATTTTTTAAAAAGTATTATAGCCTTCAGCTCAATGATGAGATGTATTAAAAATAGAACAATTGCAGTAATTTTTGGAACATACTACCATATTAAATATTATTTGTTACAATGTTTTATAAAATGCACAATAAATATAATTTTACAATTAAACCAACTGATTTTAGCTTCATTCTGTTTTGGTAGGATTTGAAGTAAATTTAGGTTCTAAACTTGCAGCTGTTTCTGGACTGTAGACCAGCAATTGAATTTTAAATCAGTAATATCTGTGCATTCTGTAGTAGAACTCTCTCTGTACTACATCAAGGAAATCAATACTTCTTAGGGAAGTTCAAGGCAGTAATTAAATAAAGTAGTTCAAATGTTATCCTAAAATGCAGAACCAACTTATGTTCGCCATATAAAACCAGATATCAAATTACTATCTTAAATTCTGTTTTACTATTATAAATATGATAGCAAATGTATTTTTAAGTTGTTTTTCTAACTGCATCTGTGTAGCATTTATGTTACCAAGTGACATAGAACCAAAAGTTATTTTAAACACACAGTATGTAAAGATTATTTGGTTTGAAAGACAAAAATGTAGGAACACACAGCAGCCGGTATATATTTTATTTATACACATACATGGAACAAATTCCCCCATTGTTAAAGTTCTAAGAGAACATTAAAATGAAACTACTGCTTCTACAATGCAAGCTATTAAGCTCATAATCTCCTTACTTTTGACATTTGCCAATAAAAATATATTTAGATCAAGGTTTCTGCAGACCGTTTATTAAATGTGATCGATCTGTAATACTTGCGGTACCTCACCTCATTTGGTTATTCATGCTGCAACTGAATCTAAATTAAAACACTTCATTATATGAAATACGATGTTTTACAAGAAGCTGTAACTGAACGAAAGATGACTGACAAAATTCAGTGTGCTGAAAAATGAAAAACATGAATAATTGGCGAGCATTTTATGCTTGGACATCCAAATATTGTCCAGATAATGTGCTGAATGGGAAGTGATCTGGCCCATTTCAATTCTATGCTTGGATTAGGTATGGATTTATCTTGAAAGTGAACCATGAATAGCGAATTCATTTAGAGGGAAAAGGATTTTTTCCAATATCGGTTACATGGACAAAATTGCTTTGAGCAAAGCAACTGATAACATCCAAATTAAAGGAGGGTGTAAAGAAGCCTGCTTACTAATTGCTAATCAAATAAATTTGTACATCTTTTCTAAAAAAGCATAAATTCTTTCCCTTTCAATTTGGCTGGCAGTGAATTTAATAATATTTTTTAGCTGCAATACTGCAAAAGAATTTTTTTTTATTTACAGACTAGAAGCTGGATGTTCACCAATCATAAAATCTATGAATTATAAACTTAGTTTAAAGGTGGCAAATAAAGGTGGATAATCACTCTATACATTTTTACAGTGAAAACATTTCAGTATTTATCACTGGGTTATTATGGGATAATGCTGCAGCTGGGCACCATGTTTATGAGTACACAAAGCATAACACATTTTATTCCCCCCGAAAAAAAAATCAGATTGAAACTTGCAATTTGTTTCCAATATTAAAGCTTTTAGTAAAATTTGAAGATGAGTGTCATCTCCAAGACGAACCATTGAAAGCATGATGGGACAAAATCCATTTGGCTTTCTTTCCTGAAGTGGTTACATAGGATACAATACTCAGGGGAAGGCAGAGGAATTGATACACAGACTCATTAGCAGTCCTTGAGATGCTAACTGTGAGGTTTGTCACAGGTAAAGAACTACATTATGGACTCAATGCAAACCAAGGTCATGTAAAGCTATGTAAAATACAAACAAATCCGCTGAGGTGCAAAAGTACTTGCACAAGCAAGTTTCCCACAGCATGGAATTTTAATAATACTGAGAGTAAATATCAAGGAATCTGGTGCTCAAAATAAAGCCTCAGCAAAATGTCACAATGATTTCTTCAGTGCCATAAATATCACTTGATTTTGTAACTCTATTTGAGGTCATTATCCTCATTCGGGAAGTCCTATCATTGATAAGATCACAAAATAGGCACTTTCAGCCTGCTACCTTACCGTGGACATCAGACACCCCACTTTCCATCCCCTCCCTGCATAGCTGTTGGACTGTCCCCCTCTACTCCTGTTGTTTCAATAGCCTGGGTTAATTTAGAGACAAAAGGGACAAAAGCTACCTACCTGCCAACAACAAGCGATTCTCAAACTTGCTCTCTTGTGATCAAATGGGCAACAAGAACACCAGGAGTGATTGAGGGAAAGAAAGAGAGAGAGAGAGAGTGCAAAGAGTAAGTAAAGGAAGAGAGGAACAAGGGAAAGGAGAAATAAGGGAAGAAAAATTCAACGATAGAGTGAAAGCCTACCCACCTGCTCTGAAAGGTAACAAGAACTCACAGGGGAAAAAGAGACAGATGGAAGGACAGGGAAATAGTGCCACTGTGCTGCCTCTACCTCAATCCTCTTGGCTGGGAGCCCAGTGTCATTTTCACCACTGAGTGAGAAAGAAAGACACTCTCAGGGACTCCAACACAAACCCCTGAACAATACAGAGGGAGTTTGGCACCGCCGAAGGTGCCACCTAAATAGAGATCCAGTTTTATCTTTCATGCCAATGGAAAAGATTCTAAGGCACCATTTGAAAAATAACCAGGAGTTCTTTTTGGCACCATGGCTAATATTTATCCATCAAATAATAACAACACAGTGGTAAACTATCTGCTTACTGTGATATTGCTCTGCAACAGCTATCATGTTGCTTGATTGCTATTCTGTTTTGAATAACTTTTGGGGTTCTGTACATTTCAAATATTATTTAATATTTCCAGCATCTGTAGATTTTTTGTTTCACAATCATTAAGGTTATTTAGCTATTATTGCATTGCTTTTTATGAGATCTTATTGTGGTTAGCAAATTAACTGCCTCATTTCCTACATCACACATCTCAAAAAAAAACTATTAACTGTGAAACTATTTGGAGCATGTTGAGGCCTTGAAAGGCACTATATAAATAAGTTTTCATTTTTCACAGGTAAAATTCATGTACCACTGTCATTTCAACTACCACCACCATCCCACCCATCCACCCACCCCAGTTTCAAGGATGAGAATTTGAAATCCAATTTACCCTAACATTCAGACATTACAACACTGAAACAAGATTATTCTGTGATTGATATTTATCAGGGATGCAAATGGTAGTCCTCATCCCATGCACCCTACTTTACCCTTTTTACATTACATATGTAACCTATTACTGAAATAATCTCTGGTTCACTGACTGACCACAGTAGTGGATTGCATTGCCTCATAACCCTCAAGTAAAAGGTTTTTCACGTTCTCTGCTCCACATCATTTAACCATATCGCCATCTCTCCTCCAACACCATATCCCTTCTCTCACTCCATTTTAAATAAACACATTAATCCATATAGTATTTCCAAGTGCTAATTAATAAATTAATTAGCACCTGTACTATTCTGTTAAAGGCAAATGGAAAAGAGTTCATGAAGGGAATGATGCTGTGTATCTGTACATTCAAGTAGTACTTTATCAAACACCTTTCAAGAGGTTTGTTAACATAATTTAAATCCATGGAATTAAGAAAAAAGTCATTGTGCCAACAAGAACTATGACAGAACAAAATGCAGCAAGGATGAGTGAGTTGCTATTTACTAAACTGAAGAGACATACATTTGTGTCCCTCTTTGGATGGCATTGGCTAAACTACTGTGTATACGATAAAGTTTACTTGTGGTGTTAAAATCAGCAACATGGTTACTTCTGAAGAGAGGCAGACATCAAGAAAACATGAATGGAAGGACGAAACAAACATAACTGGCAGATGAAATTGGTGAATTGATTTGATCTAATATGTGCCTTTGAAGTTGCAAGTTATTTATATCATCCATTTTACTCCAGAATATCCCAAAGAATGTCATGACAAAGCAAGCTTTGAATTATAGTAATTACTCTCATACAGAAAATCTAGTAATCTATTTTTACAGTAAGACTCCATAAACAGCAAAGCCATAGTGATCAGATCACTTATTTCAGTAAAGGAAGTTGAGAGATAAATTTATTCAGAACAGTGCTTTTCTTTTAAATAGTGTCATAGGGTTTTTTTTGCATCCACCTGAAAATAAAGATGGGTCTTGACTCAGTATTTACAACACAACTGGAATACCATCGCCAATTCTGGGCAGGAGACTTTTAGGAGGAATGTCAAAGCCATTGCAAGATTGTAGATGAGATTTATTACAATGGCACCAGGAATGAAAGACTTCAGTTACTTACAGAGACAAGAGAAGCTAGGTTTGTCCTTGCTAGGGTTGCTTTTCCTTAGAGTTAGAAATGATGAAGGACAGATTTTATAGTGATGCTTAAGATCATGAAGGGATTTGACAGAATAAAAAAAGGACAAAACGTTTCCTGTGGCAACAGGATCAGTAACTACTGATTTAAGCTAATTAACAAAACAGCTGACAGGAAAAAAATACCCAGGAGTTATAATATAGAGTGCACTACCTGAAAGTGAAATGGACATTGAAAATCTTAAAAGAAAATATATACAAGGCAACTGGAAAAGGATAAAAGATAATCAATTCTTTCACTGGCACAAGAACAATGGGCCGATTGGTCTCTTTCAGTGCTGCGTGACGCTATCAAAACACACTATAATTTCCTCTGCTCATCATTGTATTGTAATGTTATTCCTCAGACATTAACAGGCAATTATGACAGAATAAGCTTGCAACAATTACTTCAACATTGTTAATTGTCCAGTATAATCACAATACATGAATCACAAGAGCATCCTTCCAGTACCCTCCACTGGCAAAACAAAAGGACGACACTGCCTCAGAACTTCATGCTATAATCACACAGTGTAGAAAGTAACCTGAATTTACATGTTGAATAAATCATCTGGATGCAATCTGGTAATCATTCCGTATGATTCATTATCTGATGCAAACATCTGTCAGCCCTCTATCTTTATTAAAACTCCTGTGGTCCTTTGTTATAGTACCAAACATATATTCTAATATAAAATTACTTTGTGTAATCATTACTCTTTATAACCATATCTTGGCATCTATTCATTGCAGAAAATGCACTCGTTTTTCCATATCCACTCCAATATGTTCCTAAATTCTAGAAGTACACCCCCTTCTTTCTTGTAATTTCAATGTTTTAAAATCATTGTATTTAACATCACAAAACACAGCCACTTGATCCTTTGATTCTGCAACACAGTGTTTTTGTCCTCTGGACTAATTCCATTCTTCTGTTCAATCCTCATACTCTTCAAAATTCCTCTTTCTCTGTGCACCTGGATATAACGCCAAGAATATAATACCAAAGATTCTGTGATCTTAACCATTAGGATTGTTACCTCAAATGATTTTTGTGTATCCAACTCCGTGAAGAAAAAGAATTCCTGAACCTTCCATTTCCTAACTTCTTGTTGTTGATATGCAGTAACTTTACCAGATAAGCAACAAAAGCTTCTATTGTGGTTACTGCAGAATGTCCTCAGCAGCTATCGTGCAAACTCTGAAGTTACATTGTCTATAAACTATAAGTTACAATATTGTCTTAAACATACAACATATTTACTGGTTTACTGGCAAGCTAGATGAATGCATTTACAATTGTTATTTTAGTTTATGAGAAGAGATGTTTGTTTTTCCTCATGGCTGAGGAACAACATTAACAAATAAGCCTTGATGGAGACCTTTCAATACTAATCAATGCAAAGGTACCCAGATTTAACCTCATACAAAAATACCTTGGGCATATACACCACAAATGGATATATGGGACTAGCTTGGATGGGTATCTTTATCAGCAATGGACCAGTTGGGTAAAAGGCCCATTTTCATATTATACGACTCCATGGCTACATACATAAACATTGAGCTATAGAAGCTGAAGTGAGGGTAGCCTAATTTTCTAGTGAACTATCTACTTTGGCGGTGAACACTTGCACAGCTTTAACTTCCCAAGCTAATACTGTTGATTTCTTATTGATAAAAGTGTGAGTTTCAGGATAGGAGATCACAGTCAATGGAAACTACAATAAGCAATATATCAAATGGATGAAGATGAAGAGAAATTGATAATGAACCATTACATAGTTATAATTAGTGTTTTTCTTTCATCAGATAACTTGCATTGATTGTTCAGCATCTGGCAGGAATAGCCTGTATTGCTTTGAGAAACTAAGATTTTTGTGGCCCCATCTATTCTCAGTCTGAATGACATTCTGGACTCATTTCTGATTCATTACTAAAAATAAAACCATACACAGAATCAGTGCAGATTATCTTCTTCCTCTTAGGCAAAATTTTGAAGAATACGAGGATTGAACAGAAGAATGGAATTAGCCCCGAGGACAAAAATACTGTTGCAAAATCAAAGGATCAAATGGCCGTGTTTTGTGATGTTAAATACAAGGCTGAGGATGAGTTGCTTCCATTCCAGTTCTGCCATTGCCCACCAGGTACTATATAGTCTTGATAGATGAGATACGAGTCCAATGGTAAGGGGATCCAGGACAACTAGAAACCATGCTCTACTGCACAACATGCACACACTCCTAATCTCCTCTCTCTTTTAGTTTCCTGTCCACTTACATTTTCCTTCAGTCTCTGTCCCAGCTTGCACTTCAGAGCCCCTCTCTCACCTCCTTCAACTTCATTCAGGAACTCAAAGACTGCACTTATATACCCACTTACTCATTGAGCTCTCTTGTAACCAAGAGGCTGTCCACTAATCTATTCCACTAAGCTGCAAAAAAACCCCAAAGGGTAGCCCAACATTCTATTTCACTGGTCGCAAATTAAACTCTCTCAGATAGCCAGAGGACAGTTCAATGGAATTACTGAACACCCACAATCACCAGATGAAGTGAGGGGCAAGGGTGGGAAATGGACTTTGGACAGATGTTTCTGAAAGTGGGCCAGTTAGTGATTTAGCAGTTGGTGCTATCCAACTTCTCAGAGCATCAACTTGAAACAGATGTCCAGCTTCAAAATCAAAAAAAACTGCAGATGCTGGGAATCTAAACTGAAAAACAGAAAATGCTAGGCAGCCTGACCTGCTGAGTATTTCAAGCATTTTCTGTTTATGTTCGGCTTCCTGAAAAGCCTAACTGGGGGTTAACAGCTGTTTTACTACCTTGGGTTGAATTTGATAAATGGATTTGAGTTTTTGCCACTTAACCAACTAAAAACAAAGGAAGCCTCAAAAATAAGGAACATGTGGCATGTCAACATGAAGTCAGAAAAGGAGGGACCCATACTGTTTAATAAACACAGCAAATTTCTGAAGGCTCAGGTTCCACCAACTGCAATTAGTGCCAGGCAAATTTCCTAGGGTCCCCAACTAACAAGCTATATCAAGTAGCCATAATAACCAGCTTGCCAAGTCGATGAAGATGAGGTCTAATTTACAGTGAATGTCAGCCACAAACCCACTTCATATTGAATTCTGCCACTCACTGGATCAACATTTAGTTGCACAACACAAGGAACAGGTTTATGTCTATGCCGACCTTTTTGCCCACTAACACCAATCCCATTTGCCCATGAGTTGATATCCATCTATGGCTTGCCAACTCAAGTGCCTGTTTAAATGTTTGTTAAACATAGTGGTTTGTAAAAGACTCCACCACCTCCTCTGGCAGTGAGTTCCAGATATTAACTATTCTTTGTGCAAAAAAAAAACTTCCCCCTCAAGTCCCCTTCTTCTTACCTTACACCTGTGCCCTCTCGTTTTGATATGCCTACCACGGGGGAAGAAAAATTTTCACTATCTAATCAGCCTATGCTTTTTATAATGTTATATACCTCTATCATGTCACCCCTTAGCCTCCTTTGATCAAGGGAAAACAAGCTCAACCTATCCAATCTCTCCCTATAACTAAAGTCCTCCAATCCTGACAACATCCTGATGAATCTCCTCTGATTCTTTCCAGCACAACCACATCCTTCCTATAGTGTGGTGACCAGAACTGCACACAATACTCCAAGTGCAGTCTAATCAGTGTTTTGTAGTTACCACATAACATTCCAACTTTTATACTTTACTCCCCAACCCATGAAGTCAAGCATGCCAAATGTTTTCTTCACCAACCTATCTACCCATATTGCCACTTTCAAGGAGCTATGGACTTGAATCCCAAAGTCCCTCTGTTCATCAACATTCCCTACCATTTACTGTATATGCCCTACCCCATCTGATTTCCCAAAAAACATCACCTTGCACTTGTCAGGATTAAATTCCTTCTGCCAATGCTCCACCCAACTTTTCTATAATCATGCTGTAGTTTTAGATAATCTTCCTTGGTATACATAATGCCAACAATTTTTGTATCATCCACTAACTTACTAACCATACCTCCTACATTCAGGTATGTTGTCACTATACATCACGAACAAGGGCCCCAGCACTGATACCTGCAGTACACCACTAATCACAGACTTCCAATGAGAAAAGCATCCTTCCACAACCACCCCCTGCCTCCTCTTACAAAATTAATTTTGGATCCAATCAACCAGCTCACCTTCCATCCCATGTGCCATAACCTTCTGGATGAGCCTACAATGTGGGACCTTGTCAAATGCCTCAACTAAACTCCATATAGACAACATCCATTGCTTTGATTTCATCAATCTTCTTAGTTACCTTCTCAAAACAAAACTTCATCAAATTAGTGAGGCAGGATTTCCCTTGCACAAAGCCATGATGACTATCCCTAATCAGTCTCTGCCTTGCCAAATATGTGGATCATTGGGATGCCTGCTGGGGAAGGTACAACCTGTACAAAAGGGACGGATTACACCTGGAGGGGGAACCAATATTCTTGCAGGCAGGTTTGCAAGAGCTGTTGGGGAGGGTTTAAACTAGTTTGGCAGGGGGTTGGGAACCTGAGTGACAGGTCAGAAATTGGTGCATTTAGTGTACAAGTAGATGCAGCATGTAGCAAGACTGTGAGGAAGGATAGGCAGTTGAAAGGACAAAATTGCAGTCAGTTGGATGGGCTGAAGTGTGTCTACTTTAATGCGAGAAGTATCAGGAACAAGGGTGATGAACTTGGAGCATGGCTAAGTACATGGAACTATGACGTGGTGGCCATTACAGAGACTTGGCCATCACAAGGGCACGAATGGCTGCTGGATACTCCGGGGCTTAGATGTTTCAAAAGGGACATGGATGGAGTGGCTTTGCTGATCAGGGACAGTATCACAGCTGTAGAAAGGGAGGACATCCTGGGGGGATCATCTACTGAGTCAGTGTGGGTGGAAGTCAGAAACGGGAAGGGAGTGATCACTCTATTAGGAGTATTCTACAGACCCCATAGTAGCAGCAGAGACACTGAGGAGCAGATTGGGAGGCAGATTTTGGAAAGGTGCAAAAATAACAGGGTTGTTGTCATGGGTGATTTCAACTTCCCTATTATTGATTGGCACTTTCCTTAGTGTAAAGGGGTTAGATGGGGCAGAGTTTGTTAGGTACATCCAGGAAGGATTCCTGACACAGTTAGTGGACAGGCCGACTTGAGAAGAGGCCATACTGGACCTGGTACTAGACAATGAGCATGATCAGATTTCAGATCTCGCGGTGGGAGAGCATTTTGGAGACAGTGACCATAACTCCTTGACCTTTACCATAGCCTTGGAGAGGGATAGGAGCAGATGATATGGGAATGTATTTAATTGGGGGAGGGGGAATTATGACGCTATTAGGCAGGAACTTGGGAGAGTAAATTGGGAACAGATGTTCTTGGGGAAGTGCACAACGGAAATGTGGAGGTTGTTTAAGCAGTACTTACATGGGGTTCTGGAAAGGTTTGTCCCATTGAGGCAGGGTAAGGATGGTAGAGTGAAGGAACCATGGTTGACAAGAGATGTAGAATATCTTGTCAAGAGGAAGAAAGAAGCTTACTTAAGGTTTAGAAAGCAAGGGTCGGACAGGGCTCTGGAGAGTTACAAGGTAGCCAGGAGGGAGCTTAAGAATTGGACTTAGGAGAGCTATAAGGGGGCACGAGAAGGCCTTGGCAAGAAGGATTAAGGAAAACCCCAAGGTATTCTACATGTTCATAAAGAATAGGAGGACGACTAGAGTGAGGATAGGACCAATCAGGGATAAAAGAGGAAACATGCCTGGAGTTGGAAGAGGTAGGGGAGGTCCTTAATGAATACTTTGCTTCAGTATTCACCAGTGAGAGAGACCTTGACGTTTGTGAGGATGGTGTACAACAGGCTGATATGCTAGGGCACATCGACGTGAGGAAATAGGATGTGCTGGAACTTTTGAAAAATATTAGGATAGATAAGTCACCAAGGCCAGACAGGATATATCCAAGGTTATTACTGGAAGAGATTGCTGCGCCTTTGGCAATGATCTTTGCGTCCTCACTGGCCACAATAGTGCCAGATGATTGGAAGGCGGCAAATGTTGTTCCTTTGTTCAAGGGAGTAGGGATAGCCCTGGGAATTACAGACCAGTGAGTCTTACTTCAGTGGTGGGAAAATTACTGGAGAAGATTCTTAGAGACAGGATTTATGGGCATTTGGAGAAGTATAGGCTGATTAGGGACAGTCAGCATGGCTTTGTGAGGGGCAGGTTGAGCCTGATTCAATTCTTTGAGGATGTGACAAAGCACATTGATGAAGGTGGAGCAGTGGATGTGGTGTACATGGATTTTAGTAAGGCATTTGATAAGGTTCCTCATGGAAGGCTTATTCAGAAAGTCAGGAGGGATGGGATCCAGGGAAACTTGGCTGTGTGGATTCAGAATTGGCTCGCCCATAGGGTGGTTGTAGATGGAGCATATTCTGCCTGGAGGTCGGTGACCAGTGGTGTTGCACAGGATCTGTTCTGGGACCCCTGCTCTTTGTGATTTTTATAAATGACTTGGATGAGGATGTGGAAGGGTGGATTAGTAAGTTTGCTGATGACACAAAGGTTGGTTGTGTTGTGGATAGTGTAGAAGGTTGCTTCAGGTTACAACAGGACATTGATAGGATGCAGAGCTGGGCTGAGAAGTGGCAGATGGAGTTCACCCAGAAAAGTGTGAAGTGATATACTTTGGAAGATCGAATTTGAAGGCAGAATACAAGGTTAATGGCAGGACTCTTAGCAGTATGGAAGAATAGAGGGATCTTGGGGTCCATGTCCATAGATCCCTCAAGGACGCCACACAGGTCGATAGGGTTGTTAAGAAGGCGTATGTAGTGTTGGCCTTCATTAGTCGGGATATTGAGTTCAAGAGCCACGAGGTGATGTTGCCAGATTTACCAGGATGTTGCCTGGATTGGAGAGCATGTCTTATGAGGATAGGTTGAGCGAGCTAGGGCTTTTCTCTTTGGAGAGGAGGATGAGAGGTGACTTGATAGAGGTGTACAAGATGATAAGAGGCATAGATTGAGTGGACAGTCAGAGACTTTTTCCTCAGGGCGAAAATGGCTAACATGAGGGGACATAATTTTAAGATGACTGGAGGAAGCTATAAAGGGGATGTCAGGGGTAAGTTTTTTTTTCTTACACAGAGAGTGGTGGGTGCGTGCACTGCCAGCAGAGGTTGTGGGGGCAGATACATTAGGGACATTTAAGAGACTCTTAGACAGGCACATGAATGATAGAAAAAATGGAGGGCTATGTGGGAGGGAAGGGTTAGATTGATCTTAGAGCAGGATAAAGTGTCAGCACAACATCGTGGGCTGAAGGGCCTGTACTGTGCTATAATGTGTTATACGCAAATTACACAAATCCTAACCGGTAACACGGTAGCATAGTGGTTAGCACAATGCTTTATAGCGCCAGCGACCCGGGTTCAAATCTGGCCAATGTCTGTAAGGAGTTTGTACGTTCTCCGTGTCTGTGTGGGTTTCCTCCGGGTGCTCCGGTTTCCTCCCACATTCCAAAAACGTGGAAGTTGTGGGTATGCTATGCTGGCGCCAGAAGCGTGGCAACACTTGCGGGCTGCCCCCCAAAATCACTACGCAAAAGATGTATTTCACTGTGTGTTTCGATGTACATGTGACTAATAAAGATCTTATCTTATCGTTAGAATTTTCTGTACTGAGATAAGACTCACCGACCTCTTGTTACCTGACTTATCCCTGCTGCCCTTCCTAAACACAGAAACATCATCAGCTATTCTCCAGTCTTCTGTGGCTAACAAAGGTGCAGAAACCTCCACGGCCCCAGTTATTGCTTCTCTTGCTTCCCTACATGCTCTCATGGAATATGGATAAAGAATGTTTATATCAAATTGATGATTGTGTGCATATAAATGGGAATGAATAACTTTGTTTTGTTCTTGGCTATAAAGTACAATGAGATATATTGATTATGCTTGAAAGTCTACTGGGATTTGTGCTTCTTCAGCTTTGCCTTGACAACACACACACACACACACACACACAGGGTTTGTCTATGAGGGAGTAAATTCAGATTATCATCATAAACTACTGACGTAACCATTTTATAACTGAAACCTAACCACAATTATAGAACAGTGCAACAATACTGCAGATTTAAGGGAAACATTCGATTTATTGAACTCAGTTTCATGATACTGATACATAGGGACATTTAAGAGACTCTTAGATAGACACATGAATGATAGAGAAATGGCAGGGGGGCTATGTGGGAGGGAAGGGTTAGATAGATGTTAGAGCAGGATAAAATGTCGGCACAACATCATGGGCCGAAGGGCCTGTACTATGCTGTAATGTTCTATAACTTCTATGCCAGCTCTCCCAGAAGAACCTTCAAGTAACGTTAAGTCTCTTCACCACTAAGGAAAAATCATCTAAACGTCCCATCATCCATAACTTCAATCAAAATCTGTTTCATGATCATCCGGCAAAAGCTACAAATGCGACAAATTTCTCAAGTAGGACTCCACAACCAATAATTCAGATGAAAGCACGAAAAGCAGTTCTTTTTGTTGGCAAAATTGTTCCAGTAGCTGTTTGTCAATGAACTGAAACTTACTCTTTCTGCACCACTTGCTTACCCCAATTGTTTACATGTCACATCTAACAAGACCCTTTAATTTGCCAGAATATGGCAGGCAAAAAATAGCCCAAATTTATTTCCATAGTCCCTTATTATGGGGTAAAGTAACCCTGAGGTTTCAGTTGCTTGTTACTTTAATTTTCCTTTCCAAGCCCATTCTTACCTTTCTTTGACCTCTTACACCATTACAACTAAGCTCAACACATGCTCAAGGATCAGTGCCTCAGCTTCCAAGTAGGCACATCATTGGGTTTTAAGCTGAACATTAAATTTAACAGCTAATCAGTCATTTCAACAGCTAATTAGTATCTCACTCTTCCAGCATTAACTGCTCGCCACCCCCCCCCCCACCCCCTGTACAGGTATTTTCATTTATTTATACTTCCCCAAGGCATTAACTTTTGTTCTTCAATCATTTTTCCCACCCCCTTTCAATTGAGGCTACCATCACTTTTGTCATTCGGTCTTCTTTGCTCTCCAACCTATCACAGCCCTTCACTTTCTTTCTCTCCACTCATCCCCAACACCCCTTCCCATCATACATTGAACCTTTCTCTTCATCTCTTAACTGTTCCCAGTTCTGATGAAGAATCATTGATCTGAAATGTTAACTGTTTCTGTCTCCACAGATACTGCCTGATCCAGAGTACTTCCGATATTTTATGAGGAAAAAAAAACCATGTTACCATAACTACTTGTTGTTTAGTAAATTGTTTCAGAGTTTAGTGCAGTTTAATTTTGCCATGTTCTGAAAAAGAGGACCAATGTAAATACTAAGAGCTGAGATACATTGAAAAGGATTCCATTTAGTCTCTGGATGCTTTAAATGCATGCAAGTTTCTTGACAACATAAAACACTTTCTTTGAGTTACAAGGTGCCATAAGCTTACATAGGAAACTATTATGAAACAAAATGCCAAAATTATCTACAACGAAAGCAAGAGTGGAAATAATCCAAAAACGTAAACGTGCCTCCATGACAACTTTACTGAAGAAAAAGGAACACATCATACCTACAGATACACACTGCCTTTTCATGTTGCAGTGTGCTTGTCTGCACAGCACTACATCACAGTGTAGCCCCTGAAGCTCTTTATTTAATGTTATGCACATATTGCAATTTTGATAATTTTTGGCGACATTTTATGTGCCAGCCATTGGCAATAATGAGGGTGATTTTATGCTATTCGGTCATTGCTCCTGGGAACTGGACAGAGGCTGCCAAACACATTTTCATTAGAGCTATCAAGCCAAGGGTAAGAGGGAAGGGGGGCATGGGATCATGTGGTGGTAAGTCCCTGTCTGAGACTGTATCACTACATGCCTTAGAGTCTTGTTGGTCCGAAATTAAAGTTATATCCTGTTTTTGTTTTATCTGCATGATTTAAACCTAAGTAAAAAAATTATTGCTGACCTCTAAAGTTGCTTTATTTTGTTTTAATGGTTGTACTTTAGCTACAGTTTGTATTTATTAATAGATGACTAACATTTAGGTGATAAAATATCTGTTACCCTTTTGTGCTGCTCTTCTCTGAAATCAGGACAAGGAAGTTCTACTGCTATTTTCATACCTTCCAAAGCCAGCATACTTTTTTTGTGGTGATCACAATGTAGTAAACAAAATTTCAAGTTTCCAAATTCTCAATTCTTTTCTTTTTTGATTTATTGACTTGCAAGAGAAAAAAGATCAATTTTCATAAGAAAGATTTTCATATGCACAGTTAGTAAGTGCTCACATTTTGTAATGCATTTTCAGCTATCCATTCAACTGCAGGAATATCACATCCAAATTTGATCTGCCTCACTTAATCTAGAGATATTGCATGCAAGGGGACTTGTATCCCACTATTTGTTTACAAGACACATTTGATGGTTTCTAAACAGCCCAACATGTAAAGATATAAAAGAAAATGCTGCAGATGCTGGAAATCTGAAATATAAACAGAAAATACTACAAATGCTCATGAAGTCTGACAGCATCTGCAGAGAAAGAAAAATATTTCAGATTAATGACCCTTCACTCTGTTTGAATAGAGGTATGGATAGTCAGTTTCCAAAGAGTTCCATTCAAGATATTCTTAAGGCATCTGAATGGTTATTGTACAAAATTTAATCCTAATCCCACTGGCTATATGTCTATCTTCAGAGTAAATTAACATTCTCAGTCATGAAGTTCAAAAGGTTGTAAACAGATAAATGGAGATGATCAAGGAGAACCTAATCTGTGCCCATGGATAATATTGCAGAATGACAGCATCATGACAATGAAAACAATAATTTTGGTGCCCACCAAAAGCTACAAGACTTGATGCTTTAGTGCGTACCAAGCTAATTTATCTGAGCAAGTGGCAGTTAGCATACTATGATTGATCTCTGTGCCTCAGACAAAGGAAAGCCAAGCAGGTTTCCCAAAATAAATTATAAATCAATTCTATTTACCTTATCAAAGAAACAACACTCAATGTGAGAAGTGAAACACATGTATCTTATTGACTGGAGGAGCAGGTTCAAGGGGCTAAATGAGCAACTCCTGTTCCTTTGATGTATTATGGTGTGCACACTTACTTTTTTCCCCATCACATTACACATATGCTAAAACTCAGGTTGTTTTGAAATGCAACTTCCCAAAATATGACCTTGCAGCAAGTTAGGTCTCCGAGACAGTTCAAATTCAATTCAAATACCAACAGTGTACGAGGGCTGAATGTACCAATGTCCAGTGTGAAGTCATTTATACCTCAAGCAGCACTCAATATCTTTCAGCCTGCCAAATTTTGGGAAGTTTTAATCAGCCCACCTTGATCCAAATGAGTCTTTGGCTGTAAGTATACCAGGTGTTGCCACGGAGGTCAATAGTGAGTCATCAAACAAGGTTAATATTCATACATAGACACGACCCTCTATTTTCTGTCTTACATGAAAGAATAGTAAGAAGGTAACAACTACATATTGGCAGTGCATTCAAATGCCCACTTATTATTTAATAAAATGGACAAATTGTAGCGCAAGTAATATTCTAGTGGAATGTTTACCATCACCTGAAGAAAGATTATATGGAATAAAGCTAGGATGGTGAAACATTGTATTAATTTTTCTGTTCAACTCAAGTTTGCAGTAGATACCGTGGCTACTAGGAGGGTGCAGGCATACTTCATTTTGATTGGAACAAGCAGACCCTCAAAAAAAAAACTGAAGTAAAGAATAATATCCAGACTAAATCACCAAAATGCAGCATATCCAACCACACTCTTCGACAGTGTAAACATTTCCAATTCATCTGTCTGTCACTTTCATCTAATGTTTGTGTATGCAATTGTTCCTTAAGGTCATTCTCTGGGTGATGACTGAGCACAGATTTTGTTGTGAAGCACTTATACATTTCTAAACAGTGGAGCATTTTTTTTTACCATTTCCATCTGCAGTGTAACAAGTGTGTGAGCAGCACATCATTGCTAAATGTCAGTGCCCATGAAATGGAATTTTGGCATTAAGGACTCTGAAAATAGAAAATTTGACTCCATGGCAGCTGTCATCATGTGCTAATGAAATCTGGCATCAGGCTCTTTATTTTGAAAGGAGACATTGGTTTGAGCATTTAATGTCTTTTCTAAAGGCACTCTCTCAAAAGCATGTTACTTCGGTTACTAAAGGTGAAAACTGGTTGGACTCCAGTGGTTATAAAGTTGAAATCTCCAGCACAGTGGACAAGTGATTCCATTAAAATCCAAGTGTGTGACAGTCAACTGAATGACCCAGAGGTCACATAGACAACTTCCAGGCCTCAATAAATATTGTATGAGGCTGTCAACAGTACTGTCACCTCAGAGCTCCTGGACACAGTTAGACATATGGTAACTTTTATTTACAGAACTGAAGTATAGGAAATTACATCTGTGAAATGTAAAGAATGAAATCTTCTCACATTTACTTACAGAAATATTACAGTTTGACTGAACAGGTTATTAAGATTTTAACATAACAGGAGCAAACGGAATTTGTTTTCACTCAGTTTACTGCAGGAATGCAAGAAAGGTATGTTTAACTACAACAAAATGAAGTGCCACTACCAATAATGTTAGGTCAGAGAAGGAGTTGGCACAGAAGAAAATAAGTTTTGATGCTAAATAGAACACAGCAGACTTCAAGACACACTTGGAGATCCCCTGCCAACAACAGTATTTATCCCATCTGTGTCTGTGAGTGAAACACAAACCTAATTACATTTTTACCTTGGAGGGTTTCAGCCCAATCCACTCATAACAGAAGACCTGATACAGCCCATGGGAATATTAGGAGGGTATTAAGTTAGAAATGATTGTCAGTGGACTGATATTCAAAGTTTTTTTTTAAGAAAAGTAACCCAAGAAAGTGAATTACTAGTTTTAGTTGAAGTCTAATCCATGACAGAAAATCGTTGATCCTCATATATTCATCCTCACATGCTTTAGCTCCCTATTGGTTTGAACTTGTCACATGCTGACAGTTTAGTCACCTTCTTGTGACTGAAGACAAATGTTCCATCATCATTTCTCTTTTCCCCTTCCCCATTATACAAGTAGTGTCAACTTAGTTTTGGCCACAATTAAGTACTGAATTAAATAGTTTTTCTGTCTCATTTCAGTTTCCTTTCAGTACAAATATCACATTATACTTAAATGTTTGGTATTCTCAGATATTGGTATTGTATTGGTATTGGTTTATTATTGCCACTTGTACCAAGGTACAGTGAAAAACTTGTCTTGCATACCGATCGTACAGGTCAATTCATTGCACAGTGCAGTTACATTGAGTTAGTACAGACAAGTAAGATATTATTTCATGAACCCTAATCTTCAAAGCTTCACTAAATGAATTCGATTTACAGCAGCAGAGGAAAAAGTTTTTTGTGATACCAACATCTATTGAATTAATTTTCACCATTGGTCCTAGCAGGATTTGAACTCACATTTACAGGTTGTTAATCTAATACCGCATTAGGTTAGTAAATCTACTGAGACTTGTTAGATTTTGGCTTTGAAGTGACACAGTTGACCAGAAACTTAACTGAACCGTACCTATGAGCAAGACTATAAAAGCAGGACAGATGCTGAGTACTCTATAGTAATAATCTCATCTCTTGACCCTTCAAAGCCACGACAATATTTACAATATCCAAGTTTGGAGTATCATGGAATTTTGGTCACAATACTCATGAAGCTCAACACAATCAAGGACAAAGCAGTTAACAATACCACTCTTGGACTGAACTAAACAGTCATTCTTACAGTGGCTACTTTATGTACCACCTATCATGTAGAATGCACAACAGCAATTCACAAAATCTGCTCCAATAATGCATCCCAGCCCTGTAACCAATACCACCAAGAAGGACCAGAGCCTCAACATCAATTCAAACTATCCTTTTATATCACTTAATTCCTGCCATGAGCAGGCAGTTCTATTTTTCCTGATTTTGAGAATTAACTTATTGGAACACCATTACAAGCAGCATGGTGGTTTAAGATTAAGGTCCATCAACAAGTTCTCATGCATAGTCTTGAGAGCATTGCTTAGGGATTGAAAACAAAGAACAAAACTCCCCAAATAAGTTACCAGAGTAAAAGCTCAAACACCAGTACATTAACAAGGAAATAAAAACTGAACATTGCTTTTCAAATATTCACTAAAATGTTAAAAAAAAATCAATGTAGGTGTTTCTTTTCATTCTATATGAGGGCATGATCAAACTAATGTCACAGATAAAATCACTTCATCTAGTATTGACACTTCTCCATGTGATGAAAAAAATTGCATTGGGGACTGACCTAGTCATTGCATTATCTACTGAGTTTCATAATGCAAGCAGCTGAAAGCTTGACTGTTAGAGCTGGTTTACAATTAGATGTTTTTGATTTCAATAGGATTCATATGGGCATCAGATAATGCATAGGTACTTAAAATAAAAAAACAAAAGGAGAAAAGTGCAAAATGGATATTAAAACATTGTGCTATAGAAAACACATAACTTCATGTGGCACTGAGCAGAATAAATCAGGAATGAGATTCATCTTAATCTTCACTGAAATGACCAGTCTGGATGCTATGGCAGGATATTGCAATTGTCCTCAATATCCAGGACACGTGTGTGTGCGCATGTGTCTACTGTGGTATGGGGAGGTGGAGCATACGGAGGAGAAAAATCATCCCAGGTTCTGTACCCTTATGCTGATCTTTTTTGGAAATTGTGACTGTTGCCCTTTGGACTGTTGTCAAAGTCTTCAAGAGGCTGGAGATGGGAAAGAAAACTATGACTGCAAAATGATACTAAAGGAAAGAGACCCTTAAAAAAAAGAGGCAAAAGGAACAAAACAAAATTTTAAATGCAATTCTTGAAATATATCTCTAATTTCCTGAATTACTGTGTCCTCTAGGTCAGAAATTGATTGACATTTATTAATAATTATCACATGATTAAAAAGGTACAATAGTCATAAGCATCATTTACAATAGACAACCAAACAGTACTTATGCTGTTAATTACAGGGCAAATTTATCTGGTGTGTTTTTTGATGATTATTCTATCAGTGTTGTAAAGTGATAAAAATTACAGAGAGGTTAAGGATGAGATTATCTTTTTATGAAGTCAACAGTGGACTAGTGAAAAGCAGCCAGCTGTCTGAGGTGACTTGTAATTCATGATGCACCTCCTCTTCACCAAAGTTGTTGGTCTACTTGAATGTTAATATTGGCGTATGCAATACATAAGCTGTCATTTTTTTCAGTAAATTTTGGACTATAATGTTATTCTTGGCTATTTATGTCAGTTGAATCTTTGACAATAACAAGCTTCATTAGAGAGCCAGCATGTGATCCCAAATTTACAACATTAACACATGCAATTATCCCATTTATTAGTAATCAGACCCTTTTATAATAAATTGTGTGGCTCTGTGTGATATGAAGTCTTCAGCCAAAAGTAATGAAACAGTAACTGAATTCAGATTTGCATTATTGCAAGCCTAGCAGTGTCATATGTCCACCAAATATTTCACCTTAGAAATCTCTTTGGGTAAATTTGTTGCCTTTTCAACAGTTGCAGTATTGTCTTTTGAAAAGGTAAAATGTAATCCTACATATAACACAGACTGCAGCAATTCAAAATGATGGCCAACTACTAGCTCTGAACGGCAGTTAGGGATGGACAATAAATGTTGTTCTTTGCATCCCATAAATTAATTAAATAAAACATTACTTATTGATAAGACTAACATCACTACATCAAAAGTGAAACTTCCTTAATCCTTCCATAATCATCAACTGAAAACAATTTGTTTCTAGGAGTTAATTTCCTTGCATTGGTATTTATTTCACAAATTTTCCAGCACAAGTCAGTAAATGAAGTAGCAAATGCACACCAGAAAAGGTAATCTTGTGAATCTTCATGTTATGATTGGATTTCCACGAATCCATATAATAGATACGAAGGGGGAAAAAGAAAGCTTTCTTAAAGGTTATAGATTAATCTACTCCTCAGCTTATTTTAACTGCCATGTTAAAATCTGGATCTACTTAAATGTTAAATTTATTGGGAAAGAAAATTGATCCAAGGGTAAAAGGGGCGGTTGATTCACTTGTAGTGCATTGCTTCTAACTCATATAAAATGCTCAATTTTGACCCTGGGTATAATATATGAAAAACAAATGTGCTACATTGCAGCACTGATACAACTAACCTCAACAAATATATCATTTAATATTGTTTTATAAATGTGTAAGTATTTCTGATACTAAAATAGATGTAGCACACAGCCTCATGTCTCACACGCTTTAAAAAAAAGTAAACTGCACGGTAGCTATTTTTATTACAAAACAGACAAGAGGATTCAAAACAAGGTTGAGAATTTACCAAGGGCTGAGGATTCACCAAGGCTCGAGGATTCACCAAGGCTCAATTAGAGCCGATTATTATGCTAACTACATCTGTGTTTTGTTTCTGAAGGGAAACTAAAAATTAATTACACCACCAACAGAATAGCTTGACTTTGTAGAATTTTTAGCCTTTAATATGTCTATATTATATAATAAAGCAAATCTCTGTTAATTCCCCAGTTGAATTATCGTAATTATTTAATTTTGGCAATTTTTCTTCTGGAATTTATTTATATTGCATTGCAGTAATTTATTTACTAACATCTTTACTTCTAAGTAAGAGAAGATATACATGTTCTCTTTTATATTCAAGGTGCTAATTCAGTCCCCCACACCCCCCCCCCCCACTTGCTGCATGCTCTCTAATCTTGTTCCAACCCACCTGACCCCATCTCCACGTTAACTGTAATGGTCAACAGTTCTCTCCTTCAAATGTGCCATTATTGATTCTCTCCTAAAATAACTGAACATCATTGCAAACTATTCTCCAACCTCCATTTCCTGTGCAATGACTTTGAATTTGTTGCAGCCCCCAAATTCATTAACATTTTTCTTCAATCAACTGATGTCCATCCTTGCAATCAAGCTTCCACCCTGCCTTTATACATAAACGTTTTGATCCAAGTCACTATTGTTATCCCATATGATTGTGATAAAGGTAATTTCTTGCCCTGCAATCTTTGACAAGGGTTGAACATCTTCCAAAGCCTTTCCACAGTCACCCACTGTATGGGACTAAACTGGCCTGGTTCTATTCTTATCTCCCTATACTTTCCCAGAGAATCACCAGCAATAGCTTCTCTTCCTGTACCATTATTGCTGGTGTCCTTCCAGAATTTATCCTTGTATTTTCAACACCTGATATCACTCAGAAACTTCATCCACAACCATGTTTCCCCACATGTATACTACGTCACTCACTTTAATCTTTCCACCACCTCTGTTGTTCTCTCCATTGCCTTTAAATTGTCAGACATCTTCTTTGATATCTACTACTGGATAATTTAGTTATATCTTGGAAAACTGTTGCCGCTGGAAGCGTGGCAACACTTCTGGGCTGCCCCAGAACACTATGCAAAAAAGATGTATTTCACTGTGTGTTTCGATGTACACGTGACCAATAATGAAATTCCAATTTTCCCTTCCATTGTTGTACCCTTTGTTTCCCTACCATTGTTTGCAACCTTTGTGTCATATTTGACTGCAAGCTCTGCCTTGACACACATGTCACGCCACCTTAAAGCTGCCTATTTCCGCTTACCTAAAGTTGCTAAACTCTTTCCCTTCCTCAGCTCGTCTTTTACTGGAACCATCCTCAAAGGTTTCAATATCTGCAGATTTTACTATTCTATGACAATCCTGACTGGCCTCCTTCATTCCTCTGTAAACCTGAAGTCATCTAAAACTCTACTGCTAATGGACTCACCACACCCCATTCATTCAACACTTCTTTTCTTACTTAGCTACAAGAGACGCGGTCAGCTAATGCCTTATTTTTTAAATTCTAATCGTTGATTTCAAATCCCTCCATGACCTCACCCTGCCCCCATTTCCACCAGTTCAATAGTCTACAAAGATACATGTTCCAAATGCAATTCCGGTTTCTTGATCGTCCCTCATTTTCGTCATTCTGACATTGGTAACCGAGTTTCAGGTGTCAAGGTTGGCATTCCCTCCTCTCATCTCCCTCTCCTTTTAAGATGTTCCTGAAAACATATTCCTTGACCAAGTTTTTAGACATTCCCCTTGCATCAAGAGCAAATGAGTATCAAAAAACTGCAGATGCCAAAATCAAAACAGAAACAAAATGTAACCACTTAGCACATCAGGCAGCATCTGCAGAAAGAGAAACAGAGTTAATATTTCAGATCAAGGATCTTTCGACACAATTGAGAAAGAGGAAAAAAAACACAAATTGCAGAGGGGGTGGGATGTATAGAGCAAAGGGAATATCTCTGGAGTGATGCCAAGGTTGCCATGAGGAAACCCTCATCCAAGGTTTTGTAATCTGCAGATATGACTATTGCATTGCACTCATGGCTGACTTCCTTCAGTGAATTGCTGCTTCCCATGCAAATGTAGAAGATGCAACACCTGTCCTTTCACCTCTTCTCTTTCCATCATCCAGGGACCCAAACAGTCCATCCAGCTGAAGCAGCAATTCACTTGCACTTCTTCCAGTCTACTGTATTTGGTACTCGTGATGTGGTCTCCACCAGCACCACCTGTCCTGCTGGTCCTTTGTTTGGGCTGCCAACAAATATAGCAATTTTTAAGGATCTGCCCACGTCCTCTCTGTTGCTCGTCCATGAAAAGTAAAGCATAAACATGATCTAATTTTTAAAAGTGCACAAAAAGAAATGTTTAAATTGTACTTTTTTTTCTCTCTATTCAAGTTTGGTACCAGTAGCAAAATGTAGAAAGATATGACACAAAAATTACATAGTCCCTTCCTACATCATTAAATCCTTTCAGAATATCTTGCTATCCTTTCTCCTTCATGTCCTTATCAAGTTAAATGGATCCAATGCCATTTATTTCATGCTTCCAGGTGGAAGTAAATTCTCCATTACTGCCACTTTCAGTAAGGAAATTTCTCATGAATTCCCTATCAATTTAAAAATGACAACATCAGTTATGGCTCTTGTTCAGAACTCCCACAAAATTGGAAGATTTTCTCTAAATCTACTCAATCAAATCACTTCATAGTTTTAAATACTAAGAAAATTTATGGCTTTAACAGTGAATTGTCAGTAGAAGGGAAGAGGAGCATTAATAGGTTGTCTACCTTAAAATTTATAGTGCTTAGCTTCCAATGGAATTGATTTCCAGAAAAATGGAATAGGCAGTAGGCAACTTTTAGGCAGTAGAATACAGTTAAGGGACTCAGGTTTCAATTCTATACTGTCAGCAAGTTGCATGTTTTGTACAGGCATCCTACTTAGCTTGTCTGCATTGGACCCAGCATAATAGCAGGCAACTCTGATTCCACCAGGGTCCTGATGTGGAGGCTGGGGCAAAGGGCTGGGAATTTAGGTTAAGACTCTGTGGAGTCAAGAGGAGCCATACTGGCATCATAAAAATATAACCAAAAGCATTCTACTTAAAGTAACTTTTTTTTTAAGGACGGCTGAACTAACTGCTCAATCCCAAGAAATATGAACATAGATCACCTGTCCATGAAAATTGCAACTAGGTTCTACATACATTTAGGATCAGTAACTTGCTCTACCATTAATCAACAACCCAAAACAAGCAACCATCCTGCTACCTATTGGAAGGTCCTTTAAAAATGACAGCGACTAAAGCATTATCATGAATGTGCTGTGAGGTGGACCAACTGTAGTGATTATCATTGGTTAACAGCAATTTGGTTAAGTTAAATATGGCTGAATTGTTATTTATCCTCTAGAGTTTCACACTAAATTTTGTATCTGTGATTTTTAGGAGAACCATGTAGTTTGAGGATACTATTATAAATAAAACAAAGATTCATCCTATTGCGTAACCAGTTTATAATCCCATATGATGAGCATTTAAATTTTGCAGCAGCTACAGAGAAATCAGTTTACAGCATTCACTTGGAGTTTTTTTTGTATTTATGTATCTTTAATGTAACAAGTTACTTTACTGAAATGTTATCAAACAAAATGTTGTACCAAACCACAAAAGAGTATTAAGACATTAAAAGCTGGGAACACTCACTAGGTCAGGCAGCATCCACAGAAAGAGAAATGGCTTCAACAGAAATTGCATTTAAAAAACACACAGAAGAATCTACATCTATTGCAACAAGTCTGCTTTGTTGGAGGAATCTGGTTTGTGAATTGTATTACATAACTTTTAATAAAGCAGCCAAATCTGGCAAAAAAAAGAAAATCAGAATCCAATGTGTGTGGTGACGTCAAAATGCATCTCGAAATTTTCCTTTTTATTATATATGTCTATATACAAGGCTAGCTGGCATCGTAGCAGTGAGAACCACTCTCTGAAACTCAGGGTCTTTGTACTCATGCATGCAATTCACAAAACATAGCAATGCACTTGTACAAATGTAACATTAATGATATGCTTGCTAATGTGCAACCAATACAACCCAGTTCGTGTAACTGAAATTACAATTACATTACAGCATTCTTTATTTATAACAGCTAGATCTTTCCGGCTTGAATTTGGTCAAGTATATGTTAGGAAATGGACACTTCATTTGAAGTTCCAATTTAGACAGAGTAGACAGCCAGCACCTCTTTCCCAGGGCAACAATGCTTAATACAAGAGGGCATGGCTTTAAAGTAATGGGTGGGAAGTTCAAGGGAGATATCAGAGGGAGGTTTTTCACCCAGAGAATGGTTGGTGCATGGAATGCGCTGCCTGGGGTAGTGGTGGAGGCAGGTACATTGGTCGAGTTCAAGAGGTTATTAGATAAGCATATGGAGGAATTTAAAATAGTGGGATATGTGGGAGGAAGGGGTTAGATAGTATTAGGCGTGGTTTAAAGGTCGGCACAACATGGTGGGCCGAAGGCCCTGTATTGTGCTGTATTGTTCTATGGTTCTATGGTATTTCTAATGCTCTCTGAGCCAGCTTCCCTACCTCAACTTAACAAAAGCAGCAAACATGAAGTCTCCTGAACTTGGTTGCAAACTGTCCACCACTCATCCACAGCTTCCATCAGCTCCTTGTACAAAAGGAGCAAACATGAAGACTCCTTTTCTGTTACGAAAGTTTAAAATTCCTATACCATTTCAAATTACTCCAAAATGTCACCATTCTATTTCAGCAATCTTTTCTTAAAAAGTGTAAATTCAGTTAGGGCAAGAGGACCTATTCTGGTAAATTACAATAGCAATGTTTAAGAGGCATTCAGACAAGCAGGGAAGTGAGGGATATAGACCACGTGCAGGCAGATGTGCAGTTTGTATTTGCATCATGGTCAGCACAGACAGCGTGGCCAAAGGGCCTGTTTCAGTGCTGTATTGTTCCATGAACTATGTAAAGGAGGAAATATATCAACAATTCCCTTAATAATCCAATATTATAAATTCTAATTCCTTACATTGTTTTCAAATCCCAATCTCCACACGTTACAAATATGGAATTGACTTTGGGATCCAGCAATCCTTTTTCCCTCATCCAGTCATCAACCATCTGTTAAAATACACAGAAAGGAAAAAAAAGTGAATAAAGAAAACAAAACCAAGTTCCAGGACATAAAACAGTTAAAGTTTAATCAGTATTTTCTTGAAATCATTTATCTATAATTCTATCAAAATCTTCATCACAAAAATGAGCCAATTGCCAATTCCACAATTACTTCTGACTCTGCATTCATATCTTCTTAAATGTATCAGTCATATCTTCTTCAACCACTCCACGTGACTGAGTTACACATTCATGCCCTCTCCATATAAAGAAATTTATTCAAAGTACTTTACATTTTGTATTTATATTTATGTGGCTTTTAAAACATTCCTATTCTTTAAAAAAAGCACAAATGAGACAAAGGAGATGTAAATAGATTATTATATGAGGAGTAACATCTTGAATATAGGAGAGGAAAACAAAGATATGAAGAAGCAGAAATACTTAAACTGGGAATTCCAACAAATTATGTCTGTATGACTGAAGGCTTACCTATCAATAGCAAAAGTAAGAGCGCAGGGAACAAAAAGATGGAGAAAGACAGTATTTTGAGTTTAAGTCTGGAAAGGAAACCTGTAGAATTTCAACAAATAATCAAAGTGTTGATGGGCTGGAAATCAGTAAACGTTAGTGAGCACAAGAGTAGCTTGATGGTGTAGCCGATCCAGATCTCAAAAGGTTTTGATAAGGGAGTGGGGGGTTCACATTAGCTTCAAGACAGTCTGCTCTAGAGGTAACAAAGGAATGGATGAACTCTCAACAGTAAAAGGGGCCTGAGGCAGGCATGTCACAGAAATGGAAGTAGTTGGTCCTTATGAAGAAAGGAATAGGGGACAAGGAGAAAGCCAAAGTTGCAACCTGGGGCACTAAGCTTGGAGGCAGATAGACCACCTTTGGTCTTCTCAATAATTAACAGAAGTGCCACAAATGTATATAGAATCAAGAAATGATATAGGAATATGCTGCCTGTTAGCAACATGAATACTTCTCACTTTTCATATTTTCTTATGACATAGGAGGCCATTCAGCCCATCAAGACTATGTTGGCTCTCAGAGCATTCCCATTGCTCTCATTTCCCCACATTTCCCACAACATACCCATCAACACCTCTCTGATTCTCCTACCTCCCATCAATATTATTTTTCCAGAAGCCAAATAAATTACCAGCACATCTTTGGGGTGAGAGAGGAAACTGGGGTATCTGAGGGAAACCCATGTGGATACAGAGAGAACAGAGAAACTCCACCCAGACAGCGCTCAATGTCAGGACCAAATCCATGTCACAAGAAGCTGCGTGGCATTACTGGAACTGTGTGAACCTTATTTAAATTGGCACCAAGGGACAGCATGAAGTTCAGTAAATTGTTACGGATCAGTTTACTATTGGTGAATGTCCCTTTAAGACATAGCACAGTAGTGTGTGTGTGTGGCGTGATTATGACAACAACAGGAGACAAGGACATGATGACGTTTTTAGGGCGGTCAGTCAGAGAGAGCGAGAGCGAGACCTGCCTGCTGGTCTCTGTATCGATGGATGAAAAACAATAACTGTGCCTGTCACTACAATTCACATATGGATTTTTGGAATAATCCAGTGGAGTCCACTTTGTCATTAACCTGTAGAAGGTAACAGGTATTTGTGTGGACGGCCACGTCTCAAATGCCTTTCAGGGTGGCAGATACTTCAGAACAAAGGAATGGAGATCATCAGTGATTGAGGTGTCGTATGGGTTCCCTCGTGGAACATTTGGATTTCATAATTACTCTCTATTTTCTCTCTACATTTCCTCTTCAGTCAACGGTGGTTTTGCAGAGGCCTTTGTTCAAATTTCACCTTACGGCTTGCTGAACTGAACTTTGAGAATTATTCCTGGACTTGGAGTTTGGGAATTTGCCACACACACACACTTAGAGTTTAGTTTTTGGGGTTAATGTTTAAGTTCTAACATTTTTACTTCTTCATTCTAACATTTTTACTTTTATTTTTCTTATTATCATAAGTTTTTCTTATTATCATAAGTAGTTATTAATAAAATAGTTTTTAAACACTTATACATGACTCGGTGTGTTTCTTTTGTTGCTGGTACATGACAAAATGGACAAACAAAAGGTGCCTGGGCAGATATAATGGCGCAGAAGGCAAGATGAGATCCCATCACCCGAGATGGTTTAGCTACAGTTGAATAGGCAAAAATGAACAAAAAAAGGCAACTGGAGAGCAAATTCAAAAAGGAAAAAATTGACAAAGAATAGTGTGATCAATCTTATCAAAGGTTACACTGAGGTCAAAGAGGTCAAAAAGAACAAGATAGACGTCTGCCATGGCCATAGTCAAAGTCATAATATTTCTGTCATCAAACTTCAATAGGAAACATGAATGGAGAGATTCAACATTAGTAGGCAACAATCAATGTAATCAAGAGGTCTTTAAAAGTAAATGGAGACTTCACTTGGTTCATCAGCTCACAAGAACAGAGAAGTTCGGAATTTTTTTTATACAGAGGTGTGATAAAATTTTTGAAAGCAAGTGGGAGGGTAAACAAAAGGAGGAACCAGTTAGAACTTCAGCTAAAATGGCTAGGAAAGGAATTTGGATGGTCAGCACTCTATTGGGAAAGGGGTCAAAGGAGTACAAAGTTTACTTCATGTACATTAGGAAAAAACAATATGAAAGTCATGGAAAAATTCAGATTCAGGACAAGGCAGTCACTGGACAATAAGAAGGGAGTGGGAGCTGAACAGATAGTGTCAATCTTAGTGACAATAAAGTCCATGAATTCTTCACTAGTATTAAAGGGGAAGGATGCAATGGAGGAAGGAATAAGGAAATGATTGGTAACGGGAAAAAAAAAGCCTGCAAATGCTGTCGCTTTCTGGAATATTCATGATGTAGTGAGTATCTTTTTATCCCTTACGGGACAGAAAGACATAGTAGTGCTAGATTTGATCAGACCATTAGTGGTGATGGATGGCTAAAGCAGTTGTGTCATAAGCTTGGACTGAGGATACAAGAATTGGTACTTAAGAACAGCCCCATCTATCATACAGGAGAGTCTAAACTCCCTCTCATAATAGATCATGATTGGCAATATTTAAAATTTGCACAAAATTATCATATTGATTTTTGCTTAATTTTGTGGTATCATTTTGCTCATTGCATATAATATAAAAGGTACCAGTTACATTGCATATGTAAAATCCAAGAACAGCCAAACTAGCCTGTTCTGATAACTGAATAGCGGATCCCACAATGCATGTTGCGCTACACCACAATGGATAACAGAAGTTTACAATGTGGCTTTTCATTAGTTTTATTTATATTTCAGTTTACAAAGAAACCATTGAATATTAACAAACCAAAAACTATTGCCCAGATTTGTAATGACTGCAAAACTGTCAGCGTTCACCACCATTACGCCCTGAAACTAACACTGACTTCCGGATCATGCACAACTTCTTGACAGGTTGCAGTGAACTGCAATCTCTAGCTTAATCTTTGGAAATCATTGAACTGACAAAAGAACTTCAGGTGTTTACAAACCACCCCGTTGTAAAATAAATGCCTTGAAAATTGGATGCTTTGTTCCACAAATCCATAATTCTCATGAAACAATCTACCCACAGAGAAAAAGATAACTAGACTTGTGCAGATTGTTTTCCCTCTTGATTATTTAAAATAAAATTAATTCTTTTAACCTTTATGATATTTGAGCTTCTACCTTTACTCCAGCCTGTAAAATGCTTGTTAAAAATCTTCCTTTTTACTTCCTGATTTGGTATACTTAAAAATTCTTCACTGTGACTGGCTCAGGTTAATGACAACATTGTTGTTGGATGCCATTGATCGTCTGGAACTGGCAGATGACAGCAATTGACTTTAGGAAAGGGGAAACTTATGCCAGAGATCAACAGATCTTTATGGGCAGCTTTCTTTGAGGTCAGTAGCAAACCCTGCTACTTGGCCATTGAGTGCAAAATTCAGGCCAAAGAAAAAATTCAATACTTGACATGATTTACAATCTTATCTAGACAAAATGGTTAGTGTGCATATTCCAATCTACATTAATATTAGTGAATTACTGAACCTTGTTTTTTCTAATGAGGTTTCCAAATCAATTGGTAACCATATTGAAATGAACAGGGTCTCCTGAAAAAGCAAATGGTTCAATTGTGCCCAACACATTAATTTTGTTAAGCAGCTTGCTCTAATAAGCCAAAATTACAGTCAAATTGTCATGCCAAAACAAGGTCTGGTGCCACATGTCATCTTATTCACCTGAAGGACCTCTTGCAATGTCGGTTTCCCTTCTACCATGGACTGCTCAATGCCTGTGAGCTGTTGATGGAAAATAAGGAACCCAGTTACAAACAGGTAAAGTTACAAATGTATAGCATATAATGATTATTACCATTATTACAAAGATGACATATTTGACAAAAGACAATACAAAAACTTGATTAAGGAATCTCTTTCTTGAAATATCAAATGATATATTACTCAAAACACATGTTCTTTGTAGTTGACCCATCACAATCTAGGATCGTTTGCTTCAACTCAATTCTGAGGTGACTGATGATACCAATACATGATCCACAGATTTTGTCAGATATGGGACAAGAGAAGCTTGGCCAGACCTGCACTTGGGGAGATGTTCTTTCCACCATGTATGCTCGGTTACTGTGTGCTCTGACACTTAGACTAGAAAGTCTCAGTGCCAATCTGAATGCTACTTCTCTCTGAGTGGTCAAGAGGCAGGGATTCCCAGGAGTAGGTGGGAATATTGCATATTTTCAAGGATATCTTGAGAAAACCTTTGAATCATTTCCTCCATCCATCTGGTAATCACAGTGCTTGGAATAATGTGTCTTTTTCAGAACAAAATGAGTAAAATTAGGGCCTCAATGCTGGGGATATTATCCTGGGAGAAGGCACTGACATTAGTTCACTTATCCTGCCAGTGAATTTGGTGAATTTTGCAGGAACCGTGTTGGCAGCAAGGTGCGCAAGTAGCCCCAGAATCAGGAATGTATGGAAGGGCAACAATCACTGCTGCCTTGGGAGCAGAACATTCAATCCACAGGCCTCAGGCTAAATCCAGTTGGTAAAAGTTAGAGTTTGCCCTGGATAAACCTCACCAGTACATTACGATACAGACAATATTGAAGTCCGCTGTATCTTCCCAGATTATATCTTGGTTCCTTAATATTTAGCTTTTCACCTATCTATTTTTGGTCAATTGATGTCCTTTGCTATTATCACTATAAAGTGTACATCATGGTTGCTATAGCCTAGATCTTCCTTTACTTTTACTTCTCTTATCTGTTCTGGTTCATTCCCAGTTACTAGATCCAAGGGCATAGTCCTTCCTTACAGGGATTTTTACATTTTGGGTTAGAAAAGAATCCTGTATATGGTAGAGAACTACCTCTTTAGTCTAATCTATGATGGAGTTGTTGAAATCCACATGAATTTTGGTCTGCTTCTTGAACCTTGTATTTCTAACTCTTCTCCATATTTCTTCCTCTACTTCTTTCACAATTTGGTGGTTTGTAAGCTATGCCTATTAGTGTGATTGGCTATTTACTACCTTTTATTTTGATCTACATGGATTATGTTTTCCCTTATATCTATGTTCCTCAGGGATATTTACTGTTTGTGATGTGTGTTAACATCTTGGATGTGAATGTAGAAGGTATGATGAGCAAGTTTGTGGATGACACAAAATAGGTGGTATTGTGAATAGTGAGAAAGGTTGTCTAGGGCTACAGCAAGATATGGAACAGCTGGAATGTTGGGTGGAGCATTGGCACATGGAATTTAATTCTGACAAGCATAAGGTGATGCATTTTGGGTAGTAAAATAGGGGTGGGACATTTGCAGTAAATAGTAGGGCACTAATGAACATCGATGAACAGAGACACCTGGGGGTCCAAGTCTATAGTTCCCTGAAAATGGCAACATGGGTCAATACTTGCCTTCATACATCAGGGCACAGACTATAGGAATTGATACTTTATGTTGCAACTCTGTAAAACACTAATTTGAAGACAATACTCTAGGAAGGAAGGACGTGATTGCACTGTAGAGAGTGCAGAGGAGATTCACCAGGATGTTGCCTGGATTGGAGGACTTTTGTTATGGGGAGAGATTGGATAGACTGGGCTTGATTTCTTTGGAATGGCAGAGGCTGAGGAGTGACCTGATGGAAGTATACAAGATTTTGAGAGGCATAGATAGGGTAAATAGTCAAAATCTTTTTCCCATGGTAGATAGTGTCAAAAACAAGGCGGCAAAGGTTTAAGGTGAGGAGGGGGATCTGGGGGATTCAGACTGTGGTGCTGTCAATACACTGCGGTGCTATGCAATTGAGTTTCCGGGCATTTAGAAATATCAACAGAAATCCATGGACTTTGGAATTATAGACATGTTCTATATATTATTCACTTTAATTCGTATTGGTACTTATGAATTATCTTGCTAAATCCATGAGTGAATTTGAATAGAATCCTTCCAACATTTGTGATTCCTTGTATTCGAGATAAAACTGCCTCCCAAGTTCTGTGTTGGAGCTCCAACTCATACTGCATCTCAGTTATTCTGAAACAGAAGGGTTCAACCTATATTTGCTGCAGATGTGTTTGTTCGAAATTGAAACAAAGTCTGCAAACTCCCACATAATGCAGTCTATATTCACAACTTGCTCTGCCATATTTTAGATCTTATTCCACCCATTTAATTAAGTCTTTATTCAATAGCTTAAATAAGATCTAAATTATGATAGAGCAAGTTGTGGCAAATGTCTGCACTAACATGAAATGACATGGAGATGGTCGTTATCACATCTGACTCTGGGAAAAGTGCTAACTTTTTCCCAATTGCGTCGACGGAAATAAACAGTGCTATGCAATTGAATTTCCAGGCAATTAGAAACAATATTAACAGAAATCCATGGACTTTGAAATTATAGACATGCTCTGTATATTATTCACTTTAATTCATATTTTTACTTATGAACCATCTTGCTTAATCCGTGAGTGAATTTGAATAGAATCCTTCCAACAATTGGATGCTAGAGTGACTCTAGGCTTTCGAATCCTAGTATTCAGGATCCCAATTTCCTTTCTCTGCTAGCTGTTAATCTTAAATTCATGTTGTGAAATATTAATCTAACACTTAGTGTCCATGAGTCTAATCTTTTTATTTGATCACTAATTTGTAAAATCACCTAACCAGATGGCCATTCAAATGGAAGTTTGCTGCAAAAGGAATGCTTTCGATATAAAGATAAGAAATCACTCCTTTCTCAATGAACAAAAACAGGAAAAAAATAAAGACAAGTGAACAGGTTAGTTATCTTGCTGTATGTAATTAGTTGCCAGATTGCCAAAGTGGCAACAACTCTCCAAAAATAATCATTTGTAAAATTTCTTTGAGACTTCCCTGAGATATTAATTCAAGATTTTTGTTTCTTGTTTGATGGAATTAAACTCAGGAAAACATAAAACGTTTTTCATTAAAGAAAAACAGGTTATTCCCAGGTTCTGGCAGGGTTCCATTCCTGTGGATTGTTCATAACCTGGACAGTTCACAAGCTGGCAATGTGGCTGCGAACCGGGTTCCCACATGGTAGAAGATGCCTGCAGCCAGTCAACAGCTGGCAAATCCAACTCGCCAGTCTCCCACACACTCGTTCATGTGTATGGGCAGTACGTAAGTCAGGTGTTTGTATGCTGGGGAGGTCCATTAACCTGATGATAATCATAAAAAAAAATAAAAATTTGCCAGGGTGGATAAATGGTACTGAAGTTTGCCCATTTACAACCTTTGTTCATTTAATACTGTCGTGAGCAGGCTCGGTTTCCCCAGCCAATTCGCAAATAGTTGGTTTGCAGAGTGCCCACACGCTAGCAACTGACTTTATTTTTCAGTGCATGCTCAAATAATTAATGGTTTGGTAACATCACATGACAGGAGAAATAATAGATATCCTGTGTTTATGAAGTAAGGATTGAAAGATTACATCAGTTAAAATGACATTACAATTGTTTTTAGTGGAGTTATAAAATTAGATTGTTCACAAACAAGATGTTGAGTACAAATACATATGATTTTTATTTGTTCAGAAACATTTCTACACTGGCTTTAATTTGTTAGAAAAACAAAAGTTTCCCTTCTGGAAAAAGAAATAAAAAGCAATGTCAAGATGACAGAAATGCTTAATTTCAGAATGGTATATCTGTTCATGTTCTGGGTAGATCTTTTTTTAAATTATTAAACAAGGGATACAAGGTATTTAAAGTATTAGACAAGACAGCATAATTGAAAAGAAGAACAGAACTAGAAAAATGAGACTCTGAGACTACCTTGTCTCAACCTATGAGCCTAACAATGATATTGTGATTTGATTGATGGGTGCTGAGATACATTCAGTGTTGTGAATGATCAGAATGGGGTGGAAGGTCAGTCAGGCAGTAAAGTGGACTTCTATCAAAGCGTGGAGGTTCCTCAATGTGAAGTATAAATGCTGTTAAATTCTGCCAGATTTTCCTCCCCCCAGAACAGAGCAGAAATTCATCACTTTGAAGCCAATTAGAAATGTCATGACAAGATTTCGTGATGGTCTGATAATCCTAGAATAAAAAACAGTAAAAGAATTTATTGAGAATTATAATTTTGTAGAATCCAATTAATTCTAACTTTTTATAGAAATGTAATCTCTTTCCTAATAAAGATTTAGTCATGGTATTTTTAACATACCAAGCATTCACGATTATCAAAATAGGAAAAACATATTTACATATCAGGACTGATTGCTGCATGTGTTGAGATATTTTAAGTAACTCATCCACAAAACTATTATTTAGTCATCAATCTCAAAAAAAAACATTTTCCAATTCCCAACACGACAATCTTTGCCACAAACAGGCAAACTTAGTAGCTAGAACCTAGGAGACCCGTGCAACAAAAGCTGGAGTGCTCACCATTGGACCGGCAAATTCCATTCTTGTCTTTAATAGCAATTTTAGTGCTGAAAAACATTCCATGGAACTTTATAGAAGTGCAGTTGAACAAAAGGGACATTAAATCAACAATATATAAAAACGAGTGAATAAAAGCTTGGTTAAACAGATGGTAAGTAAGGAGGTTGAAAGTGGGAAGTTTCGAGTTGGAATTCTTAAGCACACAGCATGGATGGTTTAAGGCTGGGATCATGTGAGGAACAATGAGGGGTGTGAAAGGATACACAAGAACACAGATTTTTTAGGACACACAAGAGACTGCAGATGCTGGAATCCGGATCAAAAAGCAAGCTGCTGGAGGAACTCAACGAGTCGAGCAGCACCTGTGGAGGCAAAGGGATAGTCGATGATTTTTAAGGATTTAGACAGCTGGGGAGATTAGAGAGCCTGGGAATGGCAAAGCCACAAAAGGGAATTAAACAGGAGGATGAGAAGTTTTGAGAGAGCTAATATCAATCACCGCGGATAAGAAGAATGGGTGAGTGGGATATCCAGCCTGAACCAGCCAGCCAGTCCAGATGAAGGGGTCGCGACCCAAAACGTCAACTGTCCATTTCCTCCATAGATGCTGCCTAACCTGCTGAGTTCCTCCAGCTTTTTGTGCATTGCTCCAGATTCCATCATCTGCAGTCTCTTGTGTCTCTCTCCAGCCTGAAGTTTGTATTGCTTGCTGAAATCAAAAGGTACACTGGAAACATCAGTACAGGAATGTTTTAACCTGTCTGTTTCATTTCCTGCACTATTAAAGGTGCCATTGAAGTTAAACTGTGTTAACATAAGAACAGAATTTGCAAGTCCAATGGCAAACGCTCCAGGTTTTGCTGTTCTCCTAGATTCTAGCTACTAAGCTTGCCTATTTGTGGCAAGGCTTGTTATGTTGGGAATTAGAAAATGTTTTTTTTGTGTATTTTAATACAACCACTCTGAACTTAAAAGTGAGATTGGCGACTAGACATGAGTAGGGCGCCACATAGATTGGTGCTAGGGCCTTAACTTTTTATAATTTATATAAATGACTTGGATGAAGGCATTGAATTTACAGTTGCTAAATTTGCTGATGATGCAAAAAAAAGGTAGAAAAGTAAGTTTTTAAGAAGAGATATTGATAGGTTAGTAGAGTGGGCAAAGATTTGGCAAGTGGAATATAATGTGGGAAAATGTGAAGTTATTGATTTTCAGAAGAAAAACCACGGAAAAAGGAGAATGGAAGGAAGCTAACGCATTAGACCTTAAATGATTGGTTTTATCTGCTGGAGTTTAGAAGAAATAGAAGGGGCACAATTGAAACATACAAGGTCCTAAGGGGACTTAACAGAGTGGATGTGGAAAAGACATTTCTACTTGTGGGAGAATCTAATTCTAGGGGTCTCTGTTTAAAAATAAGGGGTCATTCTTTTAAGCTAGAGATGAAGCAAAATCCTTTCTCACAGAAGGCCGTGAGTCTTTGAATATTTATAAGACAGAGATACTCGATATTCAGAAGGATAGAAAGTTACAGCAGGTAAATGGGAATGCTGACTTGAGGTTACAATCAGATCAGCCATTATCTTATGAAAAATGCATGCTTTTGAGAGGCCTAATAGCCTACTCCTGCTGCTAACTCATGATCATATTTACACTTTAATAAGACAAACCGTTGTTCGCCTTGCTGTTACCTCTATAGCAGAATTCACCCCATTGCAAACACTTCTACAAGAGAGAAAGTCATCAGTATAGAAGCTTACAAGATGGATGAAAGGTAATGAAAGACAAATTCCATTTCTATTACCACATAGAAATGAAAGGTATACCTGCTGCTTGTAATGTGCCTCACATCAATAAGCTTCCCACTGGAGTGAAGCTAATCTGCAGGACAAATGGGAAACTGTTCAACCTATGTCACCTCTACTCCAGAACCAAGGACAACCCAACTTCAGTCATCAAGCTGCCGAATGCAGATGACACATGGGTATGCACAGACTCGGAGGCAGAGCTCCAAGTCATTACTGATTTATTAACTGAAGCACACGAGAAAATGGGCCTCAGATTTAGCAACAGCAAATGGTCCTCTACCAACTCACACCTGCTATCCAACACCATCCTCTGACAATAAAGGCCCATAATGTGCCTCTGGAAAAACAAGGACTGCTTCCCATATCTCAGGAACCACTTCTCAATGAATAAAGACATTTATGATAAAATTCATCATTGCTTTCTGCGCACCAGCACAGTCTTTGGCAATCTGAGGAAAAGAGTGTTTGAAGATCAAGACCACAAAACTGGCACAAAGCTGTGTGCTTCTGAGATGTAGCCTGCCTACAACAGGCTCCTGAAAACACTAGAGAGGTGCTACCTATACCATCTCTGCAAAATCCTTCAAATCCACAGACAGAATAAGTAAACCAATGTCAGCATCTTCTCTCAGGCCAACATCCTTAGCATGCAGATGCTAATTACACTCAGTCATTTGCATCCGCAACACCAGGCTCCCAAAATGGATACTCTATACTGACTTCCATCATACAAAAAGATTACCAAGTGGAGAGAAGAAACGATTCAAGGATGCACTCAAAGCCTTCATGAGAAAGAATAACATCCTCACAGCTTTATGGAAATTGCTGGCCCAGGATTGTTCAAATGGAGAAAAGCCTTCCAGCATAAGTGGCAGAAGGTGCGCAGCAATAACCAAACTACCCATTTGCCCACCTGTGGCAAAGTCTGTGGATGCCTTATTGGCCACTTCAACCACTCAGAACCCGCAGAATTGGAATGGAAGAAAGACATATTCAATCCTTCTTACGACTGCTTAAGAAGATACCAAAATATCAAGAGAAAAATATTACAAAAAAAAAATTTGCATTGCCTTATTAAATCTTAACTGGAATTAAGATATCATTGTAGAATATTTTCCTGAAGTGTAATCTTCTGGTCAAAGTTAGTAGGTTCCATTTTAGACAGAGTGACACTTATATAAAAAAAATAAGCAGTTACTCAAGTATATTTGGTGGAAGTTTTTGCTTATGCCAGTTTTTTGCATTCACATTTCAGCACAATATCCAAACCAGTGTAAAATATCAGGTAATCTAAAACATCAGGAATTACCCAAGTCCCACTTATGCTTGTATGTTCAGCAATTTTTAATGCTGCTTTGAGGTTGAATTCTTTCAAATGAAATAGCATCTATAGGCCATTTTCATTACCTGACATTGCAAGATTGCACCAACTATTTTGGTAATAGTAAGGCAAGTTCAAAATTTCCTTCATATACAAAAATATGTCAAATGATAAAAACGACACTGAACTGTTTCTTAATTATTTTAGGTCAGGGTAATTAACAGTAAAGGAATTTCTAAAAATATTTATTTTTAGTGCTACTTTACTTTCATCTGTACTAATAAAATTGTACCAAGATGCCACTCTTAGATACATCAAGAAATGTAATAAAGGTACATTCTGTTAGGCTGCCAAATTACACTGGCTCAAATATGTTAAGGGTGCTGATATAAATTTGGGCAGAAATGAACTGAAACCTAACTTGTGCAATTTCGGGTATATTTGGGTATAATTTCACAGATTTTGCCGAGAGTAGAAATTCAACCTTGTTTGTCGTGTCCTTTAAAACTTAACTACCAGAATGATTTACAGTAAGGAAGGATCTTCATTTTGATTTAAAAGTGTCAAATGAAAAAGTTAAAATAAATCCCAGTGTTCCCTGGATGCAGCAATTTACTGTATCTCTAGTAAACCCCTTTGGAGGGCATTGCATCAATTCTCAGACTAACCTTACTAATTATTTATCAACTTAACAACAGTCTCTTGAGGGGCAAAGTTCCATTGATTCACACATATCAACTGATCAAACCGCCAAACCAAAAGTCCTGCAAGGTGAATCAAACATTTCATTCTAAAGGGTTACTACAGCAATTAACATGTTGTGACCAGAGGTCACTAAACCATCATTTAAGATCGCTTGGATTATCTCAGCAAACACCCTAACATATGTGGTACTCACAGGCAGTTTCTCACTATTCAACTTTCATTTGGAATATTTCATTTAAATGTGAAATATGGTTGACCTCCTCAACCCCAAATTAAATTAGAAAAAGTCAACATCCATTAATCAACTGAATGTTAGTCACCAAATGCAATATTTGACAAATGCAAAGCTAAATGAAAAAAAATCAAGTTTTATAACATATTTTTGGAATATATTTTTACATTAATCCAGATAAAATGCATGTAAGGTTAAAAATACATGGTTATTTTATCCATACCTTTGTACAAAAAGGTGTCAGCTTTGGATGTACAACTGGTTGAACGTATGTATGAAAAATAGATTCGATCTCCAGTGTCCTGCCATGTAACTTGAGAATTGGGAATTCTATAATTTCCTGGAGTTGAGGAGGAAAGAAATGATAAGTAAACAGGTGACTTTTTTTTCTCTCAGACAATCGTATCAAGAATAAGATTTTTATTAGTTTCACGTGCCCAGGTCCTGCCACAATGATACTTATGATTATTCTACCATTATGAAATCTTGTTTAATTTCTTTATATTCTTTAGAATATCTGCAAAGCATTCAGTTAAGATATGAGAGACTCTGGCAAAGCTGGGGATTCTCCAGTTTGTAGGGTTCAACAATGCACAGAAACCTAAAAATGTTCAAGAGCAGGAACTTAATGGATTTAATAAAAGATAAACAAGGAAAAGGCAATGAGACAAATCTCGTGGGCATGATGGGTGAGGAAACTGAAGGTGCATTAATTGTGACTTCCCAAACCATGTGAGATTCTGGAACAGTGTTTTAGGAAGAGATCAAAGGAGAAACATGGAAACCACAGATAAGAGTTGAGCATCAGTTATGTGGGAGGTATTAAAATATATTATCAAGGGAAGAGGGTTGAGCACTTGAACAAATATCAGCTCATTAAAAGGAGTCAATATGGATTCATGAAGGCTACATGATGTCTGACTTATCTCACCAATTTTTCTGTGAAGATGATTAATATGCTGCATAAGGGCATGCATATGGATGTTGACAACCCAAAAGGTTAGATGTGAAAAGTCATTGAGCAAATATGAAAAAGCCATGTTTTGGAGGTTGGCAAAAGAGAAATTGGAGACAGAAAATAACCAAATTAATTAACTAGGTGCTGGAAATGCTCCCCAAGACAGAATTGTTGATTTAAAGGTCCACTTGTCTTGGGCTCAACAGGTAACTGGAGGGGAGAAAGTAGCTGTTAGGAAAGGCTAGGATGCAGAAAGTTAATGTCTGTGGGAACAATTAGGAAAGGGAAAAAAAAATGAGCAACAACCTGATAGAAGAGCCAGCAGAAGAAAAGTAAGAAATGGCTAGTGGTGCTCCATCATGTCAAAGGCTAATTCTCACGTCTTTTCTCAATCTTTCCTTTCACATGGCAAGCAGTTGTTTATCTGCTGAAGCAAGCAGGGCAGCAGATATGGTTTAAAGCCCACATGTTCTAGTAGCAGGTTGTGGAATCTGATTATCCCCCACCCTCCAGTGTACCTCTTCACACTCCTGGTTTCCTTCAACCTCTCACTCCTATGGTACATCCTTTCACCTTCCTTTACCTTCTTATTCCTCCTCATCACAAACACATTCTCTGTCATAATGATATTTATGCAGTTTTCCCCAATTGCCTTTGAATTAATCCACAACGTAGATGAATTTTGTTGCACATGTAATTGTAAAAACAGTATTTTTTCCGGTTGTAATGAGGGGAATAGTAGATGGGGAAATGGGAGAGGATTACAATTTAACTGGCTAGTAATTTACTTTAATTTTTCCCATTCTTTTTTCTGTTCTGTCATCTGCTACACAGGAAGAGATATGGAATGTATGATACAGAAAGAAGGTGCATGGCCCAACCGTCTGCATTAGTTGTTATGTTCTTTATTATGTGCAGTTCTGGTCACCTAACTATAGGAAGGATAATTGTAAGATTGAAAGAGTGCAGAGGAGATTTACTAGAATGTTGCCGGGTCTTCAGGAGTTGAGTTACAGGGAAAGATCGAACAGGTTAGGACATTATTCCTTGGAGTGCAGAAGAATGAGGGGATATTTGATAGACATTTACAAAATTATGAGGGGTATAGACAGAGTTAATGTGAGTAGGCTCTTTCCACCTAGATTAGAAGAGATAAGTATGAGAGAACATGGCTTTAGGGTGAAAGGGGAACAGTTTAGGGGGAACATTAGGGGGAACTTCTTCACTCAAAGAGTGGTGGGAGTATGGAACGGGCTGCCATCTGATGTAGTAAATGTGGGTTCACTCTTGAGTTTTAAGAATAAATTGGATAGATACATGGACGGGAGAGGTCTGGAGGGTTATGGACTGGTGCAGGTAAATGGGACTAGCAGAATACCGTTTCAGCACAGACTAGAAGGGCCAAATGGCCTGTTTTCTGTGCTGTAGTGTTCTATGGTTCTAAAAGGTGGAAGTCTTAACCCCATGTTCCTCCTATTTGCAAATATCTATATCACCCTTAAACTACCTATATAAACTACTCCCAAATGTTGACCTGGTCTCTGCTACATTCACTAATTCTAATAGCCTCATGCTTTTATGGAAATGTTTTTCATGGTCTCTAACCAAAGTCCATTACATTTTTCTAGAATTGAACACATTTGCTCCTCAGTGGATTAAAAAGTATCTTAGACTAGTTTGGCAGTGTTTATGGCCATTTCCTGTGAAGTCCCACCCATCTAGAAATTGGACAGAGCTCTTCCTGCTGCAATACACCACAATGCAGACTTCATTTCCCCATCATATTTCCTCAGGCGATGACATCATCAATCTATGCCACTCGTAATTATTCAATAAAAACAGATCCAATGGTGTAATTTATGATCTTTGTAAATGATGCTTAATAAAACCAAGTGTGCTTTATGCTGAAAGTAGTGAACTGTGCATGAATAAGATGCTCCCCCACAACTCCTGCCACTGCTTTTATATGTAAAACTAGCGACCACACAAGTTTTATTAAAAAATTAGTGATGGCAAGCCTCTGTAAAGATCAAGGTATCTGTGAACTGCTAACTGCAGCTCATAGACCCCTCAATCTGAGCCTGCTGGCTGTCACTGATCACAATCAGCTGACTCCTCCTGTCAAGGAGAAGGGGGCCTCCCCTGGGATACCCTTACTGTCATGGAGAGATCTTTTTAAAAGCAATGACCCACTTCCCATGGGTCAGCTTGCAAAAGACGTGTCTTGGTGTCACAGCTGAAACTACTGTTTTTTTTTGGAAGATGCATTTTGAATAAAAATTGTTGGATAGCGCTTATAAATGGAAATACAGGATGACGTTTACCTCCTTTACACAAAGGATACTGAGGTCAATTGCAGTGGGCCGAAGAACAGGAACTGAACTTGGAACCTTTGTGGCTCTCTATTTTGCAGTCTACCTTTGTGACTTAGCTATCTCTTGCCTCAGAAAAACTCAACTAGTCTGACCTTCACATTCCAAGAGTAGTCATCAAAATATATTCTAGCCAAGGAACAAATATGCTACCGATAAGTTAATGGCTAATAGAAAATAAAAGTCCAACTAACAATATTTGGTCATCTGAAGATTGTTATTTACGAGGATCTACACAAAAGGAGAAAAGGAACATGGGAAGTCTAGGCAAATGAAAATGAAATTAATTTTTAAGATAAGTTTAATATGATTTATGAATTGCTATTTTTTTCCCTAAAGACAGTCACCACTTTGTGTCTTTCATTCCAACTCATTCCCAAGGCACACAGGCACTGAACAAATCCATATCAGTTTGATACCTTAGAGGAATGGTTAGGAATACAGTATCAATAAATAGGTTGCATCTGCAAGCAAAAGAACCTAGATAATAATCGAAATAAATTGGATTAGTTTTGAGATTGTAATCAAATTGAATTTCAAAGACCTAAAATGTAAAAATCACAAAGCTGAAAATAAGATGGGCAACAATTACTTGAAAAAAGAACAATTTTCAAAAGTATTATACTGAAGTGCTGCCATTTCAAATTAAGACAAAACTTGTCATCTACTTGCATTGCAGATCATGGAACAACACTTTTAAAAAGCATCTCGATGAACACCTGAAATGCCAAGGCATAGAAGATGATGGTCCAAGTGCCAGTAAATGGGATTGGTGTAGATGGATATTTAATGGTTGCTGCAGACATGATGTGCTGTAGAAATCTATGATCTGGTGAAAATAATATGGGGTGAGAGTAAAGAAGGGAATTACTATCCTTTCAACTCTGGGTTTAGGTTCAAATGCAAGTCAAACTGGTGAAACTAAATTTCTTTCTAAAAGTAAGAACAATATACAATGGATACAAGTTCACATTATAAATCTACCCACAACTATGATGGTCATTCATATCAAAGGGGTGTCTTATAAGTGATCTTCTGTAAATGAGTTATGATATTACTGAGACATATTACACAGAGTTAGAATTTGTCCATTTGGCTAAAGTATCCAGGATCAAAGTATCCATAGCCTAACTCAACATCAGTGATCCCTGCCCACCCGGGCTTTTTCTGGATGGAGACACCTGGCTAAGCTTATCATACCCTAATTCAAAAGCTGACAGATTTCCTGCAAGTATCAGGCTTTGACCAGTGAACAGGCCTCAGGCAGTGTATCATAGAATCATGGTATGGTTACACATGGGAGTCAGCTCATCGTGTCCACACCAGCTCTTTCCTCAGGCCCAACCCTGGAATGCCCTGGTAATCTTTGACAGCCCACTAGCAATCGAAGGCCTTTCCAAGAGTTTTTAATCATCTGATGGCCAAACGGATTTAAAACTATTCAGGCAGATAAAGACAAATAAAAAATTCAAAGTAAATTGAAATAAATTGTTGAAAGTTTGCCTTTTAGTCATCTTTTTTCTACCATAAAAAAAACTTCTGATTTTGAAAGACAAGGTATATAAAGTGCTTTACCAATAAAGGATGGGCAATAAACGTTGGCCTTGGCAACATCTCAAAAAGTAAATAAAAAAGAAATCATAAACCATATCTACAAAATACAGAATAAATGATTAATAATGTTTCAATGGGAAATGTTATCTCCACAAAACACACAGCACTTACTCGGTGTAACATTCAGAAATATCTAATGAATTTATAATTTTTGTGGATTTGTGGCACACATTTTTGTCTCCCATTTATATGTTATTTACAATATCTGGATGAATCATATTGGCACATTATACATAGTTAATTGGAATGATGCAAGCCTGATGAGCCGACTCACAAACTTAAGGAAGAATAAAAAGCATTTTGAAAAACTCTTAAATATGATCTGGCAGAGATTTTAAATGTAATGGTTAATAACACCTAAACTTTAAAGTAAAATCAACTTTAGGAAATGGTGCAAGATACATTTCAATATCTTCTGGATAACCAATTACAAGACAAGTAAAATGGGTGTACAGGAACTTGTCTTTAAATATACACTTCTGTTTTTGATTTACACGATAGCCTTCTCTAAATAATTTATGGCATGATAAATTTATTGCACAGTGGAAGCTAACTGCAAATAAGAATTGCCAAATAATTAGATTTTAGTGCAATGCTTATAAATTATCCACTGATTTGTCCAGACTTGTTTGTCAGCTCTGTTGTGCTTTAGGTCATCTTTGACATTTTGGTGTTTGTGTTTTAATTGCTGATTTACACTTTGACAGACGAGTCTTGATGCCTGGTGTCCAGGCTGTGATGTCTAAAGGGATTCAAGGCAATTAGAAGTGAAATGCTCAACTTAGAAATAATGTTTATTCAGTTTTTCTTTTAAGATTTCAGTTTAGAGAACAGCAATATGGAATTAATTGTCCACATTTTCAAAATAGCTACAGGATTAAATTTATGGGAATTTCATGATATACATTTTGTGCATGTCACAATATACACAAATGTATACCATAAGACTTGGTTATCATTTCTAACTTCTTTTTGAAAAATATCATAGAATCACTGAAATTTAGGTCAAAGAAATGGACATTCAGTCAGTGGTCATGCATACAAAAAGCTATCTGGTTGAATCCCAAATCACCAAATTTGCTTTGAAATGATTTTGCTTCTACAACCAATAATAGTAATTATTAGAAATTCTTTTGTGATCATTCTAATTTTCACCTTTATCCCCATTCCTTTGATGTAATATAAGGATATTTGGTTGCTGTTACATCTCATGTTTGGACAAGCATTGTAGAAACATTGAACAAGTGGGAACTGAATATTTTCATTCCTTGTAGAGTAAAAACTTGAAACAATCATCTCAAGGGCAGGATTCGCAAGGATTTTGGAAACAATGTTGTCTTTTTAACTATTATCTGCTCTATTTATTTGTGTACCAATGTGAAAGTAGTGCTATACAATAAAACCATGTAGTGCTACAATAAGTAGTGCTATACAATAAGTAGTGCTATACAATAAAACCATGAAAGGAGAAATCAACAACTTTAAAAAAATAACCAAACAAATTAATTGAAAAACTCAGGAAAGGCGGAGGGATTTTAGAGTGAATTTATTATTAATGGGAAAAATCCGGATAACATCATGAATTGGTATGAGAGCATTGCATATATAGGCACATGTTGCTGCAAAGTGATGGGATCCAGGTTTAATCCTCCTCTTGCCCCATTCCATAGAATTTGCAATATTATATGCACTTTGGTGACAATATTCTAATTCAAAGCTGTGCAAGATGGGATAAAATTAAGAGCAGTGTTATCTTCCGATTATTCTCAAATAATTAATTTTAACCCATCTTTGGTCTGCACAGATATCTGGGGGTAAATCTGTTACTCAAAGGACACATCTTGGAAAGCCAAAAGGGAACTAAAAATTTGCATGATCCCCAATAAAGCAGTGAGAGTAGATGGTTTTAAAAATCAACAAATAAAAGGCAAAATAATTTCCCCTAAAAAACTGATACTCTAAAATAGATTATGCAGTTTAACTTAAAGATTCATCAGCAACTTTAATAAAATATCCATAATCCCTTGTTTACCCTTTATTGGGAAAAAATAACTTCAAAACTTCAACCACTATTAAATCAGCTTTGTAAGCGATCCTGCACTCACAATGGCTATTCAATATCAGGACCTTGCAAATAATACTACAGCAATGATAAAGCTTGTAAAATACAAACTGCTACCATGCTAGCTGACTGCCATTCAGGTTAAAAGAAAAATATTAGTACATGGAGTAGACACACTATAGACCATGTACCCTTATGCTTTTGTAAAAAAGCAAAGTGAATACAGAAATAATGCCAGATTAATTAACAATGCTTGCAAATCTACTCTGGTAAATTTTCTAGGATTTCCCTTGTGCACAATCCTTTAAGGCATACTAGTTTCAGTTCCCAATCTGTGCTGTGTTACCTGATCTCAGTCAGGGCAGTAATGTGGGCACCATTATTAACTTCAATGTCCACAGACTAAAAATATTGATTATGTAAATTGTGCATGTTCTCACTTGCGATGAGAAATAGAACGGTGAAATGATTGCCATTTTAGGGATGCTGGAAGAACTAGGTGACATGGATTACAATGATTGGTCGACAATACTACTTTGTACCTTGCAACTCTCAAGATGGTAGAAAGCAAACTAGATGGATTGGTCATTTTCCATCTATCCCGCCCTTTTTTTTAAATACAGGTGAAAAATCAGTGAGTTTCTCACCCATTCTCATTAACCAATTAGGACTGCTGTAATGTGTACATTTGATGCAAATCAGGTAGCAGCTGGATCAAGCTTATTCATTATGGATTCCAAAGCTGAACAGACTCTCAAGATTCACTTTCTAGGCTCACACATGATCAAATGCATCTTTGACAAGATACCATCCGAGGAATTTTGCCCCAGTAACAGACAGTGTCTTTAGAGAAGAAAATCTTCTGGTGTGCAATGTGACATTAATAAGTTGAGCTAGGATAAATGTCAAGTCTACTGCATGGTCTGTTGAGATATAGCTTACATTAATTGACAAGAGAGATTGGGTATTTCAATAGGCCTAAATGCTTTTCAGACAGAGGAAAAAAAGGTAAGAATCACAGATGAAAATAAAATAAAATGGAGATGCTGGAAATTTTCAATCAAAACAGAAAATGCCAGAAATATTCAGCAGGTCAGGCTTCATCTGTGGGACGATAAATTGAGTCACCCATATTTCTCATTCATCATAATTATCTAACCAATAACAAATTGTCACCAGAGAAATGTCAGCAACCATGATGTGGTAGACCTGTCCGGAATGGAAGAACATTTCATGGAGTTAAAAAACAAAAATCTGCACTATTAGGGTCTATCTCTGTAAATTCTATAAACAATTCTTGTTTGTCTTATTATGAGCATTCATTTGCTAAAACTCTCAACCAAATCTTGTTTTGTACATCTAAATTATTCAGATTAGAAGACACCCTTTCTCTAGCATATCCTTTCTCATTATTATATCAAATCATGTTTTCATTTCTCCAATGGTCAATGAATATTCCATTTGCCACTACAGAAATGATCCAAGATGGAAAAACTCCGGAAAACAATTGCAGTGTTGATTATCTGCCACTAGATGTCACTATTGCAATTAGTAAATATTAAAATGATATATTTACAAAGCAAGCCAAGAACATCTAGAAACAGATCATGACAGCACCAAACGCTCCTTCTCTCACAGATCACGATGCTGTGCTCCTCCAACTTGGATGTGGGAATCTTAATGAAGATCTGAGATTCTGAACTCAGGTCAAAAACACGTTGTTCTAGAAGATTATTATATGGCTTACACAAACACTATTGTAAATGCTCATTGTCTAATATTGTCAATTAAATCCAAGGAATGGACAAGCAGAAAATTTATTAGATGAAAAGTACCTGTGGGTTTATCAGTTGTTCATCACATGTTGCTTCAAAGTCCAAAACCAAAAAATTGTGGTAAGTTTGAGGATGGAATGAAGATTTGGATGATGGCTGCTGTCCTGAAGCCATGTTGTTAACAACCCACAAAGATGGCGACGGAATATTTGAGAATTGCCTATTTGCAATCAGTTTTGCACCTGCTCCCTCAGATGATCTTGCCAATCCAGAACCTTTGTATAAAATACGAAAGAAATGGCCACTTTTGATGCAATGGACAAACTGCACCATTGGGTTTCTGTAACAAAAAAATGATAGATATTCAAAACATGAAGAAAACATAAAATGTCATAAATATGTGTGAGTAATAGTGATCCAGAGACTCTACACCAAACTAAAATTTGTCTTATTAGAAATAAATATAAATTATGTACTAGTTTCACAGAAATTTGAATGAATGAAATTGATTTCTCCCCCCCCCCCCCCCCAAACTCCAACCAACACCCCCGCAAACCATTTCCATGCTGGTGAAATGAAAACAAAACACTGAATACATATAAATTGTAATTACTTTGTTTCTACCAGTAATTTTCATTTTGTTCAGTAAAATTAACAGCATTTCTCTATAACAGTATTGGTAGTAATCCACGGTACAAAATATAAAACTCATGGCATTTCAGTTGCAACAACAGAAGCCTAGAGCAAGTTCTGAATTTCACACACAAACTACTTGACTAAAGAATGCTTGGCATCACGCACAAGACAAAAAGATGGGGGACAAAAGCGTCACTTTGTGAATGTCACCTTCTATAAACTTAGTCAGTGATAAGCTAACTGCCACAAATAATGATGCCAGGAACAGCAAGTATTTCTATTTTGAAAATGAATTAGACTGTGCAAGTCCAGGTGTAACTATTACATAGTTCACGTCTTGTTTTAAATCAGTGATTTCCTGCTACTGGATAAAGATTTCTCTTGTGGAAACACATTTGGATGCACAATAATCTTAAATTATGCTTTCCTGAACTTTCCTTATGCTCTGCAAATGAAGTTCTAGATCCATCCATGCCATAGCACTGTATTAGTCTAACATAAAAGTAGCATTTAACAAGAGATGGAAGTCCAACCAGTCTTCTATGCACAGTAATTTTAAGAGCACAAGTGTCTTTGGATATATTAATATGTTAAAGACAATATCAATCCAAATTGTTGTTGTCGTTGTTACAAGATATTGAACATTCAGAATGGGTAGAAAGGAACATAGAAAGCTTTAGAAGCAGACAAAGGTAGAATTGAAGGTAAAGTATGAGTGAGAATAAGAGGGGAAAAAAAGGGAAGGAAATCAAATAACAAGGCATATATCCCAAAGGAGAATGACCCAGGGACCAGTTCAATGGCTCAAAATGGAAAAGCTGGTGGTATATCAGAGGGAACAGAGAATAAGAACAAATGTCAGTAGACTTATTGTTGAACTTCATTATGAATGTATAAAAGGGAAAGCTCTGGAGAGATTTGAAGGCACGGCTGAGAATCTTGAATTCAATTATCTGGAGAATAAGGTGTCAGTGGAGTTAGACAAGAATGAGATGGCAGGGATGAAAACTTTCTCCTAGATGATACAGCAGACCACCTCTGTTCTCAATATCTATAGCTTTTGGGGAGGTGGTGGGGGGTTAACTGGTCATTAGTGAGGATTGTATATGTTAGGTTAACAATTTTTATAATAAAGATCTCAATAATAGCATTAGTAGGGAGGGAAGGGATGGAAGAGATGGAAACATACTGGGACATTAAAGCAGTTTTAGATTAGATACAAGACAGAAAACTGAATTCGGAGTGAAGTAGCAATCCACCTCTAGGCTTAGTATGAGGCTGTTGTGAAGTTTAATGGAATTGCGTCTCAAGACATTCAGGCATCTATAGCTTTACCTGTATTTAAGCTGGAGAAAGTGTCAGTTCATTCAGGTCTTACTATCGGTTAGGCAGCTAAACAGAAAGGAATACTAATAGTTCTGGGAATATCCAAGTGGTAGAGAAATGGAGCTGTCTGTTGTCACTGTATAGGTGAAAACTGATCCATCTTTTTTATTTTGCCACTATCTAAATAGTGAATGAAATAGGATCTCTTCCAGAATATTCTAGTGCCCATGAAGTGATCGGGTAGATACGAGGGGGAAAAAAGACATTGACACTGAATTTGTCTACAATGTAGCAGGTAGGCAGGAAACCATGAAAAAATAGTGCCAAGTGTTTGGTCTGATTATGCAACAAAATGAAAATTAGAACAAGCAAGCATCTAAGCTATATAAAAATTAATGCTCAATATCTGTTCTATCTACAAAAATTTAATGCTATATAATACATTTTTAGGCAGCAAATATGAGACAGATTATATTTTGAATTTTATGTGTACACACTAAAATGAAAGTTACTTATTTTCTTCATTGATAACTAGGACACTCTAAATTTAAATACATATATAATCTCTCAGAATATTTAGTAAATTCTTAAAAAGACACATAGATTAGCACTGTAAATTATACCCATTTACATTTGTTAACCACTTATCTCACTCACAAAATATCCTGGTTCATTCAGCATTTGAATGGCAAAAATCTAGGATTTGAAAAACCCTGAAAACTATTCACTGTTGATTACAAAGCTATCTACATGCCAGTGCTGATCACGGAATCACTAAAGAAATGGGCTGTGAGACCCACATTAGTTTTAATAGTTATTTAATGTAAAAGACAGAAATTGATAAATTTTGGAAATTATTTATTGATTTGTAGGCACAAAATATCAGATAAATGTGAATGTGCTACAATAAACTATTTATTTTGTTTTGCTGACAAAATTCAAATTAGTAGAAAAAAATCATTATCGACAGAACATAATAGAACTAATACCCTCTTGTGCCAATGCTATCTCTCCCAAGCAGAAATTTGAAAGGAATTCGTGACTTTAACATAAATATCCTCAACCATCGATGTAATACCTTAAGAAAAAAAATGGACAAATGAATAGGCAAGGATAGAATCGAGGAGGAAAAATGTGAGGTCATCCACTGTTGTACAGCAAGGAAAAACACAGTATTTTTTAAGATGGTAAAAGTTTGAAGATTGTTAGTGTCCAGAGAGACCTGGTGTCCTTGTGCAAAATTTACATGGAGATACAGCAAGCAAATTGTAAGGCAAACCATATATTGTCCTTTATAGTAATAGGATTCTAGTGCAAGAGTAATGGCGTCTTGCTCCAATTCTGTAGATCCCAGGTATCTTCAATTTTGTGTACAGGTCTGGTCTTTCAGGTTGGTTCCTGGGATAGAGGTTAGTTGTATGGGGAGAGATAAGCAGCACGGTCTAGTTCTCATGTGTTTGGAAGAATAAGAGGTGCTCTCTTTGATATATACAAAGTGCTTATGAAACTTCAGAGTGGGTGTGGGGATGATGGTTACTCCAGCTGGGATGTCTACAAAAAGGGGTCACTGTGTCAAAATAAAAAGCAATCAGCCGTTCAGAATTGATACAAGAATTAATTTCTGCATCCAGAGAAGAGTGAACCTGTGGAATTCTCTACCCATGAAGACAGTGGATGCTCATTTGCTGCATACATTCGAGAAAGATCAATAGATTTATGGCTCCAGGAAATCAAGGGATATAGGGTTAACACAGTAAAGTGCTAGTGAGGTAGAAGATCAGTCATGATTTTATTTTCTTACATTTCTGTTGTCGTTTACAGTTTAAATGTGAAACTTCTACAAATTACAGGATAAAGCAGCAAAATGTTTAAAAAATTGTAATACTGAACCAAAAACTTAATACACATGCAAGTGTTAAACTGAAGACTTGTAGTACATTGACAATATGAAAAGGAAAATGGAGGAGAGAACAGGAAAAAGTGAATAAAGAACCTTTATCATCTACATTAAAATATTTTTGTCATACTAATAATTGCAGAACAGCTGAATAGGATATTATTATAGAGCAGAAATGGTCATTCAATTTCTGGCCTAATAAAAATTACTCAAAATATGTTAACAAATTGTTAACACAATTAATGGATTTTGATAAAGTCACTAAGTTTTAAACAAAAACGTTCATATCTTCAACCTCAGAATGAATGCTAAATATCTTATGGGAGAACAGGTAAAAAAAACTATCACACTATCAAACTATTTTTTGCTGGGATTCCACATGATAATCCCATTAAACTCCAATAGGAGGAGTAAGTTCCAGTTTTGTGCAACTATTCTCTGACCAAGGTAGAAAGAGATAAAACCATTACACAGTACAAACAAAACAGGGATTTAAAAAGGCCAAGGTGACACTTGAAGAAAAACCATCAGCTTGAGTTGAAGGAATGGTGGGGGTAAAGTGTATCACCTTGAAATGGTCATTGACTTTAGGAATGGGGGTGGTGCACACACTCCTGTTTACATCAATGGAATTGAGGTCAAAAGGGTTGAGCGCTTCAAGTTCCTAGGAGTGAACATCACCAATGGCCTGTCCTGGTCCAACCATGTAAACACCATGGCCAAGAAAGTTTACCAGTGTCTCTACTTCCTTAGGAGGCAAAAGAAATTTGGCATGTCCCTTTTGACCCTCACCAACTTTTATAGATGCACCATAGGAAGCATCCTATCTGGATGCATCGCGGCTTGCTATGGCAACTGCTCTGCCCGAGACCACAAGAAACTGTAGAGAGTTGTGGACACAGCTCAGCACATCACAGAAACCAGCCTCCCCTCCATGGACTCTGTCTACATTCGTTGTTACCTTGGTAAAGCAGCCAGCATAATCAAAGACCCCACCCACCCCGGACATTCTCTCTTCTCACCCCTCCCATCAGGCAGAAGATACAAGAGCCTGAAAGCATGTACCACCAGGCTCAAGGACAGCTTCTATGCAGCTGTTATAAGACTATTGAACAGTTCCCTAGTACGATAAGATGGGCTCTTGACCTCACAACCAACCTTGTTGTGGCTTTGCACCTTATTGTCTGCCCGCACTTTCTTTGTAATTGTAACACTTTATTCGGCATTCTGTTATTGTTTTCCTTTGTACTACCTCAATGCACCGATGTGATGAAACTGTATGGATGGCATGCAAAATAAAGTTTTTCACTGTACCTTGGTATATGTGACAGTAACAAACCAATTTACACAAGAGACTACAGATGCTCGAATCTGGAGTAAAAACAAACTGCTGGAGGAATTCAGCGGGTCAGGCAGCTTCTGCGAAGAGAAATGGATTGTTGATGATTTGGGTCAAGACTCTCTCCCCTCTCCTCAAGACTGAAAGAGTAGAGGGGAGATGGCCAGAATAAAGAGGCGAGGGGAAGGGGTAGAACAAGAGCTGGCAAGTGATAGGTGGATCCAGGTGAGGAGGGGTGATAGGCAGAATGGGGGGGGGGGGGGAAAAAAGAGGGTAGAGGGTTGGAAAAGAGTGGAAATGGCAAGAGGCTGGGAGGTGATAGCTGGAGGCAACAAAGGGCTGCAGATGATAGAATGTGATAGGAAGGTGGAGCATGGAACCAAATAAGGGAGGTGGGGTGGGACAGATGGGAACAACGAGGGAAAGGAGGAGCGTGTGGTTGACAGGCAAATGGAGAGGTTGGAGGAGGGAAATGAAACAAGGTGATCGAGGGCTGGTGGGGTGGGATGTCAAATGTACCTCACGAACCTGATTGCATTCTTTGAGGTTGTGACAAAGCACATTGATGAAGGTAGAGCAGTGGATGTGGTGTACATGGATTTTAGTAGGGTGTTTGATAAGGTTCCTCATGGAAGGCTTATTCAGAAAGTCAGGAGACATGGGATCCAGGGAAACTTGGCTGGGTGGATTCAGAATTGGCTCGCCCATAGAAGACAGAGGGTGGTGGTAGATGGAGTGCTTTCTGCCTGGAGGTTGGTGACCAATGGTGTTCCGTAGGGATCTGTTCTGGGACCCCTGCTCTTTGTGATTTTTATAAATGACATGGATGAGGATGTGGAAGGGTGGGTTAGTAAGTTTGCAGATGACATGAAGGTTCGTGGTGTAGTGGATAGTGTAGAAGGTTGCTGTAGATTACAACAGGATATTGATAGAATGCAGAGCTGGGCTGAGAACTGGCAGATGGAGTTCAACCCTGATAACTGTGAAGTGATTCACTTCAGGAGATTGAATTTGAAGGCAGAATACAAGGTTAACAGCAGGACTCTTAGCAGTGTGGAGGAACAGAGGGATCTTGGGGTCCACGTCCATAGATCCCTCAAGGTTGCCACACAGGTTGATAGGGTTGTTAAGGCGGCGTATGGAGTGTTGACCTTCATTAGTCGAGGTATTGAGTTCAAGAGTTGCGAGGTGATGTTGCAGCTCTATAGAACTCTCTTCAGACCACACTTGGAGTATTGTATTCAGTTCTGGTCGCCTCATTACAGGAAGGATGTGGAAGCTTTAGAGAGGGTGCAGAGGAGATTTACCAGGATGTTGCCTGGATTGGAGAGCATGTCTTGAGGATAGGTCGAGCGAGCTAGGGCTTTTCTCTTTGGAGAGGAGGATGAGAGGTGACTTGATAGAGGTGTACAAGATGATAAGAGGCTTAGATCAAGTGGACAGTCAGAGACTTTTTCCCAGTGTGACAAGGGCTAACACGAGGGGACATAATTTTAAGGTGATTGGAGGAAGATATAAGGGGGATGTCAGGGGTAAGTTTTATTTTTACACAGAGATTGGTGGGTGCGTGGAACGCACTGCCTGCAGAGGTTGTGGGGGCAGATACATTAGGGACATTTAAGAGACTATTAGATAGCCCCCTATTTTTCTATCATTCATGTGTCTATGTAGGAGGGAAGGGTTAGATAGATCTTAGAGCAGGATAAATTGTCAGCACAACATTGTGGGCTGAAGGGCCTGTACTGTGCTGTAGTGTTCTATAGAAGAGGAAAATATACAGTAAATGGTAGGACCCTTAGAGAGATCTTGGGGTGCAAGTCCATAGCTCTCTGGAAGTGGCAACACAAGTAGATAGGGTGGGAAAGAATGCATACAGCATGCTTGCCTTCATTAGTCAGGGTGCTGAGTATAAATGTTGGAAGTCATGTTGCAACTGTATAAAACTTTGGTTTGGCTACATTTGGAGTATTGGGTGCAGTTCTGGTCACTGCATTACAGGAAGGGTGTGGGGGCTTTGGAGAGGGTGCAGAAGGGACTCATCAGGATGTTGTCAGGATTAGAGAGTATTTGCTACAAAGAGGGGTTCGAGAAACTTGGATTATTTTCTCTGGAGTGTCAAAGGCTGAGAGACAACCTGATAGAAGTATATAAAATTATGAAAGACATGGATCGGGTAATCAGAGTCTTTCACCCATGGTGGAAATGTCAAATCCTAGCAGGAATAGCTTTAAGGTGAGAGGGAGAAAGCTTAAAGGAGATTTACGAGGCAAAGTTTTTATATTTCATATCTATATAAAATATAGACACACACACACACACACACACACACACACACACACACACAGTGACAAGTGCCTGGAACACACTGCCAGGGGAAGTAGTAACAGTTCAGCAGCATTTAGACAGGCACATGAACAGGCAGGGAATGGAGGGATATAGACCACGTGCAAGCAGATGGAATTAGTTTGGACTGGCATCATGGGCAGCACAGACATCGCGGGCTGAAGCGCCTGTTTCTGTGCTGTACAGTTCTAGGTTTTATGTTCAATAGTTCTGTACAAACGAGGCTGAAATTTGAAAATGGCTGTGAGCACTACCCAATGCCAATGGTGTAAGTGATTTGCTCACTTGTTTTGTTTTGCGCACCTTCAACCTCTTGCAAAAAGATATCCGAGAAAGATCAAAGGGCTGAATATTCTGATGCAGATATGAACAGAGATTCAGGTGGAAAATCAGATCAGGAAATAGCGGCAGTAAGTGAGTGTTTCAAAAGGCAGGGCAAACAAAGATTGCAAAATGGACCACGAAAACAAAATCACTTCTGCTCAATGGTATATACCTAAAAGTAAGTAGAAGAGTGTATACAGCAAATGAAGACATTGCTAAATAGAATACTTTAGCTATTACAGAACCGTGACTTAAAGATGAATAGAATTGGGAAGCTTAATGTTACTGGGTTTTCTGATGAGATAGGAAAGCAGCAATGTTGGTTCAAGAAACAATCAGAGCTACGAGAAGGAATAGTCTTCAACCTAAAACATAATTTCTGTTCCCATAGCAGCAGCCTGACCTACTGAGTATATCCATCATTATTTGTTTTTATTTGAGAAAGAATAATATGATGGAATGATCATCAAATGGACCAAATGGGTTAAACTAAAGAATAGAAGGGAGAATCACACTATTGGGAGTGTAGATTTTCAAACAGTTGGGGTGGCACAGTGGTGCAGGAAGGAGTGTTGCTGCCTCACAGCTCCAGTGACTTGGTTCAATCCCAACCTCCAGTGATGTCTGTGCGGAGTTTGTATGTTCTCTCTATGACTGCATGGGTTTCACCTGAGTGCTCCATTTTTCTCCCTCCTCCCAAAAATGTGCAGGTTGGATGGTGCAGGTTGGCCACTGTAAATTGCCCTGAGTGTGTAGATCAGTGGTAGAGTCTGGCAGCTGAGAAGATGGGAATGTGGGAGAGTAAAATAGGTTGGGGTAGGATTGGTGTGAAAATAGTTACATGATGGTTGGCACGGACTTGGTGAATCAAAGGGAATGTTTCCATGCCATTTCTCTCTGTGACTCTATCCAAAAGAAAGTGAAAGGCCATAAATTTCCAAGCCCAAAAAAAACACCAGGGCAGTAATGGAGGGGAATTTTAATGACTTAAATATTGACTGGGTTACAGTCACCATAAAAGGTGTAAAGGGTAGAGAATTCCTAAAATGCAATCAGAGAACTTTTTGCTTAAGCCAGTAGCCTGGGGGGCAGGGGGCTAATTCTGGATTGAAGTTCAGGGAATAGGAAAAGAAAAAATTAGGAGGAAAGAGTATCAGGGAAGACAGTGGTTGTGATAGTATTCAGTGAATTTAGCTTAGTTATGGGAAAGGACAAAGATAAAACCAGAAGCAAAAGTTCTAAATTGCCACAAGGCCAATTTTACTAGACTGAAAAATGACTTGGCAAAAGTGGACTTGAAACAACCACATGACAGTAAATCAGTATCAGAGCAAATGGGAAGCATTCAAGATGGTGATTCAAAAGGTTTAAGGCAAGCGTGGGTCCACAAAGAAAAATGGCAAGGCTTGTCAATGCTAAAGGTCCCTGAATGACGAGGTCCTTAGCAGATGGAGTAAGGCAAAAAGTTCATGTCACGTACCAAGAATTAAACACTCCAGAGAGCCTTGGAGAATACATAAAGTGTAGGGATGAAATTAAAAGGGAAGTGAGAAAAGCAAAGAGAGGGCATGAAAGAACGAAAAGATCAAAGAAAATTCATTTTATGATGTACAAACATAAAAAATGTAAATGGATAACTAAGAGTCTGGGACCAAACAGGTAGGCTATACGTGAAGGTACAGGACGCAGGCAAGTTCCCGAATGAATAGTTTATATTTGTCTTTATAAAGGAGGGATTGATGCCGTTTTTGTCGTTAAGGAGGAAGTGTGTGAAATATAGGGTAGGATAAGTATAATAAAAGAAGAGGGGTTTCAGCATTTTTGATAGTAGGTAAACTGCCAAGCCCAAATGGAATATATATTCAAAAGCAGCAGATGGGGAAATTGTAGAGGATCTTCAATTTTCATTTTTGAATCTAAGTGACTACGTAATGGTGAGTATCATCCTATCCGGATGCACCACAGCTTGGTATGGCAACCTCGACTGTGTCTGTCTCCACTTCTTGTTGCCTTGGGAAAGCAGCCAACATAATCAAAGACCTGTCTCACCCTGGTCATTTTCTCTTTTCCCTTCTTCCATCAGACAGAGGATACTAAAGCTTGAAAACACACACCACCGGGCTGAAGGACAGCTTCTATCCCGCTGCTATAAGACTCTTGAACAGACCTCTTGTACAATAAAGATGAACCCTTAATGTCTCAATCTACCTCTTTGTGGCCCTTGCATCTTATAGTCTACCTGCATTGCACTGTCTCTGTAACTATAACACTATATTCTACATTCTGTTATTGTTTTTCCCTTGTACTGTTTCGAGGTACTTATGTTTTGAAATGATCTGTATGGATAGGATGCAAAGCAACAATTTTCATGGCATCTCAGCACGTGACAATAATAAAGCAATTATTTGGTTGATCTGGAAGAACCTCTGAAGTCAAGCTTTAGAAGTGGAATTATTCTCTAATTCTTTTTTTTTGAGTATTTTGTACTGTTACTGCTATAATAGGAATTATTCTGACTCCCCAAGAAGTGGTTTCATTGTAACTTTTATAAGTGTGAACAATTAATAACTCAAAAAAAAACACAATAGGGATACACAAATAAAATCTACCTGAACATAATCTACCTGGCAATAAAGCTAGAAAGAAGCATTCCAAGTGATTAGTACTATAACCAGGCTGTCAATTAATAGACTTTCACTTCAGAGCAAAATTTTAAGAACCTATTTAAGATGTTGATAAACTATAAAAGAAAAAAGCTAGTAAATCTTCCACTGACTTGAGATTTTTTTGCTGGATTTCTGTGTTCTTGTAAGTGATAGATTTTACTTGAAGAAAATGGAAAATCTTTGTGGCTTTAGCTACTATTGAAATGATTAGACCCTGCAGATATTGGAAGCACCCCAGATTGCCATGTTTCACAGGATTTCTGCATTATTTTTTAAATTGCTTCTAAAATCCGGTACAAGCATCAAGTACACTGTCTTTGTGTACAGATGAAAAATAAACCTTAAGCAAATGTTTTCTAAAAAAAATTCACTGAATTATCACTTTTTCACATTTCCAAGACTCACAGTTTCTTAAGTTTTCAATACTACCTTTTAGAGCCATTTCAGAATTATTATTACACAGAAAGATGCAATTCTGCCAATCGAATCCAAGCTGGCATGTAACACAACAATCCAGTCAGCCTCATTTCCTCTCTCTTTCATTATAGTTATGCAAATTATTTTCCCTCATGTCTACCCAACTCCATTTTGAAAGCCGTTTCCACCACTCTTATAGAAAGTGAGTTGCCGATCATAACCATTTTCCACAAGTTTTTCCTCACATCTCACATGTACCTTTTGCCCTTGCCTTAAATCTGGACACTCTATTCCCTGAATTATTTGCTCATGTGAGCATTTTTCCTCTATTTACCCTAATTAATAGAGATGTACAATGTTGTGATGGTTTAAATCTTGTCAAGGACGATCTTCTCCAGTTTATCCTTGTACATCCTTTATCCCCCAGAACATCTCTACCACAACCTTTCCGGGAATTTCAAGTTCCTCTTAAAATTTGTGACCAAAATTAAACACTGGCCAAGCCATACAGCTTCAAAACAGCATTTCTATTATTGTATTCCATCTCTGTTTGTGATACTTTACTAACCTCTCTCAACATTTCCTGCCACTCTCAAAGATGTTTGCATAGATGTAACCAGGTCTCTTCAACTGCACTCAACTGTGCCACTTGGTCTATATTACTTCTCATTTTTTATTCTAATAATTTGTTTCACTAAACACTTCCCTGCGTTAAATTTTATCTGCCATTTATCCACCCATTCTACCAGCCTGTCATCTTACAATCCAGAGACACAAGATACTGCAGATGACAGAATCTGGAGCAAAAAAAATAAACCGCTGGAGGAACTCAGTGGGTCAGGCAGCATCGGTGGAAGGAAGTGGACAGTCAACATTTCAGGTAGAGACCTTTCATCTGGACTGGTCCAGATTTCCCAGTCCAGATGAAGGGTCCTGATCCGAACCATTGATTGTCTATTTCCCTCCACAAATGCTGCCAAGCCCACTGAGTTCATTCAGCAGTCTGTTTGTTTCTTACAATCTAGTACTGTCCTTGTTTTTTTCCCTTAGCCCTTGAGGCATGTATCGTTAGCCAATTTTGGAATTTTGCCCTGTGCACCATATCTTAGTCATTAACACCCTGAGGCAATATCAATCACAGGAGAATGATTAGCTCCCATATTTACCATGTGAACACTCATCACTCCATCATCCTTGAGACCATTAACCACTTTCAGCTTTTCAGACTGCCCACTAACACCAAATCATAGATGAGATGGAAGTTCTAACAATTTAATAACAGAAAACTAGTGTATCTTTCTGTCACTATTCGAACGAAATCTCCACAAGTTATAATTCCCCAGTGTTAAATCATATTGGCCTGGACTTTACAGTAATTAAATAAGTTACTATTTCTGCTTTAGACTGTCTTCTGGAAGGATTCTTCAGTCAGACAGATTGAGGGGGCACTTCTTCGATTACCCTGTTAAGTGGGTCCAAGGTCCCCTGCAGGAGGAAACAATGATTCAGCTTTCTAATTACTATAAATTGCAGTGTAAGAGCATATGAAAAGCCTACTGGCAAGTTTAGGCATAATAACTACTGTTCATCTTATCTGTATAATCAAGGCCATTGCAGTTACTTGTACCCAAAAAGCATCATAATTTCTGGTATGCTAATTGGATCAATTATCATTCAGATGCAAGAAATTTTTGGCTAGGTGATGAATCTTTGGAACTCTCTCACCCTATAAAGAGTCAGTCATTAGGCTCAGGCGAGACAGATTGATACATTTCTGGGGATTAAGGGAATCGAGGGATATGCTATAGTGCTGGAAAATGAACCGAAGTGCAAGATCAGCACTGATCTTGGCAAACAGCAGTCCAGGTTCAAAGGACCAATTGCTGCTCTTATATTCTTGTGTTCTCATCTTCCATCTTGGCATGCCACATTTGCAATGCAATGCATTCAACAATTTCAGACAACTATGTCAAAACTAACCAGTTCTGATATAATATCAGCATGCCACATTTGCAATGCAATGCATTCAACAATTTCAGACAACTGTGTCAAAACTAACCAGTTCTGATATAATATCAACCTGTAACATTAACTTAGTTTCTCTCTCTCTCCAAAGATGCCATTTGATCTGCTGGATTTTCCCAGCATTCTCTTATTTCAAATTTCCAACAACTGTTCTGTTCTATAATACAGTTCCAGCATTTCCCCTCTCCCCCCTCTGTCGCCATTCATCTCCTACTTCCTGCTCCACTTCAAACAGATTAGATACAATTAAGACGCCTTCGCTATTTCCTCTCAGACATCTCTGATAGCATCCAAGTCACCAGTTTTCTTTTGGTCTCCACCAAGTCACAGACATTGCCTTTCTTCATTCCACCTCATTTCCTTCTCCGCAACTTAAAAGATACATCCATGACTATACTTGTTTTCTAACTTTTTCTGATAAAAAGGTCATTCTACAGAAGTGTTAACTTTCTCTCTCCACAGATGATGCCTGACCTGCTGAATATTTCCACAAATTTCTGTTTTTATTTCTGTGGGTGAACAACTCAAATCCTCAGGGGTCAGAGATAAGGAAGATAAGTAGCAACAGTATGAATACAAGAAAAGGCAGGTCAATCAAATATGGAAAGTCTTACTTCAAACCTGTACTAACTGGAAAGATAGTGTGGAAGCCAAAAATCATACAAAAAGTTAAACAAATAGATGCAATGTGCCTAGTCATCATAAATACAGTCACCAATGGAGTTCTAGATCCAGTTTTAGCTCAGATAAATGAAAAGCACAGAAAATATCTTTGTCTATTCAAGAGTTGCAGTGCTAACAGTCTTCGTTATTCCTTAAAACAAATGCCGTGAAAACCAAAAACTGCAGATATGGGAAATCTGAAATGAAAACAGAAAATGCTAGAAATACTCGGATCAGGCAATTCTGTGGAAGAAGAAACAGATTCAATCCTTCAGGTTGATGAACCTTCATCAGAAGTCACATTGTTCTTATGGAACATATTTTTAGACAATGCAATATAAACAATACATCCCAATCAAAGTTCCAGAGACTGGGAATCTGTTCCAGTAGCTGCAATTACCCAGCACCTATAGTGAAAATATTTATATTGAATCATTACACTTGAGCTGTTATCGATGTTGACCCAGATTCTGACCATTCAACTACCTCATCTTAGCCCAGTATTCGTGCACAGTTCTCTTCACTGCCCCAGCACAGACATTGTTCACTCTCTTCAAAACAAATATCACTTTAAAAAAAAATTCATGACAACTCTATAACCTCTGATTATCATCCCATATTCAATATGCCCTTCTGTTTCAAAGACACTGGAAAAATCATGCTGCTCCAAGTTCAATTCCTTTATCTTTCTCTCAAACCACCTTCTGAGAGACTTCCAAATTACCTACTGCACCAAGACTAATAGTAAATACATCAACAATATTATCATATGTGAGAATCAGTGGCTTATGTTGATTGACAGCATTTCTGTGATGAGGAGAGCAAGGGCAGGGTACAAAAGAGGATGGGAATCCAATACACATATCAGCATTTGTTGACAAAAATAAAAACATCCTGTTGGCTAACAATCAGTGTTATCCCTGGAGTATGTTAACTTTGTTGCTGTTCCCTTAGGTGTTTATCTCTACTACTTGCCCCAGTGATTCCTTGTGGTAGCACATTCCCCATTCTGACAATGCTATAAAATAGGTTTTCGTGAATTGCCTTTTGATTTACTGATGCATCACCACAATATGAAGACCAAAACCTGCACAGAACTCCAAGTATGGTTAGTCAGGGTTCCACACAATTTTAACACTCTGTGGAGAGGGAGAGAAACAGGAGTTAATAATTCACATCAATGACCTCTGATGAAAAGTGTGATGAAGGTCAATGAACTGGGACTTTTACTGTTTCTCTCTCCACAGATACTACCAGCCATGCTAGGTATTTCCAACATTTTGCTTTTATTTCAAATTTTGAATTATTTCAAATTTGCTTTTTAATTAACAATTGTTTTCAATTCTATTTTTCTGGAAATGAATACCAAGGCTTCATTTTATGATCTTTTTAACCTACATTAATAGCTCAGTTCTTTAGTTTCACGTGGTGGCAAACATACCAATAAATACAAAATTTTAAAAACTTACAAAACTGACAATATGATTTCAATAGCACTTACAAAACTACAGGCTCTTGATTCAAAAAGACTAACCTTGGGCTTAAGATGCACAGAAATATTTTTCTTGTAGAATGATTGAGATATACATGGACTTCTGCTAGAGTTAACTTTTATAGAGTCATCAAATCCTCTAAAATTACCTCTTACCTGACATACTAGGATGGAAGGTCATAAAAATACATATAGGTGTGTATTTCAGTCCAAGAATATTTGGACAAAGTTTGTTGAATACCTTTTTAGAAGTCTGCCTAGTTTAAAATCACTTTCCTTTGTACTGTGCGATGGTCAGTGAAACCACTGCAGTGCAATTACTGGAGCAATGAGCTTGAGGTTGGTCAAGAGTTGTTTTCTCATTCCAAAATTTCTTATGTATCCATCTAACTATCGTACAAGGCACATTGGATGGCTGATTTGGGAAATGAGAATGTCACATTGATGCAATTGGACATCAAAGTGCCAAGTTTGGGCAATGCAGACAGAGTTTTTCCAGTGTTTAACATCGCTTGACCTGGGAATGGTTAATGCTGACAGAAGTAATTTAATTCCAATAGAGATAGTTCTCTCCGTGATAAGCACAAGAGGAAAGACTTCAAATATTCTTTAATGGTAAATGAAAGTTAATGAAGTACATGTCACACTCCTCAGGTCACTTGAGGTTACAGAGAACCTGCACTTCCAACCCAAACACTAAAACAAAACTGGCAAATTAAAATTTGGAGCTAGATTTCAGTCCAGATCATCAATAAATCAACTAAACATACTACCTACTTTCTTATCTCATAAAAACATATCTTATGCAAGAGGTATTAAGGTACAAAACTTCAAAAAGGAAGAAAGTGATTTATTTATGTTTGACAAGAGAAATTAAAGATAGGTTTAAATCAAAGGAAGATATAAAGTAACCAGAAATAGTAGTAGGCCTGAAGATTGGCAGTAGTTCCATAATGCTGCCAATCTTCAGGCCTACTACTATTTCTGGCTACTATATAGAACTCAAAGGACCAAGAAATTGATAGAAAAGCAAGATAGGAAATGAGAGTATATGGCAAGAAACAAAAACACACTGCTAGAGCTTTTATAGGTACATAAAAAGGAAAAGATTAGCAAGGGCTTTTCACAGAAAGAGGCAGGAGAATCCACAACTGGAAAAAATGGAAATGGTATAAGAGGTAAACAAATTACTTTGTGTCTGCGTTCACAGAATATAAACAAAACCTGCCACATACATATGGTAGAATCAAATGGGAATGAGAAACCAGAAGAACCAACAATTAGTCAAAAAAGAAGTACTTAGAGAAGTTGAGCTTGAAAGCTGAAAATTCCATGGATCTGATCATCTGCATCCCTAAATTTTGGAGAGATGATGGATGCTCTGGTTCTCAACTTCCAGCATTCTTTTGATTCTGGAATTGTTCCTGTGAATTAAAGGGCAGCAAATGTGACCCCCACTATTTAAGAAGAGAGGGAGGAAACAGGGAATAACTGATCTACTAGCCTAACATCAATAGCAGGTAAAACGCTGGAATCCACAATGAAAGATGTAATCATAACTGGATAATAAGATTGAGCTGAGTCAACATTGATTTATGAAAAGTAAATTGTGTTTGACGAATCACTGGAGTTCTTGGAGGATGTGACTAATAGAATAAGATAAGATTTCTTTATTAGTCACATGTACATCGAAACACATAGTGAAATACATTCTTTGCAATAGTAATTTGGGGGGGCAGCCCGCAAGTGTCCCCTCGTTTCCGGCGCCAACATAGCATGCTCCTAACAGGGGTAACCAGTGGATGCAGTATATTTGGATTTTCAGAAGGCTTTCAATAAAGTCCCACACAGAAGATTGGTTCACAATGTTAGAGTGCATGGAAGACGGTAGCATGCTGACACGGATAGAAAATTGGTTATCAAATAAACACCCCCTTCTCAAATTGGCAGGTTGTAATGGGGTAACACAGGTGATTGGGCCCCAGCTATTCGCAATCTAAATCAGCTATTTGCCAGAGGAGAGCAAATGTCACATGTTCAAGCATGCTACCAATACCAAACCATGTAGGGGGGAGGGGGTGGGTAGGCGTAAAGAGGTCTCAGCAAGACATGGAGAAGTTTATTAAGTGGGCAAGAATATGACAGATGAAATATTATTTGGAAATATGCAAAGTCATTATCTTTGGAGAACAAAATAGAAAAGCAGAATGTTTGTCAAGTAGTGAAAGATTGATAGTGTTGATGTTCAAAGAGTGTGTTTGTACACAAGACATTGAAAGCCAGTATGCAAATTCAATTGGCAAATGGTACATTGGTCATTATGAAGAGAGTGTGTTCAATTACAATAATTAGGAAGTCTTATTGTAATTATAAGAGGCCTTCATGAGATCACCCCTGGAGTATTGTATACAATTTTAGTCTTCTTACCTCAGAAAGGATGTACCTGCCATACAGAGATTGCAGTGAAGATTCACTAGACTGGTTTCTGGTTCAGCATATTTGCCATACAAGGAAAGATTCAGTCGACTGGGATGGTAATCTCTAGAGTTTAGAAGAATGTCAGGAAATCTCACTGAAAATTGTTAAGGAGCTTAACAGGCTGGATGCAGGGAGAATGTTTCCCCTGACTGAGAAGTCTAGGACCAGGGAGCACAAGTCTGAGAATAAAAGGTAGCACAGCTCTTTAGGAATGAGACCAGGAAAAATTTCTTCACTCAAGGGGGGTTGAACAGTTGGAATTCTGGAGGGCCGGGCAACTGAAGTTCAGTTACTGTTTACATTCAAAACAGATGTTGATAGATTTCTGAATATTCAAGGAATAAAGTGCAGAAGAATAGCTCTGAGATGGCAGATCAGTCATGATCTTGAAGGGCCTGATGGCCTATGCCTATTTCTTACGTTCTCATGTTATCCCTCAGAAATTCTTTCAGTTTCAACATTATTTATGATGTATTTCATTGCCATTCTCCTCTATAATTTCAAAGTACATTGTTTGCCTTAAAACATAACACAAACAGAAACTAAGCAGATTCTAAAATATTTGAATATTTTTTTCCATAACTTGGGTACTGAGTGAAAAAGCTCCAGTATAAGCCATTGAACAAATTAGGGTAGCACCATGAAGTTGCAACCAAGTCTTCTCCTTAATGTATGTGAAGAAGCATACCTCCACCTTTCTCAGTGAGAATGGCAAAATAAGGAAATCAAAGGCACGAGATCTTGTGACCCTCTCTACAACTTAAAACCAGGTTTTCCCTTTCCCAATTCTGAAGAAGGAACTTTGACCTGAAACATTAATTTTGTTTCTCTTTCCACAGGTCCTGCCTGATCTGCTGGGTGTTTCTAGCATTTTGTGTTTTTTTTTTCCAGACTTCTAACAACTGCAATTTTTTTGATTTTCAATCACAGTCATGAACCCAATTACAATTCCTTTCTGTGCCAATATTAGCTGGGTTACTAGCAAAATATATTGGCTTACTTCTACATATCCAACAGTGAATTAAAGCAGCTAAATTCATCAACTAGATGTTAATTATGCAATATGACTGCAAGAGTCTAGGATCAAGCCACCCAAAAGGAACAAGGTAGTCAATACAGACAAAATACAAGACAAAAGCAACAAATGTTAGAAATATACAGCACGTCAACTACCAACTGAAACGGGAAGTATTTTGGATATAAAGACCTCCTTAAAAATAAATCTTGTTGAATGGTCTGTGTCCAAAATGTTAATGTATTTTCCCCATGTTGATGTATTTCCAGGGCTGTTATTTCATTCCTGCTAGTGCAACAAAAATGTTCAACCATTTATCCTTTAACTGATCAAAAGGCGGAGGCCACAACAGAAGCAAGATGTTGCCTTCCTGGACCTCATCCTCCTGCTGACACCTGTTGACACCATTCACCAAGTAAAAAGCTAAAAATCAATTGGAATGATACCCAGCACTCTTACTGCCCAAACTTCAGGGTTACCTTGGACCACACATTCTCATACAAGAGCTACTTTGACAAGATGGAGAATAAAGTCAGTTCCTGAAAGCTTGCAAATTTGAAAGGCCAGGGGAGGGGTGGGAAAATACCTCTTCCCAATTACAACATGTCTGCTCACTCTATACTACCCCTGTGCTAAGCATGCTAACCTAGTCTAAGAATGAACTGCTCACCATGCTGAATGGCAGCTGGAGAATCATCACTGGGTACCTTAAGCCAACAAACATCAATAGCTCATACATCCTCAATGGAATAGCAGCACTAAACAGCCAGAGAGCTGTACTCAGCCAAGGAGGAAGGAAATGTCAAGCAGGATGGAATCATGCAGAAGGCATGCCAGTGGCTCTACTTCATTAAGAGTTTGAGATTTGGTATATTAAAGACTCTTACAAATTTCTATAGATATATGGTGGAGAGCATTCTGACTGGTTGCATCACAGTTTGGTATGGAGCCTCCAATGCACAAGATCGCAAGAGGCTTGCAGAGGGTTGTAGACTCAGCCGGCAACATCACGGGCACAACCCTCCCCACCATCAAGGACATCTGCAAGAGGCAGTGCCTCAAGAAGGTGGCAGCCGTCATTAAGGATCCTCACCATCTGGGACATGCCCTCTTCTCATTACTACCATCAGGGAGGTGGTACAGGAGCCTGAAGACCCAAACTCAACAATTCAGGAGCAGCTCTTCTCCCTCCACCATCAGAATGATTCATGAACCTATGAACATTACCTCATTATTCCTTTTTTTTTAAAAACTATTTAATTTTTGTAATTTATAGGTTTATGTCTTGCACTGTACTGCTGCTGTAAAACAACAAATTTCACATCATACGTCAGTGATAATAAATCTGATTCTGAGGATTACAGACACCATCTACAACATTACAATGCTGCAGAAAATACCAAAATCACATGGAGATTTCCTCACAACAACACAGGTAGCCATCAGTACTGGAACAACCATCCCCAAGGCGTTGCAGCAGATGCAATTTGCAAACTATTATGGTGGGGTCTGCATGGGTATTATGGCAACTGAGGAGCCTTCTAAGGACAGAAGACTTATAAACGTGGCAAGCAGCAATCTGTACCCCCTATACACTGCTTGAGGTTAATCCTTGCATAGCTCAGGATCTTTTCAAGAGCTTTGCATTATGAATGGACACAGGAAGAGATCAAAAGGTTTATTCATGTGGTTAAGGCCGCTTGAATTTTAGCATCAAATTATATCACCACAGCTTTCCATATTAACTTCAGTGTTTCTCTATAATTTGCGACAGCAAAATTAAATCCAGTATTCTAAAGTGCGTTGTTTCTCCAATCCAAGAGTTCAAATTTTATAACTCTTTCAGCTACTTCATGTAGCTTCCAACTCTATCGTTTACAGCACACACCATCTTTAAGATGGTGGGTCAGACATCAAACGTGTTGAAGTAAAATGTTTTCTGAAACTCACTGAGAGGTAATGAGTAGTCAGGTACCTGGAGGAATCATTGCTGGGATCACTTTTAATCTACACATTAACACATTTCAAAATTAGAACCACAAGACCATTAGAAATAGCTATAAATCCTACTAGCCTGTTAAGATATCTTTATTAGTCACATGTACATCTAAACACACAATGAAATGCATCTTTTGCATAGAGTGTTCTGGGGGCAGCCTGCAAGTGTCACCACATTTCCAGCACCAACGTAACATGCCTACAGCTTCCTAACCCGTATGTCTTTGGAATGTGAGAGGAAACCAGAGTACCTGGAGGAACCCACACAGAGACGGGGAGAACATACAAACTCCTTACAGACAGTGGCCGGAATTGAACCCGGGTCTCTGGCACTGTAATAGCGTTACGCTAACCACTACACTACCGTGCCTGCCCCAAACTACCGTTCTTCTATTTATTAATATTGTAGCTGACCACGTACCTTGAATCCACTTTGAGACCTGAAAAGCCTACTGATCTCAGCCCAGAATATTCTCAACTATAGTCCATCCTTAACAACTCTTCGCATTTACCCCACTAATCACACTCAGAATCTTGTATGTCTCAGTGAGATAGAGACCAAAGATTGGATATCAAAGCTTCTCCTATTTGGCAATGTGAACTAACAACCATCACACAAAAAGAAAATCAGAAGAGGGCACAGCAGGTTAAACAAAAATTGAACATAACAGTGGAAGATGAGTTTAATAAGATGTGGGGTAGGAAATTTCAGGGATGGGAACGGAAGTTAAATAGGAAATTTGTCAATGGGCTGCAGGGAGAAATGGGGCACCTTTACAGATAAATACAGGTGATTAAATCAGCTTATGAGAAAATGACAGTACAGACATTTACAGCAATAAGTACACATTAACCAAGATTGAATACAAGAGCAAAATGGTCACAATGGTTATTCACAAAACTGTATCTAGGTTGTATCTGTTACATTTGAATGTGGTTTGTTGCCAAAGAAATAAAATGGAAAAAGGGTGATGCAAAACAATCAAGAAAGTCACATGGCACAACTGGACTGACAAGGATCGGACTGGTTAAAGAATTGGGGAGATTTGATTAAAGTATTCAAATAAAGGAAATAGACATGATTGATAGATAATTTCCAGTAGCAGGTAAGTCAAAGACAAGAGGTCATTATAAGGATGGATAAAAGCAGATTAATCTAAATTTTTTCATGCAGAATTATTAAAATGTAGAATGCTTTATCCTAGAGGTGATCAATAACAAGTCAATTACAACATTCAAAGTGGCACTAGATAATTGCTTGAATACATAAAAAGTTACACGAAGAGAAAGACTACTTTGAAAGCAACCTCACAAAGAGGTCTAATTTCTGTGCAAGCCCTTTCTCATACAATAAATATTTTGTACGTCCATTGGCAAATCTCAGCTCTCCACTGCCCACAGTAGTCAGTGGATAGGTTGTTTTATAACATTTGGGAGTTCTGGAAATCAATATTTAAAAGATGTACTTCTTGAGATTTTTAAATCATTATGTATGCTACAGCTCACAATGGATTGGACATCTGAAGGAGAATGGGGTACAAGGGAAAGATTCCCAGGAACTCAGACATCAACATTGAATGCCAACATTGTCAGTGTCCTGGGGATAAAAATCAAACTGTTTTGTGATAATTTAATTGGATTCAAATATCTAGGAACTCAAGTAATAACAATGGGATTAGTGAAAAACAAGGTGTTAGTATTCTGGAGTACAGAGAACAAAGGAGAAACTGCAACGTGGAATCAGAAAATAGAGTATAAACCTCAACAGGGTATCAAGAAGGAGACAGAGACGTGGCTGTCTTAAGCTTAAGAAAATTAGGGAAGGTGTTTTATATATCTTGGAGCTGAAGGTTTTGGGGATTGATAGAGACTGGAAAAGAATTATTCAGCCTTGTCAAAACATTAATTTGCTGGGACATGCTTCCAAAGGCAAACTAGGAAACACTGGAAGCTATATATGCTCATATTGGATGACTAGGATTGTGGACTTTGCCCAAAATAAAAAATAGCCAGTAAAAGTCCAAGCTTTTGAAACAGACTACAGCTTTTAAGTAAAAGCATCGATAGTGACTAAAGACAATTCTCAATTGTGTTTAACACCTTACTCTAGACAGAAAATGTTTTAATTATTCAAAAAAATATAGAATTTGTTTTCAAAAGCCTTGAGTATCCACAGCAGTAAATCGTTAATTTATAGGAACGGCGTTTCCTTGTGGATGGTTGTAAGGTGAGGCAGTAGGGCTAACTGCTGCACCACAATGCAACATTGAAATGCATGACATTTTCAAGACTTTCATTATATTGGTGCTAAGAATTCAAGAAAAAAAATCACAGGAATTACCAGTGTCATCAAATCACAAATGTTAATTTCAAGGACAGATGCTATGAATTCATTTTGCTAAATCATTTACAAATACTAATTTACTATTTAATCTGGTTTTGACCGGGAGGTGTTGGCGGAAGATCACACGGAACAGTTATGAATATACAAAGAAAAAACAGAAATCTGAAATGAAACAGGAAATGCTATAAAGACTCAGAAAGTCAGGCAACATCTGCGGAGAGAGATTATACAAGTGTTTCAGGTTAATTCCGGCATTTCTCTTTTCACCATCGAAGTATATTGAAACAAAATTTAGTTTAAACAAGCAATAAGGCCCAAGTCATATTTAATACCACGTTAATAAAAAATTCTCAACGTACAGGAGAAAACACTATATTGTTTACGTTGACAGATTTGTAAAGCTACCTGAGCAAAAGTAACTATTAAACTTTTGTGTCGGAAAACTGGAATACATCTGCACCCCAAGAGTAAATACAACCGCCATCAGAAATTTACATTTCACAAGCAAACATGTTGGAAAACACAAGTTAAATCATGCTTGCTACACCACCGCTTCACCTTCCAAAAATCAACACGTTTTTTGTTTAAGCGTTGATTTATTAACTTTCGCTTTAAGTTATAACTTCCGTTTTACAGGTTAGTGAGACGTCACAAGCCCAGAAGCGGCATTTTACAAACGCACAATTTGCCTTCCCAGGAGTATTTTGTGTTGCACTGAAGCAAGACAGAGCCTTAAAGAATGAAGGGGGCAATGAAGAACTGAACAAAACCTTTCATCAGGAGGGCCTCTGCCCAACAGCCTCGCACCCACCCACTCAAAAAGTGCAGCTTTCATGCACGTCTAACCAAAAGTTTATTTTTGTTGGCAGAGTTTGCACTCTGTTGAAAGGTGCAACCCCCCTTGTTTCTCCCTTTGCCTGACGATGCACAAACGCCAGAAGTTTCCCGACAACAACAACGGCAATAAAACCAAACCAGCCACTTTCAATCAACGGCCTCGGCCTTACTCACCCTACCTATCCTGCTTGGTAAACCTTTCGTTTGACCCGAATCGTAATTGACACCTCCGCTGGCCACTCAGAGCCCGGGCTTTGTGCGGAAGGGGGCGACGATAACCAATAACCTTGGAGAAAGGCGGTCTGACTGCTCTGGAAACTGTCGTCATCAGGTTTGGTTGAGAGCACAATGTTGCGGCGCTTCTCCCCGGCGACGCGGTGGGATTCTGGGAGTTGTAGTCCGCCGGGGTCGGGCGATCCACCACCCGAGGTCAGACCTGCAACACTTCAGACCACCCACTAAATCAAAAGTTGGTTGGGAGGGCTATGCAACACTATGTATTTGTCGATAGTTTCATTAAACCAGTCAATTAGGTCACTTTATTGACTATTTTGATCCATTAGCAACTTTTTACAAATGTCATGCTGAACCTCAATGACTGACGTTCTGTGACCACGTCAATATTTGGCGGTCTGCTAATAAACGCACCATAAAAATACAATAATAAATGGTAAAATGCTATTTCATCTCTTTCTGCTGTGAGCGTGTTACAAAAAGCATCCCGTTTCCCACTACAAGCGCTGGACTACAGATGCCTCGCACGCTGAAGTCTTCGGTACCTTTGATTTTCTGGTTTAAGGACGCTGGGAATTGTAGTTTAATACCACATTCCATTCAACAGGCTTGCGAACGCAGTGAATTGCACCGCACTGCATTTAGTTTTGCTGTAAAATGCCGCGAATTTTCAATTAATTTTAATTACATTGCTATTTTACAATTCTGAATGAAGTTTTGTTTAGGTTTAAATGCAAGTTTAAATGATGTTTCATCTCCTCCAACAAATAACGATAGTCAAAAGATGTAAAATCATATCACAATATGCAATATTTATGCAGTTATTTATGCTGTTGTAATTCGAATGAGGTAAACTATTACTGCCACATTATTAACATTATTGTGTCTGACGCATATTAGGTTTGGTTTTGATTGAATCCTTTGTAGTGCCTATATCTGATGAACCAAAATATTGTGATATGCAGTAATAAAGCTGAAAAATAATCTAGAAAAAACTGTATCGTAAAAACAAAACACCTTTTTCGCTGGTTGGAATCCCACTTACGTTAGGATTAAGCGTTTCCGATGTTAACATAGTTACATTATTTTGGGTTTTCTTGCAACTACAAGCTTATGCATCGACTTTTTAATGGTTGGGGTAAATCTAGGTGTGTATTTTGTTGTGGGCTGTAATATATTTGTAGTGTCAGCAAGTTCTTTATCCGAGTTCTTTGGTCACGTTAAGCTGTTTACGTTCAATGGGAAACTGAGATAATTAATAACGTTAAGTATTGATTTTTTGGGGTGTTCGTTGAAATGCGGGCTTATGTAGGCCGTCAAAGGGGTTGGTGTAATAATAGGTACACCAACGGCGCGAGTGTATCAATCTAGTATTACAATATTTTACTTATTTTTTTTATGCAATTAGTTGACTGATTTGGGAAATGGTGCTTCTCATTGTCGTTTCAGGCCTAGGATTCTTTCGGTAAGCACCCTGTCCGGGACTTAGAGGAATAACTCTGATCACGGAACTTTTAACAAAAAATGACTGTGTTCTTGTTGAATGCTTCCTCCCCACCCATTATTAATTTGGGCCGGTTATTGTAGCTTGAGGAAGCGATCCGGGTATGATATGGAAAATACTGCGTTCTCGAACAATGTTGACTAGGGTTTGAAACGGAATTTGTTAAATAATAAAACAAACGAAACGATAAACCGACCAAAGGGAGTGAACGAAGGCATTCGAACAAATCACCGAGAGTGAACAGCAAGAAAAAAAGTAACACGAAACCAAGAACGCTCAAAATGTTTTGTGTAAGTGCATTATGAGTGCAGCTATGCGAAGAAAAGGAAAATTTCACGAATCCGGGGAAGTTAAAGAGACAAGGAAAAGAAACACTGCGGCAGATGATGCCGAAACTCTTGCGCCCACGGTAAAGGAACCGGAAAGGTTTTATTGAAGGGGAGCGGTGTGGGTGGGGGAAGGTAGTGGGAGGGGGGGCGGTAGGGAGGGAGGTGGGTACACGAAGCAGAAAAAGATCAAGTAGAGAATCAAAAAGGCAAAAGGTCAACAGTTCCATGTAAAAAGCGGCGATACTTAAGAAAAGTAAAAAAAACTCAACGATCCTAATTGTAAAGCAGGAAAAGAATGTGGGTGAAGAGAAAGCAAATACCAACGTGTAAAATCGCAAAAATAAACTGTGGAATGACAAAATAACACAAAAGACATCCAAAAAGAACAGTTTCTAATACAAAGAAAAGGTAATAACAAAGTAAGGGTAAAGAAATTCAGCTCAGAGCTCCAGAGGATCTATCTACTTTTTATGAGTAAAAACCATTTTAAGAGTTAAAAATTTCACATGCGAACAAAAGAATAAACAGGAATAAACAAGTACAAAGACAGATAAATATGATTGATGTTTCAAATGAAAAAAAAATTGAATCGATGAAGCAAGAAAAGGAAGGGGAAATAAGGGAATACAACCAGCTAAATTAAAATAAGCAAAGAGAGGGACAGAGGAAAAAGTCGCAAGAGAAGGCAAAAAGGAAGAGCGGGAGATGAAATGATGAGTGTGGACTACAATTCCCAGGTGCCAGTGTGTAGCCAATGCGGTTGCGCAGTAGGCTGTTGGGGACTGCGCTGGTATATTGCTGTCCCGGTGAGTGAGTTCTGAAATTGACGCACATACATACACACACACACACACACACACACACACTGACTGAGCCAAGCGGCAGCAGCGGAGCAGCAGCACAACATTCCTTCTCTGATCGGACTCGGGATAGGGATCCCTCTGTGCATGTAATCAACACCATTCTACAACAGCAGACTTCATTCACACACATTCCGTATTCCAGACTTCCACTCCACAGCCCATATATACTGAAGGAGAGTTTTGCCAAAAGAAATAAACCTTTTATTTTCGAGTATTTATGTTCTATTATAATAAGTGAAAGCATCCTTGGGAATTAAAGTAAGTACAGTAATAAGAATGTATCTGTGATGTGTTGTCTCCAACTTTGTCCGGAAGTCATTGTTTACATACTTCATGGTCTGTGTGTGCCGGTGCGTGCACCTTGCAATTAAAAAAAATACTGTAGTAAAGTAGTTAGCCCAGACAATGTGTGTTCATTGCTTGCGTTGCAACGTATCGCCTGAACTATTTAAAGCCTTATTTAGAATAAATTGCACTGTGATGATTACATGTGAGAACTGTATTCATAGTGACTTATACAATGCGTTTCTACACAGTAATATCTGAGTTGTTGTTAATTCTATACGGCACAATTGCTTTGCTTTTCGTGCTATTCTCTATTTTATTCCTTGATGATCGCTACTAAGCATCATTAAATTAGCTGTTTAATTGACCTCAGTTTCAAAGTTGCAATGAATTATCCGGCACTGGATGTTATTAATCTTGATAGTTGTAACAAAAGTAGCAACTGGGTTTTTTTGGTGTCTTGATGTCTGATGACTGGAAAAGTATGAGATGATTTAGTGCTGGTACGTTTCGATTTTTGGCTGGAGTCCTGCTTTCTCTCCTTTTTACCAGCCCTGTCATTCGTTATTAGTTACTATTGATCGTTTTGCAAAGTGATAACTGAACTAAAATTAATGTCAATTCTACGGCGTAAATCAATACGGTTAAGTTATTTTAATCTTTATTTTTTACCGTGTGCCAAATTAAAAATCTGAAAGGTAAACATATTTGTATAAAAAAAACAGTAAAAATTTACCTTTATTTCTTTGGTGAGCAAGATTTTGAGGGGAAAGAATGCTAAATCAGTAACCACCTCTTGTGATTTCGGAGCAATAAATGCATTTTTGATCACAGTGCTATAGAGGCTCTGTTATTTGGGGTCAGTCTTTAAGCCCGTGACTTTTTGACATCAGAGTGTATTAAGTATAGATTTTCATAATTACTGTGGTCAAATAGAACCTAATCTATACAAGCGTCAGAATCCTTGTAATCGGATGCAATGTGTGTGTGTGTGTGTGTGTGTGTGTGTATGTGTGTAACATATATAAGGCAAAAGGAGATGAGAATGTGTGTGTGTGTGTGTGAATATTTATTTTTTGTTCTCTTTATTAATATAGGGTCTATCAAGCTGTGGTGTTAATGATGTCACACTGCTCTTTATAAAGCCAGCCTTGCCTGCATTTGAGAAGGTCATATATAAGTCTGGTACGAGTGTGCAAAGAGTTTCCAATGGACTTGCACAGAACAGCTTTCAAGATGGAGAATTCTTCCTACCTCCCTAATCCCCTTGCATCTCCAGCTTTGATGGTCCTTGCCTCCACAGCAGAGGCTAGCCGAGATGCCTCTATCTCTTGCCAGCAGCCTAGACCTTTTGGAGTACCCGTCTCAGTGGACAAAGATGTCCACATCCCCTTCACTAATGGTTCGTATACCTTTGCCTCAATGTACCATCGTCAGGGTGGGGTGCCAGGGGCCTTCCCAAACCGAGATTTCCCCCCTCAGCTTTTGCATCTGCATCATCAATTTGCACCTCCAAATCTGGACTGTACCCCTATCAGCATGCTGAACCATAGTGGTGTTGGGGCATTTCGGCCTTTTGCCTCCGCTGAAGACAGAGACAGTTATCAGTCTGCCTTTACACCTGCCAAAAGACTAAAGAACTGCCATGAAACCGAATCCCCCCACCTGAGGTTTTCAGACTCTGAGGGCAAGGAATATGAGTTTACAGCCCAGCTCCCATCCAGTTCCCCCAGCTCACTAAAGCTAGATGACTCTGGAAAAAAGGTCTTTGCTGTGTCAGGTCTCATCTCTGACCGAGAAAATTCTGCAAGCCCTGAAGAAAGTCGAAACGAGAGATGTAAGTGTTTGTTCTTTTACTTATTTTAACTTATTTTTGACTTTTTTAAACTTTTGCAAATTCAAATATTCCGTTTAATGTATCATATGCTTTCTGATAACTGTGTTTGACATAATCTTTGAATCTAAAATAAATTATCTTATGAGGTGGTTACTTTAAAATTCAAACTATCTGAGCTCAGAATTGTTCTATTTTTCAATTGAAAACTCAAAAATACGAGGACAACATCTAAAATAAATGCTCTTGTCAGTATATCACTTCTCATCTTACGTATTTTAATTTCAGTTGCGGATGTTTGTTTGCTCGAGAGCAGAGTTTTTAATGGTCTACATTTAAAATAAAACCAAGTAAAACAAATAGAATTGTGTCTTCTAGTGATTAAAATCCTTTAAAAGAATTAAGTGAAGATCATGTTTCTGTGGATAGCTAGTGCTATAGATATTCTTATAAAGAAAAGCTTATTGCTAGCATTACTCAACAGCATCCCACTTCCATCCCCATCCCCACCCCCAACACCAGCACAATCAACCAAATAACTTCTGGAAAAAAGAGAGAAAAGACCCTATAAGTGAGAGGAAGCCAATCCCTGCATCTGTATTGTGATGTTTGTTGAGTTAAATTGTAATTCCAGAAGTTTGTGGGGCACGTCAGTGCTTTGAGAAGAAAGGTGGTGCTTGGAAGATGAGGTGATAATGGGTGATAAGTTAACAATCCTCAACTGTGGGAAGCTACTGACTTTTGTTGCTGTTTGTTTTGGTTGAAGAAAGAGTAAGAGGCGGCAAGGGAAACAGGAGGAAAAAGTGAGAATAATAACAGAGCTGAAAGAGTGAGGCAGAAAGTGAAAGCAAAAGGATGTAAAACAAAGTGAGTGATAAAGAATAGCATTAAAAAGCTGTTGGTGAGGAAGAAATACATGAAAAGATAGCGTATGAGTACAGATCATTTCAAAGTTTGATTGCAGTAGGGAACACAGATGGGCTATATTATGTTAAGAATGAGTAATTAAACTGCAATTGTTGAGTCAGAGTCCAGGCCCCTATCTTCCTTCCTGAGCCATTAACAAAAAAAAATTAAAACAACAAAACGTGGATGTCTTTGCTTCCTTCCTGACAAGACCAACCTGGTTGCTTTTCTTCTTCATAAATATCTTCTGATTTATTGAGCAAACAAATTGGAACAGTGTTGGTGGGATGGTAATGATAGGGGAAGTAGCACAAATTGAAACCTATATTAATATTCTTTCCTTTCCCTGCAAGTAAACTTTGCATGGGTGTTCTTATAATCATATGGCTGTCGATGTGTTTTGCAGTACTTAACCATATGTGAAAACACTGATCTTTTCAGTTCTTCCCATTGGATTTCAACTGGCATCCTTTTCACATTTCTTTAAGTGCTTCCCTCCCCTCTTTTCCTCTGCCCTCTTCTTATGGTAATGATAGGCACTAATATGGAAAAATCGAGAGGAAGGCAGTAGTGGATCGGCTTTGAGCACTTGCTGAGAGCTGGTATTATACAGCCTCAGTCTTTAAGCCTGTGGTATAGCGAAAAGGATTTGAGGGTTGTTGGAATGAATATTGAGGTGCGAAGGAGATAAGACAAAGGACAATTGGTCTTTAACACAATGCCATTTGTTATAAGGCTGAGGTGTGAGTTGCCGTAGTTAAAATATCTGCCTTGTCTTATATTCGTATTACATTGCATGCAGCTGGACTAACTGTATCTTTTAAGCAGATAAATATACAATGGCAGCTTTATAGAATTGTAAATATGAATGCGAAGGAAAAGCTGATCGTATGGAAAAGTATTGAAATAGTTTGCAAATAGTTTGCTTTCGTCCAAGTATATTTTTGTAAAAACTGATTTTATCAATGATGATTTGCCAGCCATTATTTCTTTTTTAATAAAAGCAACATTAAAAACCTTATCTTCAATATTCCAGACCATCTGTCTTTATTTTAGGAATTCTTTACACCCTATGGATAAAATAAAAGATTAACCGTCTCCATTTTGTGAATGATGCCAAAACACAAACACATTAAAATATAAATCTGATTTGTTATAAATAACTTTGCACTAGATTTCAAGCATCGATTGAAATTACAAATTAAATTTCACTAGACATTCCTCTACTTAATATCTAATTTTTGTCTAGCAGAGGTTAATAAAGTATGCATTACAAATTTAGTTTTTAAGAGTGGCAGTATCATACATGAATGCCTAATGTAGATCATTTATAGATGTTGTTTTAAAAACGGTACTTGATTTTTAAAAATTGATAGTAATGTGCCATTTCTTCAGATATATTTATTAGCAAAATTGTTATGATGTCAGTTAAACAATCTATACATTTATAGCTTTATCTATTGGTCTGTCTACGTATTACTATTTATTGCTTTAGCTACTTTTAGTTAACACTGATTGCATTGCACTAGTGTGTAGGATAAATGGTTGATTTACAAAGTGGAGTTTCATTACGAAGGCTGTAACTTGAAATATTGCAGCTAAATGGTAATATGTATGGAATTTTTGGGGCTGCCAGAGGCTTAGTACGCAGATCTGTCACTTTCCCTGAGCAACAACCCTGATGACCTCTATTCAAAGTGCCATCGATTTCCTTTCTTTATTTCTTCCCAAAAAATCTGTTACAAGACTGCTGCCAAGGGAGTACCTGCTCAATTGCGGCATAGCAGTTCTTCACTTTTAAATACTGTTTCTTAGAAATAAAAATGAACCAATTCAAACTTTGAAAATTTTCCTTCAAACTGAAAAAACTGAATATGTGGTGCAGTGCTACAGATTTTTTGGTCCCTATTATTTTAAATGATTTGGACATTGTGCGTCTAAATAAAGAAGCCTGGTTTAAAAGGGCTTATTTATTAACCTGAGCACTGTACTTTATGATTGGCAAAATGTAGCAAGACAAATATTCAGAGTTGTTGCTCAGTTAGAATTTTCATTTGTTAAAAATGTATTGTGTGCGATTCAGGTCTTGAGCAAATGATTCAGAATGAGGCTCGTGGCTACCAGCATACAGCCAATTTCCTGCTTTGTTTCAATATTTTGTTTTGAATTAGTACAGTTTAGCAAAACATTTTCCCTTACTGTTCAAGTACAACTTCTGAAGTACAAAAGGATAAATAAAATAGTGAACAAATTTAATACTAATGAGAGAAATAATACTTAGGAAAGGTTTTGAAAATGAACGTTGCAAGGAGAGAGGAAAATTATGAACTAATTAGAAAAATCTGAAGATGTTTTGTCTTAATGACTTAGCTTAAGATTTTATCTGATCTTTCATGCAATCATGCACATTCAACTTGCCACCATCTCTGAAACATAAAAAAGAAACTTTGTGTACTCTTGCATGTAATTAATGGTTCTTGAACACAGACTCAGCAGCATGTGAACACATCCAACATTTGTTTAACTAAAAGTTGGGGAACAGGGGTTTCAGGAATTGTAACATCTCAGAATAATCACTGATGTTGTTGAAAAATATAGTTTGGAATGAGGGGGGTTGCAATGCTTGACAGATACCTTCTCAAACCCATAATCTGTGTAACGCTTTGCATATAAAGTCTTGGCTTTGGGTTAAAAACAAACAGCTCCTCAGATGCTAACAATCAATGGCAATGCTGCTTGTACTACATTTTGTTAGTCCCTGTGCAATGTTTTTTTTCATGTTAGACCTTCTTTCTTTATTTTTCATTTCAAAGTCTTCTGTTCACAGTTAGTGGCCCAATTTAAATTTTTGTTGTAGAATCCATAGCAAAGTGAGGCGTCTGTCTTGTCTATCCTTGTTTTATTTGTAAATGCCTCATTTCTCCCTCATTTCTCTGTAGGGGTACTATCTCTGTCTGGCAAAACATCTTTATTCTCATCAATTACTGCTCATTTGCCCTCTGTCTACATTTGTGCAATGTGTCTGGTCTACAGAGGCTGAAGGGGAGCTTGATGTTCAGTCAGTAAACCCACCAGGGAGACTCGGTCAGTATCCTCAGCTCTCTCCGACAGCGTGATAGCACATACAACAAAGCAGACTACTGTCAGAAAGCAAGCTAACGTTATACCAGACGTTTGTAACCACTTTTGCCTTTTAAATATAAATAATATTCAATGTCATAATTTGTTTTTTTTTTACAAATTTCGTGTTGATGCTTACTCATCATTAGAAACTCTTGACTCAATAGAGCACAATTTTACATTTTTGAAATGATAGCCATAATTATTAGTCAACAGTTTTTAATAGCAATAAGATCATTTTTAATGGTTTTCTAAATAAAAAATATGAATAAAGTAAATTTATCATATTTGCTACAAATAATGGATAATCCTTATTATTTTGTAGATTCTCAGTTGCACAATGTATCTTTTCATCAGGCAGGAGAAAGTATAAAATAGTAAAAAAAGTGCAAGCTGAAAATCTTTTATCTCAGTATGACTTTCTACTGTTGCTCAATAAATGTGATAAATTGGTATAATTCAATGAAACTAGAAAATATATCTTGTTCCATTCTTCCATTTTGAAAATAATTCATTGTTTTACTTCCAATGTAGATTTTCACATGAATGTTCAATCACTGCAATACTAATAAAAGTTTTCACTACTTTCCAAAAAGATGAACATATAACAGCAGCATTTCTGAGCTAATAACTGATAAACCCTTTAACTATTGTAAATCCTTTCTATACAGAAAGTACGAGTTGTTGTAGAACAAATAAAACATAGATACATATAATGAGGAAGAGAAATATGTCAAATCTGACCAGTTACTGACTAGATGGAAGCAAAAGCATACCCAAAGTAGTAATGAGGATTCATCAATGAACAGAAAAATACTTATCTCGGCCTTTGAAGAGTAACAAAATGAAGAAGGAGAAATATATGCTTTTAAGGATAAATAAATGTAACATTACAAAAGCCACAGATCCTTGCAACAGGTTTGCCTGTTGCTTGCCAGCTCGTTTTTTTTTATTCAGCAAGTATCTTGTCCTTTTTTGTGAAAAATGGGTAGCAGCTGCTCTGGTGGGCTGTGTACCGTAAGTATAATTCAGTGTCTCAATTGTGTCTCCCTGCTTGTGTGCGAGAGGGAGAGAAAGAGCCATCCCTTTGTTTCCTTTGTGAGAGCCAGGTGACAGAGCCAGTGTTGAGAGGGCAGAAAAATAGCAACCGGCAGTTCTCTGGCAGCCGAGATCAAAGAAGAAGGCAGGAGGTCTTTTCAAATTGGGGGCCCTGGTGTTGAAGCTATAATCACAGCTTACAGCCAACCAGTTTCTGAAAGATACTAGCCTGGAAAAGGGGAAAAAAAACTTTCCAGGAGCTAAGATAGTTAATTAAAACCAGCAAACAGGTGCCCTAACAGCAGCAGTGAATCAAATCATAAAGTTTTACAATGGAACGGTTTCTTTAAAGGCATAGGCAAAAAAAAGAGCAAAAGAATTGGCTTCACCTAGCATGTGGCACATGCCATTTACAAGCTCAGAAGCTTTTTGGAAGAATATAAACACTTACAGTTTGTTCACAGAGTCTTGCAGATTTAATATATTAAAATGTCCCTTTCGCTTCTAGTGCAAGTCAAGCAGCTGTTTTAGTTTATTCAAAAAAAAGGCTGTGGTTAATGCAAAATCAGCAGTGGCACAGGGCTTATAAGAAAAAGATCAATCATGGAGTGGGGTGATAAATTAGACACATCAGCGAAAGAGAACACCTTAAATCGAGCTGGCTTGGTGACGGGGGAATGTATGTTGAAGGATGGTGGCTGCTTGTGTTTTTCAATAAATAGAAACATCACAATGAATGGAGCAAAGCAGACATTGAGTTTAGAATGTGGTAAATCTCTTCAAACCCAAGTTTTAATGTTATTTTGTACAACTTCAGCATCACTGTGAATTAATAACGGAAAGTGCCAATAGTATTCCTTTTGCAACTTGATCATAAGTAAAAGTCCTACAGTTTAACGAAAAAATAAATATTTCACTCTATATAATTACTTGAATATTTATGAAATAATTCAAGGAATATATGTTGGATTTTATCCCCTCATATTCATATTTTATTTAGACTTAATGATTTAAGGAGTTAGGTAGTTTTTTAATAAAGAGGTAGTATTCTTGTTGATGATAATTATGTAAAGTGGAAATTTAAAAGTAATTAGACCAAGGACAACAGGTCACCGAGTTGTTAATCACACAAGAAACCCAGTGAATTCACCCTAGCTAAAATGCACTCATCCATTTCCCTCAGGAAGACAGCTCATCATTTACATTTCTGATAGACAAGATTTTCCGTCCTCTTCAGCCCAACTGTGGAACAAGCATAAGAAAAGTTGGCATCCATATTAACCAGGCTGTCTGTTCACCCCTTAACAGATTGCCATTTGGAGTATTGATTGAGATAGTGAGAGCATCAGGTTATAAACGGAAGAGGGAGATCTGTGGTTGGGGGCTGGTGTTGGGGTGGGGGTTGTGGTGGTGCAGGGTAGGATTGAAGAAATAAAAATGAAACATTTTAGCAAAAGTACCTCTTTTTTTATGCCTCATTGCAATCAATGAAAGAAAATAAAAGGTCAATCCATTATAGCGTAGGCTGAATCACTTAACATTTTTTCCAAGAAATTAAGGAAATTATTTATTAATGAATTTTTGTGCTCAAATAGCTAAACAAATCATTCTGTAGTTTTTTCCTACAGCCTTTATAGTTCTAATTATTGAACTGTCCTTATGACCAGGAATTAATTTTTGTGTGGCCTAAAGTATTCTTTAAATTTATTTCCATAGCAATTTTAAAAAGGGAATAAAGCTGTAAAGAGAAGGTGATAAGGGGTTACCAGTCTCAGATATCATAGTATTAATCCCAATAGTTGTGCTCTTGTCAAATTAATGGATTACATTTTCTCCCTATGACAAATTAATTTTAATGATGACTAGTTTTATTATGAGGTCTGTTATTGCTTGTAATCTGTGCAACAGCTTTAGGTGGGTTTTTTTCTGTTTCTTTTTCTTTTGTTTAATTTAAAGTGTCCTGTAATCACAGGGGTGTTAGCATATGTGGAAAGGGTGATATGATTTATCCTGCACAGACAGCCATGACACAGCTGTTTGGAAGATAAAATAGTACAACTGTGTAGCTACAAAATGCTCTCCTTATTATACCTCATTAAAAGCAGGCTGTGATAAGTCAGCCAGGCAATGAATAAAATCTATTGCCTGTGTAGAAAATAGATATATAAGTACCTTCAGTGTGACGGGGGGGGGGGGGGGGGTGGGTGGGTGGGTGGGTGGTGGAAGCGTTAAGTGATGGTTGGGGTGGGCTGTTCTGTGTGTGTGTGTGTGTGTGTGTGTATTTATTTACTTATGACAAAGCTTGGAATAGAAATAATGCCTTCTTTTCCTCTTTTCCGTTTACCTGCAAGTAGAAGCAAAGAGAGTATAATGGCTCTAAGTAATTAATAAACCTTTCAGGTGTCACAGAAAGAAACGAATATTTGATTTCAAATATTGTTCTCAGTCTTGCCATGTGTTAATTTGACCTTTAGTTATCTGACTACCTAAAATCATAGCCTCTTTGATCACATCTTTCCATATCATCAATGGATTGCAGTGAAATCTGGAACACAGGAAAAGTTCTTTGTCATTGATTGAATCTTGTGTCATAGTTTTGTCATCATTATTTTTCCTCCCCGAATATTATGAAATTCGAGTTTAGAGGCAGCCTACTCTGCTCCTTTTGGAAAAAGTGGGAAACTTGTCTGAGTTTCTCATGTACATTCACAGGGATGTTAAGAATTTGAAAATCTTTCATGTATAATTTCACCAATTTATGCGGTAGCTTATGAATTTTCAATTGTAGATGGTGGCTTTGGAATTATTATCTAACTAGTTTGTTATGATATTGTGAAATCAGTTTGCTCTAGATAGGATTCTTGTTAATACATATCAGAGAATCTTTTTCTGCTGTGGTGTGGCATGTGTGGGAATACACTTTTTGGATACAATTCATGATTACTATTATGCTAAGTGTACGTCCTATGTAAATTTTACATAATTTTAATGCAAGGATAAAAGGATCTCTTCCTGCCATATTTCACGAATAGACTATTTTTTCTAAAAGGATTGTCAATGAATAAGGACATTCAGTGAAAGTAAAATATAAAAAGAGTGTAATGAGGAATGCATAAAGTATTTTAAAAAATATATGTATAGAAAAATAATCAGCAAAAATAAGGATGTGGAGAGTGAAAGAGAATATTTTCAGTGGATAAGAATGGGAAAGGAGCCAAAGTGCTCAATAGTTGCTTAGAATGAATAGGTACAGAGTATGAAAATATAAAATAGGGCAGAAGGAATAGCCCACAGATAGAGTTATATGAAGTAAGGGTGCATACGCTGAAAAACTAATACAAGGTATGATTTCACACAGTCAGGAAAGACACACACAGCAGTGTAGATAAGATTAAGCATGTGAATTACGTGCAAGTATATAAACACATAGAAACTGCAACAGAGAAACAGGCCATTCGGCCCAATTAGTCTGTGTCATAATTAACACACCTGGAAGCAAATATTTCTAATAATATTTACCCACCCTGTTCCCTTATCCCTTTATCCTCTTTTTGTTCATCTATCTATCTAACTCAGTCTCAAATGTTGACATAGTTTCTGCCTTAACCACTAACCCTGAAAGTGAATTCCACAGCCTTACAACTCTCTGTGTAAAGAAGTTTCTACTGGTCTTTGTTCCTAATCTTGTATCAATGGTCCTTCACGGTTGACCCCTCAACTGTTGGAAGCAGTGTACTTCTGTCTATCCTTTGAGATACTTTCATAATTTTAGGCAGCACAATCATATCTGTGTGCAATTTGTATTCCAGTCAAATTGATGACATTTTTAAAATCTTTCTTCACGTTTATATTTTTTCTTATCAGGTACCATCTTGTGATTCTGTATTTTAGCTAAAGACGAAAGCTTTAATATCCTGCTTATAGGTTGCAGCCCAGTACTTTACACAGTCATCTAATTTAGATCCTATTAAGTTTTTAAATAGGTTATCATTATCTCTTGTCTTTTATATTCCATACCTCTTGTGATAAAATCTAAAATTGCATTAGCATTTTTTTTACAGCCTCATCAACCTGAGATACTTGCCTATTTCATCTTGTGAACCTGTTTTCCACCCCCCACTCCAACACCACCAAATGCCTCTGCTGTTCCACAGTTCTAAGCCTACTTCCATTCAGATTATAATTACTGGTGTTATTCACTTTTTTCCAAACCACATTTCCTCACACTTAGCGACATTGAATTTCACCTGCTACAGTTTAGCCATTGTTTTATTTTATCATCATTCTTTGGAATTTCATCTAGTCTTCTCTCAGATTAACAATATGTCCTATTTTGATATCTTCTGAAGGTTTTAATATCTTATAGGGCTATAATCCAAATTACTAATGTATGTAATGAACAAGTATGGCCCCAGAACTGAAGCCTGCAAGATAACATGATGATTTGTAACCATTCTGAAGAACTGTGGCTGAGGAAATATGAAACAAAAAGATGAAATAACAAGAATAAACATCATGACTTAGGCTTTATGGAGCATAAAAAAGTGAGGACAGATTGTTTACAGGTTTATGCAATAAGTATAATCAGTAAATCATGTTTGGCATATGTTATAAATATTTGAATAGGAGTATGCATATAGTGCAGGTGCCGGGAATATAGGTATTCAAAGATAATTTTCTTTGTTGTTATCAATTACTATAAAATTACTTTGTGGAAAATAAGATATATCAGACCTTCATTATTTCATTGTTCTGGATTATCCAATGATTCTAGGCAAGTGTGATATGGACCTTATGATATAGACCTTCCTAAAGATGTCAGTGGAGTGCCAAAGTACAGAAGTCATAGAGGGTTCACACCAAATCTCTTCAGATAGCAATATCTAAGGCTGATGACCAGGGCTGTTACCTATAAGCCAATCAGACCTGCAGTTGCAGTTTTAACTCTGCTCTCATTCCCTGGCACAAGGCCTTGGCAAATTGGGATGCAGAGAAGCCTTGACAAGCCAGCACTGTATAGTGAATGTAGAGAGAGGAAAATTCAAAACTGTCTCTCCATCAAGTTACTATGTGCACATTGACTAAGAATGTGTAGATTAAACGTAGACATGGTTGTCCATGATGGTTTGTATTATAAATAATGGGTCTCACTGCTGAAATCCTTATATACTCTTGCTGTGCCAGACACGACTTTTTTATTGACCAATTTGCTGGTTTCAGCCCTCCTTTAAGTTGAAGCTTATCTAAAATACTATTGGTTGTGGGCTTTTTCCTTTGCCACAAATCCCGTATATGCTTAATTTTAACTCTTTCTCAACCCACCCAAAAGAAAATAACAAAAAAAATTATATGGGACCATTGGTTTTATAAATAAAGTCATGGAATACAAAAGCAAGAAAGTCATGATAAATCTTTTTGAAACACTGGTTCAAACCCCAGGTTTGGGCAGCATATTTGAGGAACGATGTGAAAGCCTCAGAGAAATTATAGAAGTGATTTACTGGAATCATCCCAGGAATGAATGATTGCAGAGTTACATAGATAAACTGGAGAAGGTGGGATTGTGCTCCTTGGTACAGAGGGAATTGAGAGGGGGATCTGATAAAGGTATTTAATATCATGAAGAGTCTAGACAGAGGAGGTAGAGAGAAACTGTTCCCATTGACAGAAGAGTCAACAACCAGGGGACATAGAATGAAGGTGATTGACAAAAGAACCAAAAGCAAGATAAGAAAAACATTTTATGCAATAAGTGGTTAGGAACTGGAATGCACTGCTTGGGGTAATACTGGAAGCACATTCCATCAAAGAAGGAAATTGGATGTGTACTTGTAAGGAAAGAAAATGCAGTGCTATGGAGGGAGGGCAAAGGAATGGGACTAGCTGGAATCCTCTTGCATAGACCCAACACAGACTCAGTAGCTTGAGTGGTATCCTTCTATACTGTAAGCATCCTGTGTTCTGTGATTAAATTATGCTCTTCCATCACTTCTGGGCTCACTAACCTTCATTGGCTGTTTGCCTTTCTTTGTCTGGAATTCAGAACCATTCTTATCTACAAATCGCTCATAGAACATTATCTTCAGAATACCACCGGATTTTTCAACAGCATTATGATCCAATCCTTCAATACTTCATCTTTGGTGTTCACTGTGTGCCCTCCTCTTTTTATTATTTTTCAGATGGTGTTATTCTGAGCATAATACCTTGCTGTCCCCAGTGTTATGATTTGACCCTTCAGCATTTCAACTCTGGTGTCCAATTCATGACCTCCTCTCTGTTTTCCAGAGTCTCCAGCACTTAGACCTATTCTCTGGAAATTCTTTGCTTCACCTTCATTAAAAATCTCCTTAAATCATTCATACTTGAATGCGCTTTCAGTAATTTCATTATTTGTCTACAACTGTTCAATGACTTTATTCCAGCATGAAGTACTTTGATGTGCTTTCTACAACAGTGCTATAATTATGTATGATGCCATACCTAAGTTGTGGGATGAACTCCGAAGATTTGTAATGGAGTTATAGACAAGACAAACAAAATTAGGGCAATGTAATATTGACTTTCAATTCATTGTGATAATTTGCAACTTGCAATTCTGAGGGCAAAGCAACACAAAGTGCATAAACTTTTTTTTCTAATTTTTTTAAACATTTTGTACCAGCGAACCATGGTGTTGTTTTATGGCTCTCATTGATAACCAGCTGATGTCCTTCTTCAACTGTCCGTATCATTTTTCAGTAAGCGTTAGTGTAGAAGTGGCACTAATAGCCCAGAGGCTGTGGTGGAAAAGGGTTGTTGTTTTTCTCCCTCTCACACTGAGACTGGGCAAGGCATGGCACGAACACTCAGCCCAGACTTGCCCAGGAAGCAGATCCAACCTGGCCTATCAACTATCCCTGACTGGAGGAATGGACTGACTTCCTGAAATGAAAATCAAAAAGCTACAGATACTGGAAATCTGAAATAAAAGCAGAAAATGCTTGAAACACTCAGCAGGTCAGGCAGCACCTGTGGAAAGAGGAACATAGTAAATATTCATAGGAACATAGTAAATGTTCCAAGACTCTTCATCAGAACATTCTGCTGAGTGTGAATTCCTGAAACCTTTCCAAGCAACCCACCATTTTGCTTCCTCACTGACAGTCAGAGAGACCAGAGGCTGTATTCACTGATCACTCCATATGCTCTTCCTTCATTCCACTGCCACTGTCTGTCTACGAGCTCCCTCCTTCCTTTCCAGACCAGGCAGTCATAATCACTTAAGACCATAAGAGAATCAGTGTGTGAGAGAGGAAGAATCAGTGTATGGGGGACAGAGCAAGGCAGCACTTGGCACTTGTGGCTGGGGCAAATTACTGTCTCAGAACTCTGACATTGCAGAATTTACTTTCTGCAAAATCACAGTTTAGGTAGGGCATTAATTATATGTAGACCAAGCTGTGAGACTGCACACAATGAATGCAAGTTATGGTGCAACAAAAATAATCAAGGAATAAGAATGTATGGAGGGAGGTTATGCCCAGGGAATCTGTAGAAAATGGATATGTTCAATAAGTGAGGAATTTTAAATTAATGCTGCACAGCATAATGGTTTATAGCATCTTCAATATACATATCTTACATTATTATAATCAAGCAGCTCACTTTTTTCATGCAGATCCAATAATGAAATTTAAAATTCATCATACATATTGTCAAACATTTTGGTATCACAAGCAGACGTTCTAGGATCTTGTTAAACTCTATTTTTGTACTTTTTAAACTAGTTTTCATTTAATGGAAGTTTAGAGAGTTGCAAATCGGTGTGCTGTGCCTTATATTTTGCAGGTTATATATTCAATCTCACAATTCGACTTATTTTCAAATTATAAAATGACCTTGTTACTCAACACTACCGAGGAGGGAGAACTGATATTTGTAAAACTAAATGAGCAGTGATGAAGGGCCTTGCAGGGTTAAAGTGATCAAACTTGGGCTTGGTGATTCATAGAAGTAACAAGAACAAATCATGTGTTGACTGTGCAAATTCACCTTTGTTCAGTAGATTAGTATACTGGAAGCCACTAAGAAATGAATGTAACTGGTTCCAAATAAATGTCGCTTTGTTAAGTAGATAGTTAACTGTGTACATTCTCTGAGATTGACAATTTGGTGAAATTAAAACTTAATCAAGCATGGTTGTGTTCTATTTTTGAATAATTTAAAAGTCAATCGTTCTCTTAAAAGTGTAGACTTGCAGTGAAGATAAGGTTGATGTTGATTCAGCCAATCGCTTTAAAACTTCACTCCATCAAGTACAACTGTTTAAGTTTATAATATTTTAAGAAAAAAATTATAAAGTTCTTTCTAAGGTTTGTCATTCAGAAAAGCGTTTAGAGATGAGATTTAAATAGACAAAACACAGCTTTTTCAAGGAGCTGCATCAAGTTACATTGAATACACCCTCTGTAGTTGGAATTAATCTGCAGTGGCGTTCAAACCTTTGTCCCAAGCTGTAAGTCTGTGGTTTTATTAACTCTGTTTGGAGAGTGTCAAAAGAGTTTTAAAGACATTCCACTGAATTTAAATTAGCTTTAACACCACAAGTCATACAGTAGCAACATTACAATGCACTGTGGCTATAATATGGTAGATAGAGTTAACAACTTCAAATCTGAAGAAAACTTTCAACAAAGAGAGAAAGAAACTTGAAGGTAAAGTTTAAAATTAGTCCATAGTCTCCTCTTTGCATTGCTAATAGTAAATATGCTTAGTGTCCTAATTAATATGCTGAACATTCGGTGCTGCTGGTATCTATGATAGAAGGGACCCCAAAAGTTTAGTACTTGAATACTAAGTACTGCATTTTCACAGGCAGTTACATTTTCATTACATTCCATACATTGAAAGGAATCACACTTTTGCATCTCCAGGTATGGTTTTAAAATGTTGCATAGTTACGCAAGGACATAACCTTTGAAATAAGTTATTTACAGCTAGTTTTCATGAAATTATTTTCAAAGCGTTTTTTAGTCCCTTTCATGTCACAATGGGCTGCATGACCTCCTTCAGTATTTTAAACATGTCTAATTCTATGCATTTTAATGAAGAGATGCGATAAAAACCATGTTTTCTACTCCCCTGGCCCTTAGGTAATTAGTTTTCCTTAAATATATCTCCAAAAATTACTTTATTATTAAATATTCACAAGTACTAAATTAATTTTGTTTGTTTCCTAGTTTCTCTCTTTTTTCATAAATACATTGAAGTTGGGGCAAAAAAATGATGTAAATTGTTGAAGAAATGTTCTGTTATTTTTCTGCTTAACTTAGCATAATTATTGTTTCACTTGCCCACTAATGATGATATTTAGGACTGCACTATCTAAAAAGGTTTCCAGTAAAGGGGGAATTGTCCAACTTACTAAAATGTTGAGCTTAAATTTTAATTAACAGATCATCAATCTAAATAAGGGATGAATATATTTCATTATCCTTATCAGCTTGCCTTCTCCATGAATGTAATCACACATAACAGAAGTTTGGTATACCACCTATTTGAAAGAATCATATGAACTGAGATATTACAATTTTCAGTACAAAAATCAAAGAAGTAATTCCTTTTTGTTCCACAAAATGTAATGAAGACCATGCAGGATAAGAAATAATAATCATACTCTATATTAAAACTAGGTTTATTAAGTTAATAGAGTTTTAAAAATGAATACTGGCTTGCTGTTTGACACCACTGAGTTCATGACCAGTTCAATAGTGGCAAGACTAAAACATCTTTGCCTTGAAATTAGATCGTGTTGCACTCTTTATTTTAGAGCTGTGCAATTGAAAATGTACTTATGTTAGAAAGAAACACAATAACAATCATTTCCAGGTCATTTTGCATTACTCTGGATAGTCAACCTGGCTCTTGCTGACGTGTGTCATGCTTGCTTATCTGCTGTGATTTCTGCATCAGGTGTGCATTGTGTCATATCATTCTCCATGCACTGCTCCTGGTTGAGCATTGGAGGAGAAATTAAACTCAGTTATCCTGCAAGTGACCAATACTTCACAGTACCACCCACAGCCCCAACTGATTGATCTTCTCCCTGATCCCCTGATCACCCACAGGACCTTTAGATATTCTCACATCCCCAAACTTTCAGTTTTCATTGTGCCCTAGCGGATGTCCCAAACTCCACTTCTCTCCACTGCTTGGCCAGTTATCTGCCCTTAATGTGCCCACTGATCCCTCCTTTCCTGCCACCAGCCACAAGCCCAATCCCCAATCAGCCTACAGCTGCTGGCATTGGTCTCAGGTGGCAGATTTTAGCTCCAAAGAAAGTTCATTAGGTAGCAATTGAGGCATTGGTGCGTCACTCTTATGACCATCTAGTGCACCCACTATGGCACATTGACATTTCTAGGATCCTGAGCTCTCCAGGAGAAGTGACCAAACCAAACGTAAACTGTCATTAGAAAATTTAGTGGAATAATTACAAAAAAATGCTCACATGTAATATTAAAAACTTACAGTAAAACATTTGACAGACTTCTAGTGTTATGGTTCAACCTCCTATTCAAGGCCACCATCTTTGGCATGCTTCTAAAGGAGGCATTGAAAGTTGAGGTGCTATCAGTTGGCTTTGGGGTTGCAACATTTCCTGCTGTTTATTGTGAGTGTGGATAGGATTAAAGAGGTTGATGCTACCTGGAGCAAGACAAAGATGAAACATAATTCAAGACCTGGATTCAAAATCCAGTGAGGTTGCTTGACAAAGAAGCCAGTCACTGCCTGAAACCTTGTTGCAGTTATGAGTTGCTAGTTTAAGGGACTTTTTGGATAAATTATTATTTTTATCAAATGGAACACTTAGAAGGGTCAGTTCTGTATAAACAGAAATTGACTATTAATTATACTTTGTATAAAATTAATATATGATCATTTTTGCTTGTTAGTTATGGAAAGTTTTAATTGGTTAATCTAAGAGTATAATAATAGTTCTAGTTGGGAGATAAATAAGCTGAAATGTTTATCATGCAACTACACGGTTGGCCTGGAAAAATTATGAAAATAATAAAATTGATCGGATTTGTTCTTGAATTTCAGACACAAAAGCATGTTGAAAGTCATAAGCCTTTTGATAGTAGCTACTTGGTTTGTAAATTACAGGAGGGTTCAAGAGTTGAAAATGGCATGTTGATCTGTGCTGTGAATCTGAGATGTTGGCTTATGAAGCCCAGCTCTCATCTCTTTGAACACAGAGAGAAATCCTGAAGTTCTACTAATTTCTTGCTCATTTGACAGATTGCAGAGCAGTGAAATGCTGGGATGGACTCCCACCGAGACAACACAGCTATAACCAGGAGATAGTTTGTGTAGCAATTGTTTGAGCTGACCCTCAAAAGCTCCTGATCTGTAACCGTGAAATCTCTAATCTCATGGTGGCAGGAGGGAGGAGTAGAATTCACACATGCCCCCGACAAAAAAATTATTAGAATCATGGCTTATCTTATCTAATCATACGCCTTCATCTGGAGCAGATATTTAGAGTATCATGGATTTATTCTTTGTTTATATTTAGGCTATTCTGTGAACAGACTCAAAAATTCAATACGTTAAGTAGATTAGAGTTTTCTAAAAGCTTATGTTTATCTTTAAAGAAAAGTTTCAAATGAGAACATTGTCACTCAAAATATGTTCAATGTGCAAGAATGCAAAAAGAAATTTTAAATTATTGGATTCAAATCATTCAGGAACAAAATAATAAATAATTTATTTAAAGTTCTTTATCTTTGATGCACTCTGATCAGACATAAAATAACAAGTACATAATAATCAGTTTAGTAATGAATCATAGGTTAAAGTAACTTTGCAAGGTTGTAAAAATTATCCAGCAATAATAAGATTTTCATCCTAGAAACTTTAAAAATGACCAAAATTTGTATCTTTCATGATTGTCAGCTGTTTGTATTGTATCTAAATATTAAATTCTTGCTGTCAGTGTATTTTTTTCTGTTGAACCATCTTACATAAAAATCTCTCTCCTCTGTTGCATGAACAAATGTTTGAAATGTTGGGTGAAAAAAAGGAAAAGGAGAAAATAAAGCTGACTGCAGATGGTGCGGTGTTTTCGATGGTCTTCATGTAACCAAGGGGTGTTTTCCCTTCTCCTCCTCTATTGTGCTGAAGTTTCTTGAGTGGGTGTGACCGTTCTCCCCTCTGTCTCACTTTGTCTTTTTCTCCTCAATGCACACTTTCAAGCCTTTCCCCTTGTTAAATCCAGTGTGCAGTGCCGTGAATTAAAAATGAGTAGGGAGAGACGCTATAAAATAAACTCACTGGAATTGTGGGTGGTCATCAATAACTGAGACAAAGCTAAACCTGAAAAAAAACAAGATGCGGGGAAAAACACAATTTATAAGAAGAAAAAGGATCTGCCTGAAATGTATTTTGTTTGTAGGTAGAAATTTCTTTCAAGGATGTTTCAATCTTGGTCAGGCATTAACATGCAATATGCCGTGGATTGAGCATCAAAAGGTTTTTAAGCACAGAATTTCAGTGGGTGTTTTGTGTGTGTCTGCAGCATAAATAATGGTAACTTTATGGTTATTAGGTGCAAGTGAAGACACAGTGGCATACAAGCGAAGAACACCAGCTCGCCTTCAAAAGAAACAGCCTGGCATAAAATGTTCTGATAATTGCATTACTGTGGGGTTTAGTCTTTTTTTTGTGTCTGATTTGTCCCTTAAGCCAGCGTAACGCTTCTGCTGCTGAAGGAGAATGTGAACTGCAAATCGTAGGCAGAGCGTGAATGACACTACATGGTACACTGCTGCTTCCTTTTTTTAAAAAATCTTTCTCTCTGATTCCTCTGCCACAGCCATTCAGCTTCCACTGCATCCCCATTTTACTCCCCAGTTCTTTCTTGCTATTTCCCCACATGGAAGTACACACAAACATAAAATATATGGCAAAATAAGAAGCTTCATAAACTGGGTTTGTGTGATTCAGTGTTAAGTTGAACTTGCGTATTACAGTTGGCAGCTATCTCAACCTCATAACAAGGAGAGATTGCATCTCTCATGTGAAGAGGTTCCTTGCATGTGAAGTGTTGGTTTTGGACAGGTTAAGAGGGGCCACAGCAACATGAGGATTTCAAGCCACATATCCATCTATAATGTGACAAGCTGTTGCTTTTTATTCAATAAGGCTTTTCCCAAACCTTTTTGCTCCAGGAAAGAATTATCTAAATTTTTGTAAAGTTTGTAATGGTGCAAATTATATCTGAAGGTTGCCATTGGTAATAATTGAAAGACTCTTAGTATGGAAATTTTTATCTCTTAATAGGGCAGTGAAATTAATATTTCCATGTAAGTATTGCTATTAATTTTAATTAATTGGCTTCATGCTTTCCAAAATGATGAAAGGAAAAACAGAATGTAGATGAATATTAAATATTAATTATTTTCCTTAAGTAGACAAAATATAAGAAATGTTGTATATTATAACAACAATGTCATTATTAAACTTTATTCTCCTGTTTTTCTTTTTTTTCCCACAATTATTACTGCAGCATTCAGGATAGAACCAATCAATGCAGAACAGCGAAGTCCCAAAATGAATCCAGAAAGTGAAACTAGCTGATTTCAATATGGATAATTAAGAGGGTGGATTGGGTTGAGTGCTCACATTTGGTTAGTTTGGCAGAAATCACTGTACAGCATCACAAACAGTGAATGGCCATTCTGTATGGTACCAGAGTCCATCTAAGGAAACACAGCACAATATGAGCAGATGTTTTTGGACCAGAAGGGAAGAACAGAAGAAAAAGCTGCTTATTTCAATATAAACCTTTTTGCTGTCAGTAAATCATGCCGTAGTTCAACTTACATTCCTTGCTGAATGCATGTTTTAGATTCCCTATAACAATAATTCAGATGTATTTTTTTTAATTCATGCACAGGATGTGACACCACCAGGAGGGCTACCAGTCATTGCCCATCCTTAATTGCTTTTGAGAAGTTGTGCTGAGCTATCTTCTTGAATCATTCCATTTCTTGTGCTGAAGGTACTCCCACAGTGTTAATGAGAGAATTGTTGGTTTGAAAAGCAATGGACACTGTATAATATTCTCAGTTGTTTGGAGCTTCAAAATTGGGAGAGTATTTTTGCATTTCATAAGACTGATTAAAACTCCTCAAGCATTTAGACACATTTCCCATTACACTTCTTGTGACTCCTTGCTGTTGCTTAACATTTACATCAGATTTGCTTTATCTTCAGCCACTGATTTCTGCAGGTTAACATGCTGACGTAAACGGTTACACAGTCAGACATTGCCCGCCACTCAACCAGCACCTCCACAGAGATGCACGGGTAGTAATGTTTCATTCATTCCATTTAAATGTATTTCACGCCTCTATGATTTGCAAAATGTGGTGGATTACTTCCAGATGCTGGCCAGACTCTGAAAGTACTGCTAATATTTTTTTACTGATTTATAAAAAAAATGAGTAACTACAACCCAGATTGGTGCCACTAATGATAACATATAAATCCTTAAAAATTGCCCTTTATTTATTCAAAATGTTATTCTTTTTCAATTGGTCAGATAGTGTGTCTCACTCTATTCCTAACTCACTAATGTTATACCCATTAAAATAATTCAGCAGTTAGAATAATAAATGAGAAACACAAAGAAGATGTGGAATATTTGTCAGTGTGTTGGCTATGTTTTTCTCTAATAACATCTGCTGTCATTAGTCTCATTCATAAAGCAGACCATAATTTTATTTTTTACTAAAATTATGTTTTGGAAAAATAATGGGGCAAGGTACTGGGTTTGTGTGTTAAAGGTCTATAATCAGAGTGGATTTAAGCTTATCAAGGCACAGAGTGCTGAAATGCCACCAAAGTTTTCTGCCAAAGTGGCCATCATGCCTTGACAGTCATAATGTGGCCTGTCTTCTGACCCTTAAATGCACTCAAAAGGATCAGGTTTTCTGTATTATCCAAGAGCTTGAAAAGGACCAAGTAAAATGGGGCTTTTGTTAATTCTCTCGCTTTCTCTCTTTTTTAGAAAATCTAGTGATGACTGCTGTTTTTTATTGGTACAGAGACAGTAGTGACTGACTGTTAGCAAGCCATCTGTGCCAGCATTTAGGTCAGTGCATGTAAAAACTGTACAGTGCTTGGAAAAGAAATCTTTTTAACCACTAAAATTCACTGCATTAATTCTTTTGTCAGCTCATTGTTTTTTGTGGGCAGTGTACTAAATTTGAGCTTGTCAAAAGATGCTTTTAATTAATTTGCATTTGTTTATACTTTCATTTTTTTGTGTTTTGTTTCATTCCCCCTCCCTCTTTTCCCTTATTTTAATAGTCCTTGCAGACAGTTCACTGCAACATATGCTTTTCCAACAGGCAGTGCTGGGTGATTTGGGAATGTTAACTTCTCCATGACTGGGTTAATTAACAATACTTCCCTTTGTTGATCGGCTTATGAGGTGGATGGAGAATCTTATTTTTTGGCTTTGCTTTTTGCTGAAACTGAATGCCTTGCCCTGGTAATGCTAGTGCACCTTAGTAGGTACACCAGATGGTCACAACAGCAGCCACCAGTGTACTTTTCAGTCTTGGGTCTACAAAAACTGATTTCAATGGTGCCTTGCACTGAACGGGTGTTACATTTTCTCGCATTCAAAAATGTGCTGCTTGGGACTGATGTCAGAGTTAGGAGTGGGAGTAAAATGCTGAGGATCAAAGCCTCTGATCCCAGGAATAATTTTGGAGAAAGCATGGTAGCCTCTAAAGCAAAATTACACCCTCCCTTTAGGATAGAGATCAAAACTGGACACAATGCAGTAAATGTGATCGCCCTAAAGTCCAATAATGTTGCAACAAGACTTCCATATGCTAGCACTCCAACTCCTTGGGACTGAAGGCCAATATATAATTTGCCTTCCTAGATGCTTGATGTACCTGTACACATTCTGTGACTGAGAATGTGTACCTTCCAGACTGAGAATGACCACTCTTCTCTCTTACGTTTTCTGTCCCTTAACCAACCCTCTACCAACACTCATGTATATTTTCTTTAGTCCTGCAACTCGTTATATTGCCTTTCATGTGGCACTTTAATGAATGTCTTTTGTAAATCTTGATGTACCACATCCACTAATTTCATGCTGTAACATCCTTAGAAAACATTATTATTTTGTCAAACTGAGTTATCTCTTCAGAGAACCATGTTGACTCTGTCTAATCAAGTTATGATTTTTTTTCAGTCCACTGATTCCACTTCCTTAACAATAGTGAACTGGGCTGTGGTTCACTCACTATTTTCTCTTTCCCTCCTTTGTGGATTAGCAGTGCTGCATTTACTACCTTTAAATGCACTGAGACTGGTTCAGAATCTAAGGAATTCTGGAAGATTATTACTAATGTATCCATTCTCTCTGCAACCACCTGTTTTAAAATCGTAGGATGTGGGGTGCAGTGAATTGCTGACTTTTCTACAATTTTTTTGACTAATATTTATTTCTTTAACTACCTGACTCTTGGCTTCTTGACTTCTCAATATTCCTGTTATGATACTTGTGTTTGTGAAGACAGATACAAATATTTGTTTAAAGTCTCAGCCATTCTCTTATTTCCTGTTATCATTTCTCCTGTCTCAAATGCTAAGAGACCCCAGGTTTGTTTTCACTACTTCTTCAAATTTACATACTTGTTGAGGTTCTTAAAACCTGTTTTCTTTTGGCAGCTTACTTTGTATTTCCTTCTTGAACCATGGTGGTCCTTCTTGTAAAGATACTTCAACATTACTATGCATAGGGAGTTCCAGGATCTAGGCCCAACAATAACGAAGGAATGACAATATATTTCTAAGTTAGAGTGATTTGTGACTAGGGGGAGTGGAACCTGTAGGTGTTGGTATTCCCATGCGCCTGCTGCCTCGTCTGCCCTGATGCTAGAGATCATTGTTTCGGAAGGTGATGCCAGGTAATCCAAGGCAGATAATTGCATTGCATTTTGTGAATGCAAATACTGTAGCCACTGTGCATCAGAGATGGAGAAAATGAATAGGGTGGTGGATGGTGTGCTGATCAAGTGGGCTGCTTTGTCCTGGATGGTGTTGACTTTCTTGAGTATTGTTGGAATTTCATGAATCAGACTATTGTTTTGTGCCTTTTGGATGGTGGAAAAGCTTTGGGATGTCAGGAGATTTAGCATTTACAGCCTCTGACCTGCTCTTGCATGTACTCTACTTATGTCCAGTTGAGGTTTTGGTCAAAGGTCAACCTGCAGGATATCATTGATCATGCCATTGAATATCACGGCAAGGTGGTTAGAGATGGTCATTGCCTGACAGTTTAGTGGCACAAATATTATTTGCTGCTTATCTGCCCATGCCTATATGTTGTCTAGATCTTACTGCTTCGTTTGCCATGCATTTGTGAATGGAATTGAACATTGTGCAATCAACAGCAAACATCCCTGCTTCTTGTGATGAAGGGAAGGTCATTGATGAAGTAGCTGAGATGGTTGGGCCTTGGAGACTATCCTGAAAAACTCCCGCAGTGATGTTCTGGGGCTTGGATGATTGAATTTCAAAAACCACAACCAGTTTATTTTGTGCAAGGTATGACTCCCCAGCAATGGAGTCTTCTTCCCCCTTCATGTCCGTTGACTTCAATTTTACTTGGGTTCTTTGATGCCATGTTCAGTCTAATGCTGCCTTTATGTCAAGGGCAGTTACTCTCACCACACCTCCTAAGATCTGTAGCTGAATGGTCTTGGTGAAAGCCAATTTGGGCGTCAGTAATCACATTATTGAAGAGAAACCACCTCTTGACAACCATTTATGCCAACATTATCCGTCACATGTCCTGGAGGAGTACAGCTTCAATGATACTCAAGAAGTTTGACACCATCCAGGACAAAGCAGCCTTATTGATTGTTATCCCATCTACTCTCTTTAATATTCATTCCCTCCACCACTGGCGCACAGCGGTTGCAGCAAATGTCATCTCCAAAATGTACCTGCCTATTTATTCCGATGGCACCTCCTGAACCCATGATTTCTAAATCCAGGGCTTCAGGCACATGGGATCACCATCACCTGCATCTTCCCCTCCAAGTCACACACCATCCTGACTTAGAAATATATCGCTGTTCCATCATCATTGCTGGATCTAAATCCTGAAGCTCCGTATCCAACCCAATTGAAATAGTCCTGCAGTGCTTCATAAAGGTGGCCTACCACCACCTTCTCAGTGATAGTTAGGGATGGGCAATAAATGCTGGCTTTCATGGCAATGCTTTGGTCCCAAAAAATGAAAATAGATTGATTGGACAATGTGTAGCCAGTTTGAAGTTCTTATTGTGGATATCACATTCCTGGTAATTTTCCACACTCTAGGCTGGATTGGAATAGTTTGGCCAGAGGCATGAGTGGTTTTCAAGTTTAAGTCTTCATTGCTAAAATTAGGATATTGCTTGGTGCTGTAACCTTTGTTGTTCATATGCTCAGCCATCTCTTCAGTTCACATAGAGTGAGTACTGATTTCTGTGATGGTGGGGATTACGGGAATCCAAGATAAACCATTTGCCTAGTATATCTGGCTAAATGTGTCATGTATGCTTCAGTGTTGTCTTTGGGCCTCACATGCTGGGTCATGCCATTATTGGAGATAGTAATGTCCTTGGCATCCCCTTCTCCCATTAGCTGCTTAATTGTTCACCTTCACCTATAACTAGATGTGGTGGGGCTGCTGAGCTTTGATCTGATCAGTTGTTGAGGGATTGCCTAGCTCTATATATTGTGCACTGTTTTTGCTGTTTAGCACGGAAGTGATCTTCTGTTACAGCTCTGACAAGTTTAATCCTTTTTAAGTATGCCTGCTGCTGTTCCCGGCATATCTTTCTGTACTCTTTATTGAGCCTCAGCAGAGTGAGGGATGTGCTGGGCCATGAGGAGACAGATTATGGTGGTATATATTTCTGCGGTGGTGGCTGATGATCCGCAGCACCTCATGGTTGCCAAGATTTGAGCTTCCAGATCATTTCTGGGCCTCGCCCATTAGGCACAGTGATAATGCCACACAACAAGGTGCCTAGTGTCTTTAAAGTGAAGAAGTGACTATGTCTCAAGAATGACTATGGATTGACCACCCCTGCTAATGCTGTCATTGACAGGTGCATCCACAACAGGTACAATGGCAAGAACAAGGTCAAGATCATCCTATTATAAGATTATTTACTTTTCACTTTTCCTTGCGGTAGTGACCAACTTGTGGACATTGTGTCACATTTGCTAACCAATTTGTTGCCCAAATTGCCATTCTTCATGTACATTGACAGGCTATTCAACCATATGATGTGTTACAGCTCAGAATCATTCTATACTCAGTCAGTAACCATACTTGTCACTTTCCAGCTGTCAGGAATACACCAGCCTGGACTACTAACACCTTTTTATAAAACCCCAAACTCTTCTCAGGTACGGATTAGTTAACTTACCTTTGACTGATAATCAAAACTGAAACATTCTGTTTAGTTTAGTATTGTATGGGCCAATGGAGAAGAATCCTATAAAATGTTTCAAAGGTTATTTATCCATGTTTGAAGCAAATACTGAAAAGATTCTTTATTTGACTGTGAGTCAGCACAAGTTGCTAACATACGACATGGTAGATTTACAGATATAAATAGTTTTAATCTGCATCCTATGTCAGTTTATAGAGGACAATATCATAGTGATTGAAACATTAGTCATTCAGTTAAGTGGTTCTTTCATAAGCAAAGTTGGAGTAGTTTATGAACATAAATCAAACTATTGAAATTGAATTACTGACTCCTTTTGTTCACTTATCGTGACATATAACATTAAATGCATATGGTATTTTATGATTTCTTTCTCTTTAAAAGCACCATGTGTGACTGATTCACAGGACAAATGAATTTTTGATGGATGATTAAAATAATATGAAAACTGTTTTATAACTGTCTACTGCTAAATTTCACAATTTCAGGAAAGCTGTGATTAAAGTATGACACAAGTTAATTTCATTGCAGTTTGCTTTTCTATTGAGGTTAATGCAAAAGAAAATTCCATGCAGTGTAAATTAAGCTACCAATCTACTGGCATTCTATTTTGTGTTACTAGCCACAATAATTTTTAATTGTTGTTATGTTTGCCTTCTGACCTACTGACACAGATTTTCAAACTCCTTAGGGGAAAACAATTCCATTTTTTTGCATGTAAAATGTTACATCATAAAATATGTAATGTGCTGTATATTATGAATTATAAGTGTCTAATGTATTGAATTATTCAAATAAGTGATATTTTACATTAAAATGTACTATGTATAGTGTACATCATTTAACTAAAATTTTATATATGTATAACTGTATGATGTCAGAAATTATATTCACAAAATAAATTATTTGTTATTATTTTACATGATTTACCACAAAAAGAACCTGATGACTTGGAGTAAAAATATGCTGCACAACATAACTTAAATACTTTTAGTATAGTTAATGGAATACTTCTCAAGCATGACTTCCTGTTCATAGCTGATTCTGAGTTATTAACATGCTTTATTATTATTCTCTAATTCAAAATTTGTTAAACCAGCAAGTGAAATTCACATTTTAAGCCAAAACTCAAAATCTTTAACTTATTAATATACTTACATGCTTTATCTAACTTTAACCAGTAAAGAATGGCAAATTGCATTTACTAACTCCCAAAACTGTAAATTGACTCGCTACTTGTATTGAATATTGAGTTATATTTCATGGAAATAGATTTCACGGAAGGACTGGAGTGATTTGACCTAAGCTCAGGATTGCTGACTTACTACAAACTGTCTTCAGAGTGCCTTCATTACTCCTTTTGTTTGTTTCTTAAGTCTTGACAAGAGAGCATTCAGAAGAGAGACTAGAGAGCTATCTTGTGAACTGGCACAGAGACAAATGAGGTTGAAGTACGATATTCAGACAACATTAAAATATGGATTGATAGTTCCTTTTTACATTACACCCTGATTAGTAGCCTAGCTTCTCCAATATTTATTTTCTGTCTGACATCAAGATAAAAGTAACTCCCTTTCTCAAAATGTTCTGTAGGATTCTCAATATGAAAATTGAATTTTATGGAAGAAATTGGGAATTTTAGAAAAGTAATTGTGTGGAATTTTGGAAGTAAATTCTATAGCTTCATTAGCCTATTTATGGAATAATGGCAAATGCTGTAAGCAAGCTTTATATAAAAGCATGACTGAATGTGAAATGACACATTGTGATTTAGTAATTGCTTTTCAGTTTGATTTCAGCATTTTATGAATAGAAGCACAATGTTGTATTGTCAAATAATAATGCATTTACTGTGGTTGTGTAGCATTGAGATTTTTTCTTGTTGTTCAGAAAAACATCTTTTATAAGCACTTGATTAAGGACACAAAAATAATTACTGAAATTTCTTATCTGCATACTGATTTTATTAAACATCCTTTTGAAATACAAACAAAAACATCTTAATACCATTCATTTAAAAAAAAACTACCTACCATTAATAAATCAGCAACAATATGTTCTTGAATTCTTTTGATTGGCCTTGCAAAAAGTTGCTTTAAAAAAATAAATTCAGGTATTGCATCCCACTGATCCAAAGAGAATGCCAGTATCTAGAGGGTTAATTCTTTACTAAAAAATGGTTTCTGCCTTTTAGTATTCTGAGTCATTCGTTTGCATTTGATAGCACCGGACTTAAGTTTTACAATTCAGCTGTTTTTTAACATGATGGACTGAAAGTGGGTGTAGATTATAGCTCTCTCACTTCTGCTGGCTATCAGGCAGTCAGTAATGAAAGCCTAGCCACTGGCATGATGTGAAACTAATGGTCATAATTGCCCTCAGTGTTTGACAGGGCCGCTATCACAGCTCTTGAAAACTCTGTGTTTAAAGTAAAATTTACAGTAAATTACACCATAATGGTGCAATGAGCAGTGAATCCACACACATATACAAACAGTCTTCCTGCTTCACTCTAATCGTATCTATCTACTGCAGAACTTGGCTATATATCTAACTGATACGTGGGTATAATGTTTGACAGTTATTAGATTGTTAAATGCTGGAGCGCATTTACACTTCTTGCAGTGCAGAAAGGTAGCCGATCAGGCAATAGGATTGGTCTCTTGGAGTTAAGAAAGTAAAATCATACTACCACCTGAATGTAACCTTATTTGAAAACCACCCAGAGAAAGTCCCAAGTGCCTGGAAGATGATTGACAATAAATAAACTTGTAAAACAAATAGTCAACTATGGACCCATTAGTCTTGCTTCCACTCCATGTAAAATACTGGAGTCAATTATCAGGAGTAAACTTAAGTACTGTCTGTACAACCATAATATAGTTAACAGCAGTCAACATGGATCCAGATGGGGATGATTCTGGCTAACCATCCTTCCTAAGGAATTAACAAATGAGTGATTTGTTGTAAGTATTCAAACATGCTTTACAATGTCTTCCAAAAGGTTTTGGTAAAGTTCCACAAAACTAGCTTTTAATTGAAATCATGATTGTGAAAGTTTAAGGTAATCTCAGAGAATAAATGAGAAACTTGCAGCTGCAGAAGAAACAAACTTTTTAAATGAGTTCAGAGTATGGAGAAATATCATATGAGTTGCCCCAGTGATGGGACCACTGATATTTCTAATTTACAGAATGTGACATGAATTCAGAAACTCAGTTCCAAATTGTTACAGTTATGGATGATGACCATCTTGAAAAGACACTGGAATCAGTTCAAATATCACAGGAATTGGGCAGTACATGTAAGTGGGCAGGAGTAAATGGCAGAGTAAATTTATTACAGTCACAAGTCAAGTCCTGCAGATAGGAAGAAGAAATACAGAAGAACCCAACCCCCATGTATGGTGTTAAAAGAGCTAAAGTTGGCAAAAAAACAAATTAACACTGAAGAGAAGCAATTAACAAAGCTAATAAGGTATATAACCATACATACTCAAAGCAGTAAAATCTATCAGGAGGTGGTGATCAAGCGCTATGTTGTTTTAGTCAAAGTCCACCCTTAATATCCATCTGTTCTGCTCACCAGGAAATAAGTGAAGCATTCAAGCACTGGAGACAGTTCAGGCAAGCCTCATGACAGTGTTCACGGGGTCAGGTGTCTGGCTTATGAAGAGAGACTGGAGGAATACATTCTTTCAGACTAAAATGTAGAAGCCACCTTGAGAAGGTATACAAAATTGCTGATAACATAAAATATTAGAATATTATTTTAAATTAAATCCTTAATCTGCTGCCTTGGGAAAGCAGCCAACATAATCAAATACCCCTCCCACCCCAATCATTCTCTGTTTCCCCCCCCCCCCCCCCCCATCCATCGAGCAGAAGATACAAAACCTTGAAAACACATACCACCAGACTCAAGGATAGTTTGAGCAGACCTTTTGTGTGATAAAGGTGAAGACTCTTGAACAGGCCTTTTGTATGATAAAGGTGAACTTTTGATCTCTCAATCAACCTCGTCATGACCCTTGCACTTTATTTGTCTACCTGCACTGCTGTAACACTATGTTCTGCATTCTATTATTGCTTTTCCCTTTGTATTACCTTGATGTACTTACGTTTGGAATGATCTGTCTGAATAGCATGCAAACCAAAGCTTTTCACTGTATCTTGATGCATGTGATAATAATAAACCAATGACCAATTACCAATTAATTAGGAGTCTGATTTTAGGAATGATTCTGTACCCAAGTTATGATCAAGCTGTAGACTTCTTGATAGAGTAATGGAAACAAATGCCTGGATTCATTTAATGCTATAAAGGGGAAACATTTGGCTTTCTGGATGAATGAGTTATGTTGGGTCAAATGGCCTTCTGATCCAAGTTGAGTGTTATGGCAATAGATCATGCATTAGGGTAAGTTTGTCATATTCCTGAAAATAATGCAGGCATTGACTCCCTGCAGTGGTAGAATTGTCAGTTGGAGACCATCTTGAAAATGTACAATACCAAAGCCTAACTTTGCTCTGGCATCAGGTTCACACAGATAGATGCACAGAATGGTTGCTCTGCCTACTTTGTGCAGGTTTCAAGTATGTATTATTTCTGCTGCAGTGATTCCATTTAAAGGGGTGCATCTGTTAGGTCATTAAGGATGAAAAGAAATGGAGAAATGACTGCTTTTAAACCTAAACATGTTACCTGGCAAAATTTTGTTTAAAAAGCTAATCACAATGGCAAAATAGTTAATAAAGTTAATATTGTCTGGTCTAGGATTAAGCTGAACAGCAAAAAAAATATTGTGCAAAAACTAATACCATTTCAGTAAGCTGGCAAATGCACTGTGTATCTAAGTAACCAGTCTCATATGTGGAGGACCACTTGATAAAATATAGTTCATGAAAAGATCCAAATTCTTGAACCTTCAAGGATATCGGACCAAAAATAGCACACCCTGTCTGGGCAGAGTCTGATTAGTTGGTCATCCTTTCATACAGCAGACCAGCAGCTTTGTTTGGTTAATGCAGGTCCCTGGCCCATGAGAATGTTTAGTCTGGATGACTTCAATGACTCTGACATCCTGTGCATCATGAACATCTGCAAAACTCATTTCTTCATACAAAGGCCCCAGAATTCTTGTAACCAAAAGAAAGTCTTGGCACTACATACAATATGGCTTGGTAATGACCGTTAATCGCTATGACAAAGAATGTTAAATGGGTTAAGAGTCAGAGGTGAAGAGCATGTTTTTCTTAAAGTATTTATGACTTAGGTAAATTTCATATATTTTGTTCAAAAATTTTTGACTTTTGTATTAAAAGTAGCCTATCAGTTTCTGTAGGTTCAATATAACCAATTTCTAACTGAAAAAATGGTTGCATTGAAATAACTCTCAGAATTTAAAGGCTATGATTTTTTGTGTATTTTGGGCAGCAGTAAATTGCTTTCACATCTTTCTCCTGCCCTTTCTTCTGCTCCAACCCACATACAGGCAGCAAACTTTATTCCTTTGCTTGAGAATGCATGTTGACTTTAAAAATAGTCATTAAAATATGCAGTATTGAAGGAGGTCCTTTGGCTCATTTTGTGGAGGCAAACTCTTTGCAGTAGCAATCCAAAGCTACTCCCACTGCCCTACGTTTTACCCCTAGTCTTGGAGAACCACTTAAAGCTCCCATGACATGTGCATTTGGAATGTTTTGAATCCTATTCCTTCTGTGCCTCATCAGTAAAGTTCAAAATGAAAATATTTTGAATGTGGACTGATTTGATGCAGAATTTTAAGTTAAAATTGTATACATTTTTTGCATAAAGATTTTACTTCTATCCCTTCAGAAAGTTGGATCTGCATTGCGGAAATTTCCTCATTGCGTAACGTAATTTCAAAACCAGCTGCAAATATCCTCCCAGTCACTGGGATACCCATTATCCTTTCCTTCCTGCCATTGAACAATTTTTAGAATCAATTTGCTAGTTTTCCTTGAATTCCTTGCTATTTTGCTTTTCTAATCAGTCTGACATGTGGAACTTTGTCAAAAGCCTTGCTTCTATCCATGCCAATTGCATTTTCCTCAGTAAACCTCCTACAACATCCTCAAAAATGTTAAAGAAGTTTTGAAGACTTTCCATGCTGATGGCTTTTGATTAATTTCTGCCATTCTAAATAATGTGTAATACTGTTTCTCAAACAAAGCCATGTCTCCCAGTCTTGGCCTCGCAGTCTTTCAATAAATTTCCTGGTCAAAGAAGTTTAGAAGCTGACAGTGCCTCTGATATTTCCTCTTTCTTGGCTTAAGAACCTGGGATATCTTTACAGACCAAGCTATTCATTCAATTATAAAAATGATAACCTCTGAATATCTCCTGTCTTTCTATTTTCATCATAACTAATACTTAACACTTTTCTTCCTTAACAATAAAGTTTGCTTCTCCCCTTTTGTGGTCGGGCCCAAAGTACTAATTTAGAACCATAAAGGCATAGAACCATATCTTCCACTTTAATTCACTACAAGGCCTAACTCTTCCTTTTGAAAACAAAAGAGACTGCAGACACTGGAATCGATATCAAAAATCAGAACAGTGGAAGAACTCAACAGGTCAAGCAGCATTTGTGGAGACAAAAGGTGTAAGTTGACATATTGGGTCTAGACCCTGCACAGGATTAAGAGGGACATGGAAAGATTGCCAGTATATAGCATTATGGGGGCATGGAGGGGGAGAGGGGATAAAGGCTGATAAATGATTGGTGAAACTATATGGGGAGGGGATGATGGGCAGATGGAACCAGGTGGGGGAGGAGGGTGAGAGAGGTGAGTAAAAGGAGAAGAAAACGAGGTGGATGGATGAGTGTGTGTGGGAGGAGAACAAGTAACCACTTTCCCAGCATTCTCCTCCCACACACACTCACCTGACCACCTAGTTTTCCTCTTTCTTTGTTCACCTCTCCCATCCTCCCTCCCCATATGGCTCCACCTCTATCTCACCCTTCATTGTACTGCTATATACTGGCAATCTTTCCTCTTCCCTATCAGTCCTAATGCAGGGTCTCAACCCGAAACATCATCTTACACCTTTTGCCTCCTCAGATGCTGCTTGACCAGCTCAACACTTCCTTTTGTTTTCTTCTCACCCTTTATACATTTTGAGATCTTCCTTTATCTTAGATACCAGTACTCCTTCATACATTCTCATTTTCCTAATTTAGTTTATAATTACACCCATTGCACTTTTTATATTCCTTTGGCATTTTATTGTGTTGAATTCCAGTTTAAAATGAGAAGTGGAAGTAGTGGGTGAACCAGGCAGAGTGTGAAGTATTAGCTATGATGAAAGGAGAAAGAGAGGAAATATTAAGGAATTATTATCTTTATAACTGAATGAATAGCCCAATCTGTTAAAAAGATATTTTTAAGCTAAGAAAGAGAAGAAATATCAGAATATCTTCCATATTGTCCAGAACGTCAGAAAAAGCCTAAAAGGAAGTACGTATGATTGTGCACCATGTGGTTTTTCAGTGACATCAGGTCCTTTACTCCAATTGTAAACTATTAGTTTGTGTTGTGATCTTGGTATCCCTCAATGCTGAAGAGCAGCTTCCCAAAGTATTTTCAATATAGTTGCCCCCCTAACTATTTGATGGCAGCGCCATGGGACCCTTGGTAGGAGTGGCCTAGTCGACATTGATCTGTGTTGGAGCAGGGAAGCAAGGCAAAGGGAGAAGATTATCATAAAGGTATTCACAGATTGGAAGCATTTTAAAAGCCCTGATAGCTTTCTGCAAAGGTATTGGATCAAGTAGTGTCTCACTGAATTGATAATCCTAAATCTGGGTTACAATCAGCTATTCCTTAAATATCAAGTAGGTCTTGAAGCTCATCAATGCAAATTTGTAAAAAAGGATGCCAAGTTATCTAATTTTATAATGCTTGTCAAATATTTTTATTAGTTTTGAGGATGTATTCTTCATGAGGAGCGTCGTGATAAATGCAAGTTGTCATGTGCTATAGGTGTTGAATAGATAAATTACTCAACCTGCACACCAGATGGTGCCATTTTGGGAACATTACGTATATATTTAAATTAGCAGTCAACTATTTCAGGAGTGTAATTCACCTTACTGCAGGAATTACTTCTATCTTTCTATCCTGTACTTGAGTGTTCAGCTCTTCCTTCACAGCACAATCCACAGATACTATTGACCCGTCTCTTTCTAATGCCAAAGCTCTAAAATTCCATTACTATCCTTACTTTTCTTTTGTGAATGACCCACTCAAACCTTGTATTTGCTATTTCTCATTTTTGAAGTCTTTCCATCTGAGACTATTTTACTCAAGTAACTAACAATGCCCTGTGAGGCCGTGATTTGATTTACTTTATTTTCTTTGCGGTTGTCAATATTGTTACCCGATTTAATGTATTCTGTTGTTTCCATTTTCAGAAACTTCAGGGCTGTTATTATCCCAGCACATGCGAATATTAGACCATGCCCAAATTTCTTTCAGCTTAACTTCAGAAAACGAATGACTTTCCAATTTCTGCTAATGTCTTTATGCATTTGTTTCTCTTTCATTAACTTCCTCCAAACTGCTTGGGTGATCCTTTGTCATTACACCCCTTCCCTTTGAAATTCTTTTCCCAATCAATTAAGTTTACACAGCTTTCTTTTCTTTCAGAGGCCTTAATGACAATTTTGTGTCTCCACAATCGTTTCTCTTTCTTATGTCCTCCTTACCACTTAAACAGACCTGAGGCATTCCTTTGTTGGTTGCGGTATGCAGGTCTACGGTATGCCAACTTGCTTGAATTGGTTGTACTCAATGTGAATCATTTTACTTCTTCCTGCTAGATGGAACATTGCTTGAACTGAGTTAAAATGGACATTCACTTTCTTCTTGGACAATTGGCCAACACAGTCTGTTTCCACTTCCTTCCCCCTGGCCCCCACCCCTCCACCCCATCTGGTTCTATGTGCCCTCCCCATCTGCTTCCACCATTCATCTACCAGCCTCTATCCCATCCACCGACGTACTGCTTTAACATTGCTAACCTTTCCTGTTCCCTCTCAGTCCTGATGTACGGTCTAGATGCAAAACGTCAACTTGCACCTCTTGACTCCACAGATGCTGCTTGACCTGTTGAGTTCTTCCAGGGTTCTGTTTTTGTTCTGGGATTCCAGCATCTGTAGTCTCTTTTTTTCTCCATAAGATTAACCAGGGTTATTGCACCCCAAGCTCACCAACACTGTAAATGCACCACCTACCCACTCCAAACTGGCAAGTGGGTTGGGCTGGTGGCATACCTACAGTGTCGGTGAGGCGATTCTTCAGGCTGTTCTATATTGCATTAATCTTAAGTGACAAGCAACAGTGGGAGTGTTTGACTTGTCCTGACCACTTGCATGTTCTTTGAAATAGGAAAGGCCAGTCAGTGTCTGTCTCAAGCAGCTAACCAGCATACTTCATTAATTGGCTACTTTAGTTTATACTCTTCACTAAGTGTTCTGTCTGACTTAATTGAACCCTCTAGGCCATTCTCAACTGATGTGTGTAGTCTTGAGAGCATCATACATTACATGTTCTTAGGCTGAGACATTAAACCTAGGGTATTGTCTGCTTATTTCTGTGCTCTAGGTGGTATTGCATAATTACAAAAGTAATAACAATCACTCCCAGTGATCTGGCTGACATTGCTCCCACCTCCAACCACCCCCCCACCCCCACCCCCACCCCCACCTTCCCACCCCTTGATCAATGTCTCTACAATCAGATTAACTGGTCATTCAACTCATTACTCCTTATGTAATCATTATTGTGACCTTCTTTTCCTATAACAAAGGTACCTATGACAACTGTAACTGCAATCAACCTTGTAAATCTCATACACCATCTGACCTATTGATTATTTCCAGCATTTCCTGCTTTTATTTCAGATTTTCAGCATCCCCAGAGTATTACTCTAGCAACAGCATTCAGAGTCATCAATTCTTTGTTAAGCAGTTTGAGACAATTAAGAGAGACACAATTAACAAAACAAAACATACCTTTCTTTTATATGAATGCCTGTTCTGATGTTCGATCCTTACCAAGTTCTACATTAACTGATCTTGGCTAAGTGAGGCAGGCGTATCACACTCTTCACCAACAGTCAGTCACCTGCTGGAGTAGAAAGGAACAAAATATGGGATCTTGCTTCCATATCCCACTACAAAACAATAATTTCTGATGGGAAGGTGTTAGGTAAGAGAAACGATTAGACTCAACTCTGATTAGCTCCATAGTTGAATAGCTTCCTAACATTCAGGCCTTGATTTGCCAATTGCTGTTATTTATAAACGCAACACTTTATTCACTATTGAGAAACAAATGACCACATTTACTGTCTCTGAACAAATAAATGGAGCAACGTTTATCAAATGGTAAATGTAGCAGCGGTAAAATGCTACATTGAAAGAAAAATATCGAAAGAGAAAAGTAACTCCTGAGAAATAATAGCCATTGACCTTGAAAAATGCTGTCCAGAAAAGATTTAGCAGGCTGTACATTGTCAATATACTCATTTAATGTGACTTTGAATCTGATTTCATCCATGGCCAATCCTTCATGTCTTACAGCATTGTAGCCTTCAAGTGGCTGATCAGCCAATCACATTAAAGAAGTTTTATAGGCAGCAAACTTGTAAGCTAAAAGGATGCACTATAATTTAGAATATAGAACAGTACAACATAGGAACAGGCCCTTTGGCCCCTGACGTCTGCACCGAACACAATGCCAAATTAAACTAAATTTCTTCTGCCTGTACCTGATCCATATCCCTCCCTTCCCTGCATATTCATGTGTCTATCTAAAAGCATCTTAAACACCACTATCGTCTTTGCTTCCACCATCACCCCTGGCAGCCCATTCCAGACCCCTGCCACTCTCTGCATAAAAAAAAACTTGCCCTGTACATCTCCTTTAAACTTTCCCCCTCTCACCTTAAATGCATGTCCTCTAGTATTTGACATTTCTACCCTGGAATAAAGATTCTGACTGTCTACCCTATCTATGCCCCTCTTAATTTAAAAAACTTCCCCCTCAGCCTCCGATGCTCCAGAAAAATCAACCCAAGTTTGTCCAACTTCTCCTTTCAGCTCAAACCCTCTAATCCAGGTAACATCCTGGTAAACCTTTTTTGCACCCTTCCCAAACATCCTTCCTGTGTTGGGGTGACCAGAATTGCACACAATACTCAAAGTTCGGCCTAACCAAAGTTTTATATAGCTGTAACATGACTTCCTTACTCTTATACTCAATGCCCCAACCAATGAAGGCAAGTATGCCATTTGCCTTCTTTACCACCCTATCTACTTGTGTGGTCACTTCCAGAGAACTATGGACTTGGACCTCAAGATCCCTCTGCACAACAATGCTGTTAAGGGTCCTGCCATGACCTGTGTACTTTCCCCTTACATTTGACCTCCCTAAGTGCAACACCTCACACTTGCTCAGATTAAACTCCACCTGTCATTTCTCCATGCTTATCTGTAACTGATCTATATCTTGCTGTATCCTTTGATAGCCCTCTACACTGTCCACTACAACACTAATCTTTGTGTAATCTACAAACCTACTAACCCACCCATCTACATTTTCATCCAAGTCATCACAAACAGAGGCCCCAGCACCAATCCCTGCAGGAGCACCACTGGTCATGGGCCTCCAACCAAAATAACACCCTTCCACCCCTACCCTCTGTCTTCTATGGGCCTGCCAATTCTGAATCCAAACTACCAAGTCATCTTAGATCCCATGCATATTAATCTTCTGGAAGAGGGATTTACTTTTAATGATTTTACATAAGGCAAAAAAAGATGGGACATACAGAAATGATTAAAGTAAAAGCTGAATATCACATGAATGCTATAAAATCATGGAATCATTACAGCACAGAAGGAACTAATCAAATCTTTGCTGGGTCTTCATAGAGCAATCCAGTCAGCCCTTTTTCCTGCTCTTTCTCCACAACCCTCTATCTTCTTTCCTTTCTAATATTTCTCCAGTTTAATTATGAAGCCTGCACTTTCAGTTGGAACATCTCACACGATAACTACTTTTCCTCAAGTCACCTCTGGATTTTTAAAATTTGTGTCTTCTCTCTTTGGCTCCGGCTGTATTGGGAACAATTTCACTCTATTTCCCATCTTATCTTGTCATGATTTTCTCCACCTCCATCAGATTTTCTTCCCAACTTTGCTTTAAGGGGACAATCCCAGTTTCTCTAATCTGTTCTCAAAAGTGAAATCCCTCACTCCAAGAACCTATATAGTAAATTTTTTTCTGAACCCTTTCTAAGAATTTCACATCCTTCTTGAAGTGATGTGTGTAGAATTGAATGCAACACTGGTCTGGTCAGTGTTCTCAAAATGTTCAACATTACATCCTTACTTTTGTACATGTGCATCAAATTATCACGTTTCAGTTCTCATTTGCTTTATTAACCACTTTCTCAACTTGTTTCATCAACTTCAAAAATTCATGCGTATATGTATTAACTCTTGACTCATTACCAAACTTACAAGCTTTCTGTCATTCACAAGTGTTGGTGTTTTACACTGCACATGCATGTCTACTGTAAGTTACTGAAGTATGTCAAAGAAAGCAACAGCCCCAGCAGCAACTCCTGGGGAACAGTGCCCTGTGCCTCTTTCCAGTTTGAAAGCCAACCATTTACTAAGACTCTATCCTAAGTTAATTTCTTATCCATACCATTTTATTTTGTGGGCATTCATTTTGCTAACCAGCTTTTATTTGGGATTTTATAAAATGTCTACTAAAAATCCATAATGATTTAATAACTATTGCAATGTCCTCATCAACCCAATTGATCCAACCAAATATAATTTACCTGTAGCAGATCTGCGCTGGCTCTTCTTTATTAATCCAGATTTCTCTAAGCAGCCATTATTTTTGTTCACAATTGTCATTTCTAGAAACTTCCTTATCGCGGAGGGTAAACTGACTGGCCTGTACTTGCAAGGTTTATACAAACATTCATTTTAATCAAAGGTATAATGTATGCCATTGTAGACTTCTTTACCAGCACCTGTAATTTGGGGGAATTTAAAAATTATGGTCAGCACTCTGAAATTTCCATCTCCCTTTCTCTCAGCAGTTTTGGATGCAACCTATCAGAACCAGGTTGCCTACCTATTATGAGCAGCCTTTCTGGAATCTCATTCTTATCAGTCTTTACTCCATCCATTACCTCTATTACCTGTTCTTTTATTGAGACATCAGAAGTATCCTCTTAAAAACATGGAATTTTTAAAAATGTGATGCTGAGGAACTGATACTCTATTGTTCGAAAATTAGTTTATCAGAGCAAGAGAAGTTGTTCCACAGTAATTAGGACTGAATGGACCATTCAAAACTCAGTTATACCTCATTTAATAAGGCTTAATTTCTTCAATGGCTTCTGCAATGTGAATAGTGCTAAAAAAAAGTTAAAGCTCGCCTTAAGTTATTAATTCTCTGTTTGTTGGACTTGCACAGACTGGAGCATTGTACCCAATGGAGGAGCAAGACATCACTAATAGCAGCTTTTGGATGTCTGTGTTTAACTGTGTATGTGTGGGTGCTGGATTTGCTGTCAACTTTGCATAGTAAGTGCTAACAGTTTTGGTGTCATTGCAACTGCAAATTCCAGCCTATCTGTTTATATCTGGCTGTGTTCTGCAAATTAATCTTAAACTGCCTAGTTATACAAACCCCAACTTTCTTCTCCACCTGTGCTCAGCCCAGGGACAGCATATTAATTAAATTTGTAAAATCCTCAAGAATGTGCTTTAAAATGATACCTTTCCTAAGTGGGAGCTGCTTGCCTTAAGGCACAGTTTTAAACTTGTGACCATATACTGTATATGCATGTGATGCCTGAACATACATCCACACAATTTACATGAAAGAAAGGATTTATTAAAGAATTTGTTTACTTATTTGAACATGATGTTAAGTAAATATTAAGCAACTTGTTCAGGGTGAACCCCAAAGCACTTTTACAAATAGGGCAAGCAAAGGAATTTGAGCAGTTTAACCTGCTCTTCCTTTTACCTACAGACCAAAGCATTTGAGTTTGAGGACCATCTATTTTATATCTGTGGTGAAGGCAGTCAGCCTTTCAAAACAGTGACTGAAGAAGGTACTCCAGCTCGCTATTGAATGGGAAATCAAACACTGAAGATGCTGGAAATCTGAAATAAAAGCAGAAAATGTTGGAAACACTGAGCAGGTCAGGCAGCATTACTTGACGAGAAACAGTTAATGTTCAAAGACCCTTCACCAAAACTGAAAAATTGACGCTCTTTCTCCTTCCATAAATGCAACCTGATGGATGCTTCCAACATTTTCTGCTGATCTTCCACTGTGGAGTGTGCTTGCTTGAAGACCTTCTTGGATGGCAAATCACTTCACTGTTTTAATAATAAAAGATATTCAATGTATGCCATTACCAACCTATTAGCTGGTTGCACAAACAAAATAAGAAAAATCAGTATAGGGTTCTCTCATTGTATCTAGATGTGTACATTTGAAAATGGATCTTGCAGATGTACTAAGTTCCACTCAGGTATCATAGTTTTTAAGCTACTCTCACTAAATCTTTCCCTTGTTTAGAAATGCAGTTAAAAAAAAGCATGATGGTGTATTAGTTTATAATAATATGGAAATAAAAAGCCAGTGTTAACAAGTATGTCAATTATGTTTTAAGATTGCCATTAAAACTGATTCACAAAAGTTTTTTGAAGAAGGAAACTTGTTCTCCTCCCGCACTCTGGCCTCAAAGTGACTCTGGGCCCAAATAATGTATTACTCACTATCCTCTGAAATTTCCAAACAATTAGTGTACACCATCACCTTCTCAATGCAATAATATCAACCTTATCAATGGCACTCACATCCTAAGGATAAATAGGAAATAAAGGTTGTGATGCCACTGTTGAGAAGTACTTGTTTGATTGCCTACCATCAAAATTTATATTTTTACTTGATGCTTGTTTGAGGCTGAACTATTTTCTGGGAACTTCTGTGCAGCTCTTCCAGTTCCACTGCCATCATTTTGGTGAGAGATCAATGGAAATTTCAAGTCTATATGTAAATAGATTACTGCTAAAGTTATGGCATGAAACAAAAAAAATTCCAGTGATTCATTTGCTCTCCTTTGATTTACTCATCAGCAACTTCACTCTGAGATATGCTCCAAGTTAGGAAATCTCAGAATTTTGATGCCCATGTGTTTTATTTGATTAGCTGTCTAATAACCGATGTAAAGTCTGAGCAAAATCACACTTGAATTATTGTGAAAAGTTTTGAGATCCTTGCTCTATCTAATATGTTGAAGCACGAGAGAAGACAAGGTGGAATGTGCTGCTTGTTGTAAAGAAATATTGGTATTGGTTTATTATTGTCACACGTACCGAGATACAGTGAAGAGCTTCCATTTGCATGCTATCCAGGTAGATCAAACCATACTAATGCATCAAGGTAGTAAGGTGAAAACAGAATGCAAAATATAGTGTTGCAGCTTCAGAGAAAATGCAGTGCAGGTAAACAATATAAAGTGCAAGGGCCACAACAAGGTGGTTTGGGAGATCAAGAGTTCATCTTCAGCGTATAAGAGCTCCGTACAAGAGTCTGATAACAACAGGATAGAAGCTATCCTTGAGTCTGGTGGTACATGCTTTCAAGCTTTTGTATCTTCTGCCCACTGGGAGAGGGGAGAAAAGTGGATGACTGGGGAAGAGTTAAAAGCATTGAAACATTTTTCATTAGAACAAATATAATCGTTGGATGATTTGTGAGAGTTACATTATTAAGGTGATGAGACAGACCAGATAAAAGCAGACTGTTTTCAGAGGTTGAGGTGTATAGAAGGAGAAGATGTAGACGTAGCACAGAGAATAGAACTTTGTTTCACAAGAAATTGAGGAGCTGTACATTACATTACTAGTTTTTGAAGCAGAGACCATGTTATTTTTAAGAGTAAGTTAGATAGGTATTAAAGGAAAGAGAGATAAAGCATATGGGAACAAGGTAGCTGCTGCTAATATGGAGGATAAGTAGCAACATAACTGGTTGACCTGAAAGACTTCAAGTTTGTAATTTCATACTAATTTGTTATATGTTAATGGTTTAGACAGGTAAATTTTTATCAACTACATCACTCTAGTCAATTGTCTTCATGGACAGAATCAAGTGCAAAATTACTTGTTGCCACACAAACTTTCCCAGACAGCAAGGTTAAAACATTTTTTTTACAGTCAGATGTGCCTGAATATTCCAGGGACCACCTCAATAACTTTGTGGCAATGAGTCTAAAAAAAAGTCTAAAAAATTTTGGGATGTGTCACCAGCAATACTTTCCTGAAATGTGGCAGGGAGCAAATATTTTCTAAAAATGCAGAACAACTTCCTTTATCTTATTTGAAGTTTCTTTTTTTCTAGATATTGCTTGGCTGAAAGTGGTAAGGTTTCATACCTTCTCCCAACTTTTTTAGGGCAACGGTATGGATAGTCACCGAGAGAATGCACAGGAGAGTGTCTGGTGGTGACCTTTTTTGGCCTCCCTCTTCTGCAATGCTTAGTCTCTACTGCTTCCATACAAAACCAAAGTGAAGAGAGGGTACTCACTGATTAGAGAATGGTGGGCGTGAACATCCCTTCCACCACCCTGTGATGCAGCTTAGCATTCAGTTGTATTATTGTAGCCGCATTAGCTGGAGTTTCTGATCAGTGTAATTTTAGTTCAATGACAATATCAATTTTTAAATAATAAATACTTTCCAAACGATGCTGTGGTATTTTCAACAACAATAATTCCTCTTGACCATTCAGTTTTATGCCCAGTGACAGCAGACTAAAACATGTGATGTAATATCGAAAGATACGCAGGAAAATTTAAAGAGGTGAAACTACAGATGAGTTTGAAGAAGGGAACATATGAAGATTCTTGATAGTTGTGACAAACATCCAAAACATAAAAGGGTGGTGCAGCTTTAAGAGATTACAGGGAGACTTTGTTGAAAGGTTACTATGTGTTAAAGGGAGGGGGGGGGGTGCAGGAGGAGGCGTTGTGTTGTAAAGAAAAGTGGGTGCTGAAGTGTTAAGCCTCAGATGTTTCCTGAGTGTTGACATTTAAGAACAGTAAGAGGGCTGTCCTGTGGCGTTTCTGGCTTTCTATCTGATTTTTAAGACCAGGGCTGGATGCTTTCACAGAGATATAATTGGATTTGTCTGTTTCCATCAGCTTCTTAGATCAAGTGATAGTAAATTGAAAGTCCTTCAACAAATTACGCCACTTTAAATACATTGAAAACATTTCACCTAAATAAACAATACACTTTTTCAACAAGTAGGCAATGGTATTTTAGTTAAAGCAACAAGTATTTTCCCTTTTGAACATCTTGCACTAATAGGTGATTCTGATCTTTTATATGGGCTAATTATTTACATTGTTTCAAAATTTGTTATCAATAATTTATTTACTTTAGCCCCATTTTCCAGAATTCAATTCAGATATTTGGCTTACTTAATGCTGAAAGCCCTCCATGATCTCACCAGCCATTGGGGCATTTAATGTGATCAGTGCTGATTCATATTATTGCGCCAGTGGCATTTTTTAATGTCTTAAAATATCACAAGTTGAACACCGGCATGCAGCAGTAGATCATATTACAAAAGAACATATAGGAATTAGAGACAGTAATAGGTCATACAATGCTTTGAGACTGCTCTGGCTTTCTCTCAGATCATGGCAGATCGTCCATCTGAATTCTTTGTGCCTATCATGAATGTCTATCTTCAATATACTCAACCACAGCCCTCTGGAACAGACAATTCTGAAGATTCACAGCCCTGTAAGTGGGCAAATTTCACCTCATCCTAATCCTAATTCCAGGACCACGACTTCTGGTCTGAGGCTTGTGTGCAACTTTACTGTCAGACACGTGGCCATTTGTGCCATCCATTATCTCTTCTTGTGCTGATTGACTATTAGAACATTGTATTGAACGTGGCAGAATTTAGCTTGGAACAATAATTAAATGATAGTTATTTTTGCATTATAGTGAAGCTGACCCTGTGATGCTCAGTAATAAAGAGAAGGTGAAGCAAAATATTGGTAGTGAATGGGGAATTGGGGTAGTATTTACTTGTGTTGCATAATGTCTTCCTTGTCAATACAGGCAGAAAGGAGCTATTCAGGTGGCTACTTCCTTCCTTCCTTACCCATTCCTCTCCTCATTTCTTTGCTTTTTCCTTTTGCAGCTCATCAAATCACAGTGATGATGAGGTCCTGTGGCATTCAGGAGACTCCCACAAACTGTGACTTCCGCAATGTCATATCGCAGGGGTCCCCAGGCAGTGGAAGCGTTGTTTGAGCATGTTAGTACCCTGCTCTGTACCATAACTTTCCTTATACCACTCATGTCTGAGCAGGTTGTACACCAGGGTCATAAGCCATGTTGTCAATGGATAGCCATCTGCAGATTTGCTATGGTGGACCAAATGTAGCTGGCAGTGGACTCCTGCAGACAGAAAGCATCACAAGAACAGCCAGGGTAACAAGCATTGACCTGTACAACTGCCCATATTCACATGTCAACTAGGCTTTGAGGAAGCAGAATCCCTTTAAGTATGGTTTAGGGCAGAATCTTCACGAGGTGCTAAAAGCAATGAGTACACCCTGCACTATGAGGATTCCCACAATCTTGGTGAAACCACGTGTTCTCCCTCCCTGTGAGCTTCCGGCATGAGAGACAAAATGTAGTCTGCTGTCTTTCAACAGAGTGCCAGTGATCTCCTTTACACAATGGTGGAAGCAAAACTGTGAGATTTTGCAAATATCTCCAGCTCCAGCCTGAGAAGAGACAAGTCCATAAAATTTAATTGCTCCATCACCTTGACAGCTACTGGCAATGCTGTCTGAAGTGGTCGAGTTGTAGTTGTAGCTGGACCAGGTGGCAGGCATTAGTGAGGAAGTCTGTATTGAAGCACACATGGCTCCCACATAGTGTCTTGATAAGGTTCAGGTTGGAAAATCGCTCTCTGGACATTGTAGGCAGCTTTGGTCTCATGCTGAGACCCTTCTTTCCATCATCCTCCAGTGACTTGTTCTGCTCTGTGTACCCTCTGCTCATTCTCCCAGTCATGCTGTTTTCCAACAGGAACACCAACTCATGAATCCACAACTCAGAACAATTAGCTTGCGCAGGAGGCCTGAAAACATCTTTCCAAGCTTGTCACTCAATTTCCTATAAACCTAGAAAACACTGAACATGTGTATGGTTGTAAAGCAAAAACAGCAGATCCTGGAAATCTGAAATAAAAACACAAAATGCTGGAGACAGGTTGCTTCAGACATCTGAATTAATAACTCTCTGTTTCTCTCTCCAAAGATGCTGCCTGACCTGCTGAGTTCCTCCAGCATTTTCTGTTTCAATTTGTATGATTCTAGAAGTCGACCCGCAACTGACCTGCAACTGATAAGTGAGGGTGGGGGTTTGGGTGTTCTTCATTATTTATGAACTTGCATAACTAAGGGAGGGCAGTAGCTGAAACCTAACCTCCAAAATGACACCACTGACATCATATTGCGTGTTGGTGTCATGATCCACTCGGCATATTTGTGGCATGCATTAACAGTGAGCCCTTCATATCTCTTACTTATGGTGTTCCAAGCAAATCATGCCACGAGTACATATACAATGAGAGGCACTATTTTGAAACCAAAATGGCATCTTTAGCAACCAAACAACATGTACTGAATTGCTGAATTTCTGAATATTATGTAAAGAAAAAGCATTAATTATGCAATAATTATTGTAGAAAATAGTAGTCTAAAAGTTCATACAGAACTTAGGTGGTTTATTCTAACACCTTGACCTGAATTACACAATTGCCAGTCCACTCACTTCCACCTTTTTATTATCATTGCACTTAAGGTCATATTTCCTTAATAAGATCTGTTTTTATTTTTTAGGATGCTCTTGAAATTACTGGCAGATATCAAAAGAAAAGGAAAAATTCTTTTGTTAGGTTTTGTTTTTAACCCTTCAGAAAGTTCAGCTTGAAAAGCATCCATGCAAAAAACCATGTTCGCACGTTGTAAGTTGCAGTTTTAGCTATGATGGGATAGTGTAGATAGGTGCATCCTTGTAGGAAGATGATTATTTAGTCATGATACCCCACGTTCATTTCCATTCTACACCAAGTGGCAGATTAGTGATAACTATGATTTAGTAGGTGCCTTACTGCTCACTACCTCTTTATTTCTGACTGCTTCTTACAAAGATACAGAAGCACAACACTTCACCACTGTCTCTCAGAACTGGTTCTAACTGGATCTGTTCTTAACAAAACATGCAGCTGACCTATTTAGCAGCTGGACAGAATATAACAATCCTGGTACATAATGATCTCTGTTCTCTACATTACGCAAATATTGTTACAGTTACAGAGATCTCGGAAATGGATGCCTACGCTTATTCTTTCTCTTGGCTGGGAAATGGTGCATGGCACAGGAGAGCCAAATGGAGGCACTAAACAAGGGAAGAGAGAGAAACAACAAATGAAAATAGGGAGTGCAAGAAAGAGAGAAAAGTTGAGAAGCAAAAGTACAGGGAAAAGAGATATAAATTATAAACTCTTTAACACAAAACACTTGCACCAGATTAGCTTCTTAGGGTGTTAAAAGAATACTGTGAATTATCTAGTTTTAAATTTTATTTTATAACCTACTTCAAGAATATGTAAAAGAGATACTTGTAAATAGAAGTGCAGTGACACTTTGAGTGTATCCAGCAGGGCAAGAGTTAATAACATTTCGCTTGTGGAATGCTATTTGCAGTTTCATGTACAATACAAAGCATTTAAAGTAAGTGTCATGACCAGGATTCCTTTTTCACCAAGGCCCACCATGAGACCAGAGATTTGTATTTGACTTCCTGCAAATTGTGAGCTTAAGGGGAGTGGAAGTCCATCCCACTGTCTCCTTAGTTACCAACAGCTATTTTGCTGTGTTATTCAAGTCATTTGTAGAGTGTGAATCTATTCACCTCACAAATGTGGGAAATAAAAACAGGCCCAAGTTTTATTGTGAGTTTATGACCGTCCCAGCTGCTTTCAACATTGATTTCCTTTGACAGAAACCTCTGTTTCCTCATTCAGTCTAAGCAGCAATGTTCAATATTTCATTTGAGGGTGTTAATCGCATTACTATCATTGACATTTTACAGATATTATATTATAGGCTCAAATTTGGCAAATTATTGCTGGCATAATATATAGCTTGTCATCGACATTTATAATTCAAGAATTACTGGCTTATCAGGGCAAGCAGTAGCTGGGTTGCTTTTCAGATATCTGGAGGATTGTAAAGAAGCCTCTAACTGGCTTTCCATCAAGATGTTGTTTTATCTATCAGTGAAGTGCAGCACTGATAAAAAGTTATAATATCCTGATTTGCCTTTCGTCTGAGCAAGAGGTCAGGAAACAGGCAAACAGTATTTCAGATTAAAATTAAAAATGGGATTTAAATTGGGTCTATTTTTGTAAGAGCATACATAAGCGATTCAGTGTCGTTTAAACTTCAAAACTTGAAATTTACAAATCTTAAAGCTCCATCTAAAAATATAAAAGGCAGAGTTTTGCTTAAGAGTGTAATTAGTAGTTCTGGATCTAAAATGATTCGCCTCAATGAAACTGTGTCATTGTGGTTATAGTGCTTACATTCTAGTATTTCCACTATATTTCTAAAGCACCTGCTCAAATGAATCCCTCGTCTTCGATACATTTGGTTTGTTAGAACGCTTATGATCTGGTTACATAACAATGTTATGTTTCATATAATGCTTAAGTAGCACTCATTTTGTGCTTTTATTCAGCAATGATGGTAGTTTGATAATGCAACAATTAAGCGCTGCAGCTTCACTGTTCCACAGGACCCAGGTTCGATCCTGACCTTGGCTACTGTCTGCATGGAGTTTTCATGTACTCCCCAGAACCATGTGGGGTTCCTCAAGGTGGTCCCGTTTCCTCCCACATCCCAAAGGCATACTGGTTGGTTAATTAGTTACCGTAAGTAACCCTTTTGTGCAGTTATTTGACAAGAGAAAGTAGCATGTGAGAGCATAAGTAGCAGAGTTGCAGGGAAATAAGTAGAGGATGAATGGAACAGATGTGATTACTCTGCTGGGAGATGGAATGGATCAGTTGGGCTCAATGGCCTCCTTTGTTGCAAGAGATAAATAAATGATAGTATGTTGAAAATGCTAATAATATATTGAAAACGGTATAAGAGTAGTAACACAGAATGCTCACACTCCCGCATGTTGTAAAGTTATTAAAAATTTCTATACCCATCATTTTCATGCGTTCTCATATTTGGAGCATCTCATCTCCACTTAAAAAGGAGAAGGAGCAGAAACCATACAAACATAGAAGAGAAGGTAAAAAATGGAGAGCCACTAACTTTATACAATTGTTGTCAAGCAAATTCTACCCACTATTGACTTTTGGTAGATCCCATCGGGGCACTGTAACTCAGCAAGGGTATTTGGAGTTAAGACACAGATCAGCCACGGTATAGAATGGAGGATCAGGCTCAAGTGGCCAGGTGACCTATTCCATTTCTTAAGGTCATATGGTGTTGGGGAGAGTAAAACAGAGATTCACCAGGATGATATTAAGACCTAGGGGGTGATATTATGAAGACTGATGCACAAACCCGGTTTAAATGAACTTATGAGAGTGAGGTATTTAAAGTGGTGGAGGGATTTGATAGATAAACTACTTCCTCTGGAGGGAGTATCTTTGCACAGGGGTACAATCTTTAAATTAGAAGTGGACCTTTCGGGAATGAAATCAAGAAACACAGTTTCGTACAAGAGATAGTAGAAATGTTGAACTTTTCTTCCCCGAGAGGCCGTGGGTGCTGGTTTGATTGAAATTATCGAGGCTGCAGTTGATGGAATTTTGCTATGTGATGGTATCACGGGATATGGATCAGAGGAAGATGGAGTTGTTATGCAGATTGGCCATGATTAAACAACTGACAGAACAACCTCAAGGGGCTGAATGGTTCCTTCGTGTTTCTACAATGAAAATGAGTAAGGACATGGAATCACCATTAGAGGAATAAAATAAAGAAAGTAAAATACATGAAGGGGGATAATGTGAACTGGTTTACCTTTTCTAATATTTACAGTAGATATTTTGTTGTGACTTGGTGCAGCTGTTTTATAGGGAAGTCCTAGCAGGAACGTGACCCTGAGAAATGATCAAAGTTTAGTGACGAACAGGTTATTCTCCCAGCAGGAAATGATTGAGGATGTTTTTGGTCAGGAAACATCTGACTTTTGAGACACTATCTTAATTCTGATTTCTTTCTAATTTAAAAGGCTGTTGTTGACCCAGTTTGGAAAAAGGAAGAGCTGTCCTAATTACTGACAATAACAGCTGCAATTAACATGCTGTTGGGCCACAAGCACTTTACTATATTTTAAGTGATTCGGTTTTAAGGGAATTTGAACAATCCGATCCTTATTCAATAGGACACACTACTTGAATATGTCAGATGCACTGCAACTGTGAAAGCAATTTACCTACTTTAATTCACTTTCACCAGACTGTTCACTGGTAAAACTTCCATATCGTCAGAATCATGAGCATTTTGTTTTAGTTTATGGGTGCACATGTGAAAATGAAAAACATTTAATTACTAAAGAAATAAGTAATAGGACCCTGATTGAAATTACATTATCCTATGTCTGCAGTTACAAGATTATAGTAATTGAATCAGCATTTAGATAGGTGTACTATACTTCCTTAAAAGCCTCCAAATGTGCCCCTTGTTCTTAACATAATCAACATGTTTTCAGAACTTAGGAGGTCGTGCAGGTACTGGTATTCTGTTGATGACTGTTCACTTCTTTTTATTCACTGTGAAATAGAACCCTAATAATATAATCCAATGGGTCAGGGAGCGAGTTAAACAGAGGTGTTAGGAGTATTAACAAGTCATCCTAGGTAATTCTGGTACACCTCCTAGCAGCAAATTAGAGAGTGGTAATACCAGTGTCATGGGAGCAGGATGCTTCACTGTTCTGTCATTTAAGGAGCAGCATGTAACATATGGGAAAAAATAAGAAGAGAGAAAAAAAGAGTAATGTATAACTAGCAATAAAAAATTGCCAAGTGGTTTTGGACACACTGAAGATAAGTAAAACATTTTGATACAACATTGAGTTGAGACTTAGAAATCCCACTATTGTCTTTTTTAATCGGTTACAAAAGATCTAATATTGTTCCACACCCAAGTCTGAGACTACATATGCACTCTGATCCATTTTAATCCTTCTGTTTGAAAGCTGTATATTAGAATGGTTTTAAGATCAATTGAACCCACAAGGATTTAAAACCTTTTCTCTAAGTAGTGGGCAAGTAGTGTTTGCTTCTTTTCATTTTGATGAAAATGTGCCTGCAGTTTGTAAACGATGAACTATTCAGTGACTGAGTGAGCGAGAGAGAGGATTGTGTAACTTGAATTCACTCCCTGCTGATCGGAGAATTGATATCATACCCTTCATTATATTGTTAGGCAGAGGAGTGCTCCCGCTGTGCATCGTCAATTGCGACAGCTGAGATCAGTGGAATCCATAAAATCTGACTCCAAATTTTCCTTCTGACGAGTTCTACTTGACAGGCTACAAGCTGCAAGTCTCTTCCCCTTTCCTGCACCACTCTCCCCCCACTCTCCTCCCCATAACCCCAAAGCAACACAGGGGGGCATGTAGTCACTTCAGTAATAAATATGCCTTGAGATAATTGGTATGAAAACAACACTTGTGCAGTATATAACGTTTTATGGCTGTTTCATGTACTTTATTATAATACTAATGAGAGGTTGTATATCAAAGTTAACTACATGCAAGATTAGCTTGTTAGAGGGATCAAGCTCTGTATGTCGATAGACAGCTTTCCCTTCATTTGCACTTGGTAATTAGTATGCAAATTACACAGAGGACCACACAAGTTCTAGTATATTACAACAGCTTTATTATGCTTCTGTGACGAGGAGACACAAACAAGCTATGACAGTATTTAAATGCACACTCTTCCCACAGTAAATGCTAGTATGTTGGAGGTGTGCTGAGCAGAAGCTTTTCTTTGAAAAGGCTTTTGAATTACTTTAATAAAAACATAATCCAACTAGGCACCAGAATTCATTCTATCGGCTTTAATAGATACATTTCTACATTCTTCATTCTCTTCCTCCCATTACTAAAATGGATGGGAAATGTACCCATTTGTAAAGCCAATATGAAAAAATCTTTTACCTCTCAGTGTGGCAATTTGAAATCATTGTTAACCAAATATTTATGTTTTGTTAGGAAACAATGTAATACTTTGTGACTGCAAGTTGTTTTTCCATTTATTTTAAATATAAATAATTTTAAAGCAAATTATTATTTGCATTTGCTTATGTTCCAAGTACTGTATTTTGACTCCATGAATAGATTATCTATTGTTCATCTTTTGTTTCTTCTTACTCATATATTGTTTTCTTGTGTGATTTTGTTTAATTTTTGTGCAACTTCAATGTAGCAAAAATGAGGGAAAAATCATAAATGATCTGACAAAACTGGAATAAACTGCATTAAAAATAACTGAGTGTGGGGCAATTTTAGTAAAGTGTTCCTCGCTGCTACAGATCACCGCATCACAAGCCTGATGTCAGCTCCAAAATGTACCACAGGAGACTCATTATGAAAAGCAAATATTATTTCACAGAGAAATGATTTATAGTAAAGAATTTTCTTCTGCTTTTTGTATGAGTGTTATTTACTGTCTGGGCTTTCAGCAAGTTGTGGCGATGAGGTATAGCCACTAGGATCTTGATCTTGTCCCTGTATTTCTCTGCCTTTTTCATGTTAGAAGCATGAATACAGTATGGGCTGAGTCCTTGAAAGTAATGTAAGTTTAACACTGGAAAACTGTAGGAGAAAAACAGTTAAAGTGAACTATCATTTTGTCCCTGTGTCACAATAGCACAGTGTCAGAATGCTGTCAGCCACACTTATCTATCACTATATCTCACTATCCTATCACACCTTTCCTTGCCAGTGCATTGAATTCAAACACCTTGTATTTGTTGTGAAAATCTTCCATCCTTTTATCTGTCTACACCTCAGCATTCTCCTTCAGCCTCTATGTTAGCATGATGACCAGCTCTTCTCATTGTGACCTCTTGATCATTTTCAGATCTATTGATGATGGCAGAGTAGTTAGACATCTAAATCCCACTGTCTAATTTTCTTTCCCTCCACCACACTAGAAAAGACCGAAAAACATTTCTATGTATCAAAAAGTGCACTAAATCAGCATTTAGCTGAGTGGCAGGGAGGAAGACTGATGGTTAGGTCAATGTATTTTTTTCCCATGGGCCTCTTGTTGCAATGTTTTAGTCATACACAATGGAATAAGCTTTGCACAATTAAACATGCATGAATACTATTTGTGGGTTGTGGGGGTGAGGTGGGAGCATGTTTGCTGTGGACAGAGGCCCTAGCTGGGGAAGGAGCGTCAGAGCTTGTGTCAGGGGTTGAATCAGGCACAGGAATTGGGAGGGATTGTGATTATATGAATGGGGTGATTGGGTCATGTTGAGGTTGGGGGGGGGGGGTGGATGTTTGGGGAAAGGATTCAGTTGAATGTAGCAAAGTGGACTGGAAGGACTATGCAGAAAGTTTGGGAGTGGGTTTAGTGTGGTGGTTAGCTTATTATCATAAAAAGGACCTACAAGAAATTCCAAATATTGAACTTTATAGTGGGAGGAAAGGGGTGCATGAGAAAGGAGCCAGTCAAAGCTTTGTATTCATGGTGCAACACACAAAGCACTGGAGGAACTCAATTCAACCAAATGGTTGAATTTCGAGTCAAGAACCTTCATCTGGACAGTCCAGATGAAAGGTCTCGACCCTAAACATTGACTGTCCATTTCCCTCCATAGACGCTGCCTGACCCACTGAGTTCCTCCAGTGCTTTGTGTGTTGCTCCAGATCCCAGCATCTGCTGTCTGTGTGTCTCCTTTGTATTGAAGATGGTTGTCTTTTGAGGAGGCTGATGGGGCTAGTGGGGGTTTCTGCTTGGATCAGTGGGTGGGGGCATGTCAGGCAAGGGCCATGATCTCATGCAGGGCAGTGGGGTAGCCACTCATTGTGGATGAAGTGGGAGGCAAGTGGGGTGGTCCCAAAGGAGAGCCGAGCGAGTACCTCAAAAGGGACCTGCCTAAATCAAGTTCCTGTCACCAGCCCGTTGAAGTCATGGGAATGCAGGCCTAATAAGTGCTGTGAAAGCCTGCGCCTAAACAAATGTCCATGGATGGTTTAGGGTGTCCATATACAATTGAAAGTTTGGAAGTGCTGTCTGGGCATGCATCACATGGCATATGATGCCACTGCATACACCTGGGGTCCCCTTTGTGCCTGCATTTTTGTATGCGAACCTGGCTTGAAAATCACTGTGCAACTTCCAAATGCAGTCCACTTTTCACTGAAGTTGGATCATGTAGCAGAGAGAAACATGATGCTACTCAGTCCAGTTTCACCATCACACAAAGTTCAGTAAAATTAGATTTTCCATATCCTTATTTTTAAAACAAACCTGCATAGCAATGTATTTCTGCTTTCCCACTACCCTCCCCCCCCCCCAATTCACCCCTTTCCCCTCACCACTCTATAATAAAAAGCTTCTGAACCCAGCAATGGAAAATGACTGTTAAAGATTGAGGGAAAGAAAGGATTTAGTTTGAAATAGTTTTATATTGCTTACTTGAGCTAAAACATTTTGGGAGATCTGATGAGATGACATGTCTGACCACCCCTGTCTCAGTTCCTTTCTGAAGCTTAGGGGCTGCTCCCATTGCAATCCTATCCAGGTTTCTATGGAGTTTGTAGTTAAGCATGGGTTAATGTCCTGTGACACCTGCAGTGAGGATCGTTGGTGGTGTTATTGTCAGATTTCCCCAGGACTAGTGCGCTCTTTGTGTAGCTAGCAAATAAATGAAGAAGAGAAAGTGGTTCTTCCCTATCAGTTACGGCAGGAGGGTCAACATCTGTACATGACATGACAAATTGGGTCTCTTTGGTAAATAATGGTAAAGGAGGACAGCTGAGGGGATGGGGGAGTGGTGGGGGAAGGTGGTAGAAAGGAAATTGGGGTGGGGGAAGGTGAATGGAGGCAAAGAGATGCGAGAGGAAACTGAAACACTGATGCATTATTTGCACTGTACCCCGAACTAGAAAGAACATAACCAGGATAATTTCTGCCCAGTTTCCAAGGGGACAATGAACCTTATTGCTTTTACTTACTTGTTTCTCTGTGTGTGTCTGCCTGAGTGTGTCTGCCTGTGTGCGTGTGTGCATGCGCGCATGCATTTCTGAGAGTGTGTAAAGAGGAAAGCTCTGTTTTCATTAGTATCAAAAGAGAAAATACTCAAATCTCTTTGCCTCACCTTGTGTATTTTTCGAAGTAGCACTGTGGTGTTTTTGCTGACCGGCAATGATTGTAATGTTTAGACAAGCTCCATGCTAAGTAATTAGTGAAGGCTTATAGGAGTATTTTCACAACAGCAAGTGAGAGGAGCCATAAAGTATTAGGACAAGAGAGTGTGAGAAAGATAACAACAGAGAAAGAGAGAGAGAGAGATCGTAGCCTAAAGAGTCTTCTCTGTGTCCCTGATAGCACACTTGCTGCAACTCTCTAATTTTGGCCATTATTTACCCAGAAATAATTGGTGATCTAGTGCTTTTTACCCCATTGGCCTGTCAAAACAAAGATTTTATGCACTCCTCATTCCATGAAAAATTGGTGGAGACATATTGATTTTTGTCAGCCCTCCTCTGGAATCCAAGCTGATGACCTGACAGCTGACTTAATGCTTAAACAGACTACCTCAGGAGTGGCAGTCACTGACTGGCAGAGCATGACGCCTTGCTGAGAGGCAGATTCTGGCTCCTTATGCACTGCCATCACTGAAGTGCAGTTTACAGCTACTTTCTGACACTGTAAATTAGCTGCGAGTTCCAATTTGCTGTCTGATCTATAACGTGCTGTCGAGAAAAATCCAAAAGGCAGCTACTCAGGCTCTGGGTTTTTTTTATTGCCAGAGTTTTTTTTCTTGCTTCTGCTGCTGGGAAAGACTAAAGATTCTTCGCCTGCCTCATTCAGTTATCTATTTACTCAGCTTGAGCAGCCTGCATATTGTCATCTTTGTATCACTCAGGGAGCTATAAACTTAGCTGAGAATATTTTCTTCATGCTGAAACCTTTCATCTGTCTGGCCTTGTTTAACTTGCCAACAATAAGCAAAGAGAACATAAAGATGAAAAGGAAAGTTTATTTGTAAATTGGTAATTTTTTAAATAATATTTTTACCTTATTCCTTCTCAGACTTTGGTCCTTAAAAACTATGTTATTTCCTGTGACTGGGAATTTAAGTGAATAATCTATCGGCATTCCAGCAATTTTGAAAGTGTTTCTGTTCTCTGCACCGCAAAAAAAGAGATATTTATTGTTCTAGGAAGAGTGATTCCAACCCAGAGCTGCTGTTTTTTTTCGCAGTTTTCTGAGCCGAGCCACCAAATGTTCTGATGCTTACTGGGCTATACTTCTTCTTGTAGCAGGCACCTAAGTGGCCATTTTCACAAATGAATTCAGCCAGTGAATCCTTAAAGACTATTCCACTGTACGGGACATCACAAACATCACAGACAAGTCTGATCAGTCAGTCAGAAGAGCACGTGAGTTGAGAGGTGCTGGAGAAATATTGTAATTGGCACTTTGTTACTTAGGGAAGGATGGTGGCTGAAGATATACTGGGATTCAGTTGGACGTGCTTGCACAAGTCTGATTTGAATTGATTTGCTGTGGAGACGGTTTTAAATCAACTTCACATTTTCACATTTTAAATTCAGGCAAAATAAAAATGCATTGGATCTTTTGATGGCTCAGCTGCCTAAGACAATCAGTAGTGCAGTTGAAAGACCTAGGTTCTATCCCCAACCTATTAGAATCTGACCAAGCACCACCCATTGTCTATCCCTGAAAGTGCACAGGCTGTTGGGTGTTGGACGAGCCCAAGGTTTGAATCCAATGATATCTCAGCTGTCTGATTGAATATCCTGATAATATATACCATCCAAGTTCAAAATAGTCCATTATGTGAGGTTCCCTACTGCCTGCAAAGACAATCCCCATTAAAGAAGGGAACATTGGTTGTGGGTGAAATGTCATTAATTTGTGGTATCATATTAAAAGCAGGAATTATTTGATGGTGACTTTTCTCGTTGTGCTTGCAGGTCCTTTCTCCCCTTCGTGTAATAGCAGAACATGATTTGAAGTGCCCTCCACAAACATCTTACCCCCAAACCGCTATCCCTGAGACAGAGGGACACTGTTAAAAGATAAATATTGTGGGAACTGCATTTTTATTTCCAGCATGATCATCTGGTTTCATCAGGGTGGTCTCAGAGTTCATTCTGTGGTTATAGCCATCGACTAAGGAAAGGGAAACCATAATGCAGCTGTAATCTGGTCATTTTTTAAAATGGTTTTATTGTAAAACAAAGTATCAATTGACTAACACGACGCATATGCTGCATATAGCACACAGGGTAACCAGCAAGGCCCTCTCGCATGTGTTTTTCTCCTCGGAACTTTGTTTTTACTTTAAAGGAAAATCTTTTGAACATTTTTTGCATGTGGGGGAACTATGAGTAAATAAATTCAAGGAGGAAAAATAAACACTCCAACGCAGCTTGATGTAGGAACTGTTTTTAAATGGAGCGAGGGTATAGATGATTTTTTGGCAGATTTGCCTGTTTTTGCGATGAGCATTATCACCTATTTTGGGACTGTGTTTTTCTAACCTGGTGAGCACATGGGATTTGGGTAGTACTGTTTGTTTTATATTGGAATCTTGCTGTTTACCTTGTCGGAAATCCTTTTCGATCTCTCATTTTTGTTGAAGGCTTTAGATCCTTCATCATCTACTTGGTTTCACTTTGCCCCTTTTCATAACTTTTTCTTCAATACAACATGAACCTCATCTGGTGACTGTATGAGTAACAAAGGTGAGAATTTAGTTCAGGGTGTTAATTTTTAAGCTTGAATTTTGTATGATAAAGAAACTTGTTGATACTTCAGGGTTCCAGCTTGCTATTCTGGCACTATGGATTTATGTAGAGTATCAATGAAAATACAGAGGGAACATTTGATGTATCTTGTGTTTTTTTTGGTGATAATTGTTCAAGGGGAAAGAAATAACTTAGTGGAGTATAGAAACAGAGAGTGAGGTTGAGAAACATCAATGAAGAAGTCACTTCCTGTTTTTAGCATGCACTTTCTGCATCTCTGGAACTGGCAGTTCCATACCTGCCTTTTGGACTAAATAACTGATGCATAGCATGGGGGAAAGGTAATGATCAAAGTTAAAACAGTAGAACATAAATTCCGTCTGTTGTTCATTGTAAGTGGAAATATCTCAGTAGTAAATGGCGTTTCCACAGGCAATACACCGTCAGAAATTTGTGGTAACACTGATTCCATTTATATGGGAGACTAGCAGCTGGATATAGGAAAGGGTGAGTGTGACACTATAATGTGAAAAGTTTTGAAAGACATTTGCTCAGAAAACTGTTGGCAAATGGAGATGGCTGAATCTGGGTGTAATAGGAGATTTGGGGACCAGAGTAATGGAGATCAGGCTTTCATGCATTGGAGCAATGTTAATTGAAATAATAGTTCTAACATTTAACGTCCTCTTTTTGCTATTTACCAGTTGAAATAAATATTCAAATTATGTTGCATAATCTCATTAATGGGCTTTAGTTTTCCATTAAAGTGCATTCTTGATGGTCACTTTATTCTGAATTTAACGGTATTCTGCAAAAAATATGCATTTAGTACATTTTTAAAATTACGCACTCGCTTGAAAATGTATGATAGCATCATCACACAAATAAAGTCTCCTTTCTGAAGGTCAAGAACACAGATTGATTCTGCAATTGAGTCCTGACAGTTAACAGTCACATCTGAATACGTTTTGGGTTGGAGAGGAGGCTACAACATTGTAGCATTAATTCAGTGAGATGCATTGCTTTTGAACATCTCCCACCAGAAGTGAATTAGTGAATTTATGTTTATATCAGCAAATCTCTTCTCACAATCAAAGGTGCTATAATTATGCTGTGAAATAATACCTCACAAACTCACAACATTTTGTTTTGAATTTACTTTCCACTGTTTTAGCATTGGGGGTAAAGCCATTTACATTGGTTAATGACTCAACTAAAACAGCTGGACAGTAATTTTGAACAAATAGGTCATATATATTAGCATCCTGTTATCTATTAAGGGCCACATCAGAGTATTTTAGGAACCTTGTATTGTAACTCTTAAAAACTTTTATATTGTATTAGGCTCTTATTTTAAATCTTGCATTATTAATTGTTTTTATAAGCTTGTTAAATGTAACATGCCAACATTACAGATTTGGCTTTGCAACAAGCAATTTCACAGCATTTATTTTTAAATTTTGTTATAAATATCCCTGCTGTTACACATCTTGCTAAACAATGAACGAGAGGGAAGAAAAGTAAACAATGGTAGCTTATGATACCACTATACAGGGTACTACTTTCATACTTTATTGTAAACTCAGTAAGAATAAATTATAAATAAAATAATAGCATATATATAAAACAATATTTTAATAAAACTTGGATAAGTTTGTTGTTGCTACTGTTATTTATAGGAGGCACCCTGCAGCTAAGTCTGCGGAGGATATCATATGTATTGAAAAAGATGAGATAAAATGCACAATTCTTAGGCTGTACAGAGAACCTGTTCACATTGGTGGATGGTAACTTTAATTTGATATCTTTTTGTGAGACAGGCACATTAGTAAGAGCTTGATGTGCTGCATAGTAAGTTCTTCACACAATTATTACCAATTTTTATTTAAATTTAGTCAAGTCGAGTTTATTGTCATGTGCACAAGTACAGTGAGGTACAGACACAATGAAAAACTTGCAGCAGCATCATGAGCACATAGGTACAGACAACACACAGGATATGAATTATATCTGTAATTTACCCAGAATGGTGAAATTATGTGTGTGATCCCAGGAAAGAGGTAGGCAAAAATGAGGTTACAGAATGCTTTAGGAATCAAGAAAGTTAAAACAAAAAGTCGCTAGGTTGGAGAACAATTAAAAACAAGGTCAAAACACAATGCAGCAGAGGTACAAGAAATGTAATATGTAATGTGAAATATCTTCATCATCCTTTGAGGGGGTACATAGTATAAATGTTTCTGCAGCCGGAGAAATCTTTGGATAAATCTAATATAAACAGAGATAAATATCTGAAATATTTCCAACCCTCTTTGATTTTTTTTTACTTTTCCAAAGTTATGTCTGAAATAAAGGAAACAGGCTAGTCAGGATTAGTTGTCTGCCTTGTACAGGAGATTTCAAAATAAGAGCTCTTATTGTAGTTATAACAGCAATTAATAATAGTCTGTGATGGGGTAATTAGGAAAGACTTGAAGGTGGTTGAGGAAATAATGGGAAATGTGGGTGGCCAGGCTGTTAAATTGCCTGTGTCTGCTACATTCCTGAAGTAAATCATGCAATCATCAAATCCTCTACAATAATAGCAGGAAGAATAAAACTGGATATAAGAAACCAGGCTCACTATTGGATTTGTCACTGATCAAACCATACTCTCCCAGTCAATCCAGGAAAGTTCTCCTCACTTCTACCTGGGGTGCACCAAAATTGGGAGGGCTGTCTGACAAGTTAGTAAATTGTTGGTCTTCTGTAGCCATCTTTACAGATTTACACCTTTAGCCAATGCCCTAGACTTCACCAATGAGATCTAAGGCTAAGGTGTCTCCCACTGGAAGAACAGACCCACCAATTGTGGCAGCATGGTGGAATATGGTCAAGAAGAGTGCAGAAGAAAGGATGAAATGTTAACAATGACAGATCCTTGTTTTTTGTTGTGTGGGGTCAAAATCTAATAACCTCCTATGTAATCCCACAGTGAGAGTACTTTCATCACACCACCACCTTCTCCACAGTAATGACCACTGAGTAATAAGTGCAGGCCTTGCTAACTATACCCAAAGTTAACAGAAACATTTTTAAAAATCACATTTCTACAGTCAAACTTTTAGCACTTTCAGCATCCTTGAATGGTGGGAATAATTATATTTTTGAAAGGAATAATTGTAACCAGAGGAGTCTTAATATTGGGGAATCCTGAATGAACAGAAGTTGCATCGTTTAACATGTGTTTGCAAAAGATATTGTTCAATTTGATATCAACTTATAAAGTCCAGATATACTCATCTGTGAGGGTATGAAATGGCTTGATTATATGACAATTCATAATCAAATGTTATTAGAGTGCATGTAATAACTGCAACTTGAAATCTGCTGTGAGCTTTATAATCGCATTACATATGGTAGAACATCAGCTCTGAATGACATTGGTGCAATTTTACTGATAGAAAGTTTTAAATATTGAAGAGACTGTTAGGAAAGGAATCTAAGGCATATGCAATTGTGGGGCAACCACTATAGAATGTCAAAGTACTTCTGCTGATAATAAATGCACTATTTAATGACAGCATCTACACCCCCCTTGGCTCCCCTAACCAACATCACCACCTCAATCAAAAAAGACTTTCACCGCCCGTGTATATCAACTGCCCTTCATTGCTATACCACACACTTAATAGAAGCGCTGCTGTTATAACAGATTTGAGGTTGTGTGTTCATTTTTTAATGATGTCTGCTTTGTTTTTAAACCAGAGTGCTTTTTTTAAAACAACCAAGCATATCTGAGAAAAATACAACATTATTCCTGGGTAACAACACATTGAATGATCTTCATAAAGTTAATACCCTTTAGAATTAATTATTGGATGCAAGTGCTGACTATCTTTAATTTTTCAAAGTAGTTATATTTTGCTATGTGTGTGACCAATGCATTTACTGTGTTGTATCTACTAGGTTCTGTGGCGGGCATTCAGTATCATTGGAAGTATGCAAGCCTGTTTGAAATAATTTATTTTTACTTGAAGTCTTTCCTTGTTAGGGTCAACAGGGAGGCTGTGTTTTGATTACAGGTCCTATCAGTAGTGTTAGGCTTATCCAGCCGACTGCTCTCGCAGCATCATGTGGCAGGCTCCCACATCTGCTGTTCAATGATACAGATATTGTTTTTCTCTCCATGGTGGTTACTCTTGAGATAATGACTATTGACCCTTGACCTCTCAAGTCGAGCTCTAATCTTGTTGTGACTATGTAGCAGGTGCCTAAAGGGAAGGTTGGGAGGGGGTAGGAAGTGCATGTTAGGGATTAGTGGGGACGAGGGTTTTGGCATGGTGGAGACATGTGTGCACATGTTTACATATATATGCGGGGGAGTACAGGAGGTAGGGATGCTCACCCTACAAGAACAATGGTTGCTACTTTTCTGAAGCTGTCATTTCATGAAGGATTTTCCCAGTCAGGCAGAAAGAAGCTTAGTAACATCAAGGCTTGATATGTCAAATAATCAAAAAAATACCATTTCTTCTTTTTTTTCTGCACTAGAAACAAGCTGTGTTCAGTCAGCAGTAAGGAAAGAGGTTTTTATTTAAGCCAGTGACACGGAATAATAAATAATTTGAATAGCTCTCTGCTTCTGTTCCTGCTTTTAGCTCCCACCACAGTCTCCAAGTTCAGTATATTGCAAATAACCCCATTACCATTAGTTTGCTGTTAAGGAGGCTGTGGTTTGATGTTTTTTTACCTCCAATAAGACTGGAATTCTATCATTGTAAATCAATGAGCAATGAAGAGAGGCTAAAAGTGCTCAATCTGTTCTCATTGTGATAAACGTTGGTGGTGAGAGTAAAAGGGTGGGGTTTTGGAGGTTGGTGCTTGGAGTGATTTCTTATTCCACATTTACCTCATCTCCTGTGATGAAGGCCTCGATACATTTGGGTAACTTTCCACAGAATACCGCTTGCTTGCTCATAACATACCATTTAATTCACAGGCTATTCAACAATGTAGGCACCTGAACCAAGCATGAACCTAACTCACCAGTAGGTCCCTAACATATCCTCTCTTCATTAAACCTCCAGATAGTGGATAATCAGCAGGGAGGGGAAGTTTTGACTTCAGACAGACTAACCTCAATTACAGTGACATTACAGCTGGCGTTGCTGAAATTAGCAAACTCAGGATGTCAGTTCAGGATGGCAAACATGGATCTGTTGACAGATCATTAATCTGAAACATTAACCCTGCTTCTCTTTCTACAGATGCTGATCGAATTGTTGAGTAGTTCCAGCATTTCCTATTTTTATTTTGGGATCTTCCTGGCTTACACGGCTAAGTTCCATTCTTTGCAATAGGTTTTCCAATTCAGCTGTTACAATAGAAACTAAAGATTGAGAGATGATGGGCAACCTCCAGGCTGAACAAGCCAGGCGCTACAAGGAGTAAAAACTGTAATTAGATTGTGTAATTTTTTTTGTAAATTGTCACTTAATGTAAATTTATAAAAGTTACATCACTAAAGAAGCTAATTTGCTCATGTTACCGTTATTGGTGCTACCTCATCAAACAATGTTTTCTATTTTCCCACCTATTAATCATGTCCTTTTGTGCACTTTCTATTCAGTTACATATATAATTCCCTTTAAAATATGGTTATGACCACTTGTGAACTTTTCATGCTCCAATAATTCTCCACAAGAATAATGAGGTTTTGTATGAAACAAATGCAGATTACTTGAAAGGAACATAGAGGAAAGAGCAAGATTTCTAGGCATGAAGAAATAGCAGAATACCTATTTGGTGCCAGGACGAACAGAGAAAATAATGTGAGTTCTTCACAGGAGTTAAACGGAAACTTGAGCTAGTTTGGCCAAAGGGCCTTTTCTGTGTTCTGTTTTAATGTTATTAAAGTGCAAATGTCATAAAATTACAAAAAAACTGTTTTCATTTAACATCAACATTGTTGCTGTTCCACAAAGTTTCAAATTTATTTTTCTATCACTACTGAAATTCTGCCAGATTTAATAAAGAAATAACAAAGATTACAAAACTGCTGATAAATCTAAGTCAAGTATTTTAGCTCTTCCTAACAATCAAACCTTAGGCTAATAATGCTCTAAGTTCTCAAGCGAGTGACATTTTTCACATTACTTCAATGACTACACTTTGAAAATAGTGCATTTGCTTTGATCTGTTTTCGGACATACTGAGGTCATGAAGGGTGCTATATAAATGCAGACTAATTAAAAACATTACAAATGTAACAACAATGTTACACGTCCTGAAGAATTCTGATAAAGCACGCACAGTGAAAGTATTATTGTCTTTTCTGTTTAGTGATGCTTTTTCAGCGCTTTTTCTAACCATGTTGCAGATATATCAGTTGCATTTTTTTATATAATGAATAATTCTGCAAAGGAAATACAACAATAAAGTGGAAGAATTCAGTGATAGTAATACAAAAGAAATTGATAGTGAATTAGCCTTGTGCTTTACATTACACTCAATATGTTTTTCCCAAGTGCAGGGCAATTGAACGTAATGGTTTGCCAATTCATATCAGTCCTTTATGTATTACTGCCATTGGCTATTTTCATCATAGTGTTTTTCTCCAACTCAGTTATGACTGTCCTTAAAGTAACTGAACCTTTGGTAGAACAATCTAAGAAGTACATTTTAAAAAAATAGATATGTACAAAAATGCTGAAAGAACTATATATAATGTTTCCTTTAGTTGGGTACTTCATCAAATGGACTTTCAAACTATCAAGTGCACATCAGTTTTTCAATTATTATTCTCTATTCTGTGTTTTGTTTACCAACAGGCTCAGCATTAGAGTGAAAAGTTTGTGGACTCAGTCCCCTTTCTAGGGAGGTCGATTGCTTAATCTAGGCTGGTGTTTCAGTGCTCTTTTCTTAGAGTTACTGTCCTCATTGGCTGCAAACTGCTTTGGGGTGTTCTTTCGTTGCAAACGGCATGAAACAATTCCAAGTCTTTTTTACTTGGATGTGTATAGTTATCCCAGTGTTGTGGCGCCAATATTTATCCCTTAATCAACACTATGAGAAAGAAATGAACTGGCTAACAGATTTATCTCACTGCTGTTAAATAAGTTGCTGTGTTCAAATTGGCTCTCAGATAGGTCAACAAAACAATATCCAAATTGGCTGTTGTTCATGTTTACAAAGCAGCATTGATTTCCCTTCAAAAACAAATCATTGAGTCGCTTTGAGGTGCCCTGATGATATGAAAGGTGTCACGGAAATGAAAATTATTTCTTTATTTCATTCCCTTTTAAAATAATTTTATTACTCTCTTGAAGAGCTCTTCTATACATTTCCATGAACAATTACTGCTCACATAAAGAGTTAGTGAATTGGTGATCCGTGTCCTGTTATATAGGCAGCCATTACATGATATGGAAAAGGCTGAATAACTTTATTTCCTTCATGTGGAAAGTGTGCCTCCATTTGATAATTAACCCTCCCTGTCATTGATCTGATTGAAACTGGAAATTTACAGTGTGGAAAATGCTGCAAGTAAGTCTGTCCCCTACCACACATCCCTTTAAACAGATATTGGATTTAATAAAAGAAGGCTGGTTTAACACTTGAAATGGTCTGCTTTTACATTGGCTGCATTAAAAAATAATGGGTGATAATGACTGAGTATATGAGTTAGCACCCAACAGTTTATAACAAGAGAATGAATGACATAATCCAGGTTTTATGCATATTGACAAAGGTAATGTTGCATGCTGCCGAACAAGTTACAGGTATTTTGCTTTATAGGAATTTTATATTTTTGGGAAGTTTTATCTCAAGAGTACCAGTATCTCAAAGTGCCCACGTTAAGCTACCAGGTAACTGAAAAAATAACCAAAATATTCTTCATACCAATCTTTCTTTATGTAGATCAGGGCTTTACCTGCCTACCTAATGATCCAACACCCACATGGCAATCTTAGAAGTGTTTCATCTCTTGTTAAGTCTATACCTGCATTTTTTTGTGTGAATCCTTTCTGGCTCTTTGGTGTTTTGTTCACATCGAGATGTCAAGATTACTTTACCAGGTTTATTAGGTGTCTGCTGTCACACCATTTGCTTTCCACTTCATTAAACCTGTAGCAGAGCCTGATAAAGTTGTTGCAGGTGGGATAGGGAGCTGTGCACTCCGCAGGATATCAGCTCAACAGTTGAACACATTGTATGTGTCCCACTTTCAAGTCAGTGTTTGTGTTATCTAAAAGGTTTAACTCTTCAGAGGGCCATGTCAGTGGCAGACATTTTGCATATTCCAAGTATGTTATACATGTATCTGTCAGATAACAATGTTGTAAATCTGCTTAATAGCTGTACACATGAGTATGTTCAGATTTTAATACTTACTATTTAATGTTATTTTAAAAATAATATTTTTGAAAAGAATTCCCTGCTGGATCTGCAAGGTAATTGGGAGATATTTGAGGAAATCTTATTGGTCATTTGGAAGGAAGATTCAGGTTATGTGACTACTGTTAACCCTTACTTGAGATCAACCCTTGTATAGGCTTTATATACATTGACACTGCTTTGAGCATTCAGACAGCATATTGGAGGCAGTAGGTACAATTTGATGTTTCCATCACTTTTCAAATTCTGTCATAAACCACAGAATGAAAACTTCAGCAATTTATACTTGATATCTAGAACACAATCTTAGATACTACCCTTCCTCTCTATTAAAAATACAATTGGATTAGTTCTCTTTGGGGATTATTTTTGTTTGAGGCGGTTGTGGTGCCATGGACAAGCATGTGCTGGCTTGCTTTTCTTTGCACATACCAAACATGATATTAACACACATGGTATCAATGAAAAGACATTAATGAGAATTATTGTGCAGTGGTCTACAGTATTTAGCCTACTTGGTGTATCATATAATGGAAAAACAGCTAGCTTATAGGAACTGTTTAGTCTTGATGTTGCAGCTTTAAAGTCACAATACTTGGTTCATGCTGCAACAGATCTGTAATGGGATAAGCAGATATAAGTGCTTTAAAAGAAACACTGGAGTTTAATTTGCAAGTAGTTACCCAACCCTGTGAACCTCTGAGATGGAGGTTGGTTAGAATTTCTACAAACAAATGAAATATAACTTGTATGAACATATTCATTTTGCATAAATGCTCAGCTATTGATATGCAGTCGACTTAGCTGTAAGAATTGTATTAAGTCAGTTTTCTGACTTCTTGAAGTTGATTGTGTTAGAAACTTAGTTTCTGAATTTGGTTCTCAAGATATGTTACCATCATATTAATCTGTTAAAGAAGAAGATATGTTATCAAAAATGCTCCATCCAAAAATTGCATGATTACAAAGAATACTTATATTAAACTTTTTTACTTCTTTGTCAGTGATTTCGCATATACAATGAGTGTGGATGCATTAATCAAGTGAAAGTAGGATTCGCAGATAGCAAAGGCCATAAACTATTGGATGGCTAACACACTACCGCTCTTTCATTCCTGGTGGGTTAGTATCTATTTCAAAGTCAAAGTTGAGTTTATTGTCATATGCACAAGTACATGTATGCACAGGTGCAATGAAAAACTTACTTGCAGCAGCATTAACCGGCACATAGCATCATATAAGCAGCATTCACAAGAAAAATATAAATTAAGCATAAATTATACATATCCAACAAACCTCAAGGACTGAAGTGGTTCAAACAGTAAACACACCACCATTTTCTCAGGGTAACAAGGGACTGACAATAAATGCAACACTACCAGTGTCAATCACATCCCAGATAAAGCAAGTTAAACTGAAATTTCAAGGTGGTCCCTTCTAAAAGATACTTGAGGACACTGAACTTTTCTCTCTGGGGAAACCTGCCAATACCTCCACTTTATTAAACCTTCACCAGTGACTGCATGGGTTTCTTCTCAGTGGTCTGGTTGCTCCACCCCATGTCCCAAAGATGTGCAGGTCGGTAGGTTAATTGGCTCTGTAAGTATAGTATGTAGGTGAGTGGTAGAATCTGGAAGGAGTTGATGGGAATGTGAGGAGAATAAAATGGGATTAGTGTAGAATTATTGTAAGTGGGTGCTTGATGGTCGGCACAGACTCAGTGGGTTAAAGGGCCTGCTTCCATGCTATATAATCTTCATGATAATCTCCATTTTCTCCATAAACTCAAAAGTCTTCACCTGGACTTTCTGCCTGTTTGGGTGCGTAGGTGCCCTAAATACATCTATCATCATGGACACTCACCATTGGAAGCCAAATAAGGAAAAGCTTCCTTTAACCCAAGAAAGGGAATTGGAATTAGAATAAAAGGTTTCTGCACATGTATTTTAGTACTCACATTTAAATGAGTGCCACATAAACATTTGGGACTGACTTTGACCCTTGGTTTTGAAGAATAATATTATGCTTAATTGGAGTATCCTTAATCACAATATATGTTCTTTTCATTCGTCATGAAAGACTATATTCACTTTTTGAAGGTTTATTTCTTTACTGAAGTTAACTTCATTTTGAGCCTGGGCTTTTAAAGAAAATCATATGTTGTTTGAATGCCCACATTTTTTTAAAGAAATTCTTCTGTCTCCTTTCCCCTCCCCAAGCCCCAACACCCTTTCCCTTTAACACACATTCTTATCTCCCTGGCTGCAAAACACTTTAGAATGCTCATCCTTCTCTGCTGGATAAATCTTCTCGAGACATATATCTCTGCTCAATATCCATTATTTGTAGACTGGAGGGCTGCTTGTTCCTCACTCCCTCTGGTCTATCAAAGGCTGATCTCACAATCAAGTCCACCTGTCCTCTGGAAAACTTTTGCCTTCTTACCTTAAATAAGCCTCTTTCTCAATAGCTTCTTTATGTCTTCCATTGCTAAATGTTCTGTTCTTTAATTGTTTGATGTCCACTTTTCTGCACACTAAGCACTCTGACGTAGTTTATTTTATTCAGTTTCTTTTATGTTGAATTTGGTGTACTAATCACACATACACTGCACAGATGCTCAAGTTTCTTTATTTTTCTCCATTCATCTGCCAAACCATTTGAGGAACTTGGGATAAAGTTTCTGATTGCATGACAAGAGAGAGTCACCTCTGAGCTATTTATCTTCATTTGTGAAGCTAAGTCATGCACCTTAAACAAAATTACAGCCAGGTAATTCCTCAGAGCTAGTCTCTCTCAGCTGCCAACCCTGTCCCAGATGTGAAACAGAGAAGCTTTTTAAATATGCAAACAATGTTTTTGCCACACTTCTGTCAAAGTAATGCTCTGGAGTGGGACCTCCTGTGAGGAATTTTTTTGGCTTATGGTATTTTAATACTTTTATAAGAATTGATATCAAAATATATATAAGACAATTTTAAATATATTTAATGCGGAAGGGCTATTAAAAGTGGTACTGATATAATGCCAGATTAATTACATTGTCTACATGTTTCTTGCTGATATGATATCATTTATGTAGTGTCTTATGGGCAATATATGGACTGTTAATTACATGCATTGATTTTGTCATCTTTCAATTTACTGTACTGCAGTTCTTTTTCTATATTGCCGTGGTATTGTGATATCTTGATAAATGAGTAAATTATATTATGAAAAATCCCTGATAATTCTAGGGCATTCTCTATTGTATTCATTTTAAATCCTGATGCCTAGTGATAGTCATAGTATAGCAGATCAGGCTTGAAATTAACACTAATCTCCTTGACTGAGACCAGCATGTTTATCATTGGACCAGTGCAACTGGCCTGCTGGATCAGTGATTCCATTCCAACAGTAACACAAGCACAGAAAGCACTTTATACCTGTATTTTACACATCACTTTCAGCAGATCTTTGTGTTACAGTCAGTGCATATTTTCTTTCCGGTATGTTGGTGGACCACTTTTGTTATCTGCTGATCCTGATGTCTACTGGTTCTGCAATCTGAATTTTCAATAGCACAAGACCAAAATTAGGGTGGAAATTAATGATTACATACATCTTCAGCTACATTAAAAAGTCACTGTTTTTAAAATTTATTTTACCTTGTTTCAATAATGAATGCTCATTGCTATCTTCAAAGAGTTAATCTGGAAAAAAATTCTTGAAAAGGCTGTCAACGTAGTGTAATGTATATATATTAGCATAATTCAAAATAAAGTTACTAAGGTGCTTTTAGCAAGCTATTTGTAATAGTAAGCACAGCAATTCTTCCCACCATTGATAGGATTGATTGAGCTCAATCTATTGGCAAAAACATTTCTGTAACTAGTAGCACTGGTATTTAGGAAAAAAATATAGGATGTTAAAATTGAATGTTATTTATTGCAACTATTTGATTTTCTTTTCTTAAGTAAATGCTGAGCAAAACTTACTTGTCTTGTTTTGAGCTTTTTCCTTATTTCTTGACTAATATTACTTATTCTAACTGTTCTTGAGTACCTTATTCAAATGATTATTCTTCCCACATGAGTTAGACAGAGAAGTCCAGTTTATTCCTTTATCTAGGGCAACACACCAAAGTCCAATCTGTTGCCAACTAATGTTCTAAACAAAAGAATATTCCATTAGCAGGTACTATATAGTAATCGGCAATGGAATCCTTGGATAATCTTTCACATTTTCTAACCTGAGACTGAACCTTGTTCTATCTCACTAATGCTATCACAGCTAACTCAAAGCAGTCTAAAATTTAAACGTAAGAAGTTTAGGATTTGTGTGGCTCAGTTCTACATTGGGTAATATGGTTACCAATTAAAAGAAGCAAAAGAAAAATTTGCTTTGACTGAAACTGCAAACGAAAAATGAACTTCCACATATGAAATTGCTAATTTTAATAGAAAATATGAAGCCATACGTAGGTTTCTCTGGGAATTTTGCTGAAATTGTTGAGGTTTGTCATGGGAACCTTGAGAAAATAACCTGAAACCCAGGAAAGTCTTCTTACAATTGACTTCCCAAAATGCAGTACATCACATTTGTTTGAATTAAACTCCATCTGCCATTTCTTCACCTGTATTTCCAACTGAGGAAAGTATGCAGTAAATGGCAGGGCCCTTAGGAGCATTGTTGTGGAGAGGGATCTTGGGATGCAAGTCCATAGCTCCCTGAAAGTGGCAACACAAGTGGATGGGGTGGTAAAGAAGGCATACGGCACACTAGCCTTCATTGGTTGGGGCAGTGAATATAAAAGTTGGGAAGTCATGTTGCAGCTGTATAATGCTTCAGTGGGGCCACATTTGGAGTTTTGTATGCAATTCTGATTGCCACATTATAGGAAGGATGTAGAGGCTTTAGAAAGGGTTCAAAACAGTTTCACCAGGATGTTGCCTGGACTGGACTGTATAAATTATCAGACGAGGTTGGGCAAACTTGGATTGTTTTCTCTAGAGCATCGGAAGCTGAATGGCCACCTTATAGAAGTATATAAAATTATGCAAGGCATAGATATGGTAGTCTTTTTCTCAGGGTCTCAGGGTGGAAATATGTTTAAGGTGAGAGGAGAAACGTTTAAAGGAGATGTGCGAAGCAAGTTTTTTACACAGAGGGTGGTAGGTGCCTGGAAAATACTGTCAGGGGAAATGGTAGAAGCAGATACGATAGCGCCATTTAAGAGACATTTAAATAGACACATGAGCAGGCAGGGAGTAGAAGGAAATGGACCATGTGCAGACTGATGAGATTAGTCGAGATTGGCATCATTGTTGATGCAGACATGGTGGGCCAAACGTCCTGTTCCTGCTCTGCTTTGACTGTCCTTAGTGTTGTGATAATAGTTACCATAGGGTTCTAAAGGCTGTAAATTTAAGATGAAGAAAGAAGAACTCTTTCTTTCTTTAATAAATGTACATTCAGAAATTTTAATAACCATGTTTTGCAATACCTATTTGGATAAGTTTTAGTCTAATACAAAATATTCGTAGGAACTATTTTTTGATGCAGTCTATTTTCTATAGTTGAACTTGTATGAACATATTTCTAGTTTTGTTTGGATCCCTAACAGCTTACTTCTAATAAAATGAAATCCCCTAGGTCAATGAAGTATCTTATTAAATGTATATTTTAATTTCTTTGCATCAACAATTTTCTTATCTAAATTTGCTGATATTCAGTGAAGGATTTGGAAGACATGTTGTGACTCATGACAATTCTTCCAATTTGCTCCATTTGGTGAGAAGCTGAGAAGCAATTGATATTTCTTCCTTTAAATTATTGAACCCACGACTTCTCTTACACTCTCGGTGGACCTCCTCTGATGCTGAGTGTAACAGCCATTGACTGCTGATGCTAAAAATGTGAAGTGGTAATTGATCAACCTTCTCACATTTAACATGGTTACTGAATAATATTTTTACATCAGTTTCTTACAAATTTTTTTTTATCCAAGCTCAGCTCATTGATTTGCTTACTGAAAATGGAGGAAGCAGTAACATGTTACTCTCTCTCTGGATCAGATACATTCCATTAAATTGATCAATACACAAAACACAAAACCCTGAGTGTTGACAAAACTAAATAAATATAGATGAGCGACAGAAAGGAAATTAGATTTATGTCAAAGAATCCTGGCAAAATACATTTAACCCTTTCACCTTTATAAAACATGTTTATGTAGTGTGTGGGAAGAGGTGAAGGTTGGGGTGGAGGCAAGAGAGGTGTAGACATGGAGAAAATGTTATACCTTTTTATACCCACAAGCAGTTCTTTGAGTAAACCACTGAATGCATTTCACTGGATGAATGGTGGTTGACTTTAAACAAAAATCAGTGCCAAATCTAAATAGATCAAACAACAGCAGTAAAAAAGCAAAGTGCTCTAGATGCTGGAAATCTGAATTAAAACAGAAAAGTGCAAGAAATGCTCAGCAAGTCATGTAGCATCGTTGTATAGACACACAGTTTTTATTCAACAGTAATGTTGGACTTTCAGACTCCAAACTGCCTTTAGCCTTTCTCACTGCATGGCTCTGCCGCAATCAATCTGTTTAACCATGTTCTCAACTGCGTCTTTTCTACCTTGAACTGAGTTCTGAGTTATATCTTGCTGTCGGCGCCAGCTTATCCAAAAGGGCCAGACTGAGGGTATCTGGTTTGTAATCTCTTCATCCTATGTATGCATGCATGAGGGTCTCCTGGAAGGCATTGTCCCTAAGGCAACCATTGAGCTGCATCTAAAATCCACATCCATGATCCACAGAGCTCCACGTTTCAATCTCTATATTTAAATTATCACCCCTGCCACAGAGTCATCCTCTTTGACTGTGATCTCCTTCTATTCTATTTTTCAGAAGTTAACATATTTGACCACAGTATCTTCACCTAACATCTTGTCTCTGTTGATGAGTGGGTTGGCATCATTGTTTAGTTCCATCTTTGCTTAACCAATTATAGCACAAGCATTCTCTTCCAATCCAGCAATGTTACTTCTGGAATCCTTGTTTCCATCTTTAACTACATTTATTTCATCCTTAAATATGAGACCGGCTTCTTTTTATAAGCCATCATCTTTTCCCACCATTCCACTGCCTCTATGCTAATAAGCTGCATCAGTCATAGGATATCTGTTATTTACCACAGTTAACATCAGAATGACTGATGCTGCCAGCTTTGACACACACTACAAACTCTTTGATCTTGCAAATTATTCCATCCCTCTCCTCAGCCATTGTTTCAGATTTAACCAGTGTTTACAACTCATATCCTTTCCATCGTCAATAAATGAATCAACACTGTAACTTGCATCACTTCTTTCCCCACCTCAGCCCATCTGCTGCTCAATTTCCATGTCTTTGAACCCTTTATACTGAACCACTCTAATTATCTCCTGTCCAGCTTCTTATCCTCAACTACTCAACTTCAGCTCATCCAAAATTCAAGAGTCCTGAACCTCTCCTGTGCCAAGTCTTGCTAGAACTCAATGTTCTTGAGAAAATTGGCTGCAGGTTGAGCTCACCTCCAGATATAGACTTTCTCTGGTCAATGGAACAAAATGTGTGGAAGTGAGCACAACTAGCAGCCAATATTCTTGCATCCATTAAGTATTAGTGACCAGATATAGATTACCACCTGGCCTTGCACTTCCATATCTCCACAAACCTGATTTAATCTCAGTCTCTATTTAAAATTGTCACCTCTCTGCTTAAACCCATCCCTGTCCTCATAATTCTTTCTCACTAACCTGCTCTCTGCCTCCCTGCCAAACTCTTCATTTCTCTCAATTTGTTTTTTTATTTACTCCCCCCAGCCCCACCCTCTTCACTCCATCATTGTCAGTGGTTCCTTCAGCTTCCTGGACAACATTCCCTCCGATATCATCTATCTGTCCTTCTATAAGACTGTCCATAAACCCCATCTCTCTGGCCAAATTTTCCCTTTTATTATTTCCATATTTGTAGAACACCCATTTTTATCTGACCAGGCATCTGTGAAATTCTCTGGTCATTTCTCGTTATTACAGGAACCATATAAATGCAAGTTGTTGTTGTAGTTGAACTGATTTGGTCCAATTTCTTTGGAAATACCTTAACTCAGTGCCTCAAGCTCACCTGTTTCAATTTTCATTTAAGTGAAAAATGTTGCTGTCCTGTTAGCATTTGTGGACTCCAAAGGGTAATTACTCTAAGATGTCCTTGAAAGGTAGTGATGTAGCAGGCACTCTGTTGATGGGCCTTATGTTATGGATATACTTATCATTCCTTATACACTACTCTGCATTCTTCTGATACTCTTTCAATTCTGAACTCACTTTAAAGTGAATAAATTATGCACAGTGGCAGATTTTAAAGAATTAATTAAAATATTGTCTTTTCTAAATGTCATTGTAAATATTTTTATGAAACATATGTAGTCACCTCACACACATGGAAATGTATATTGTCTTTTCCTTATGAGCTATATGGCTCAATTTGTTTTCAACATTATTTCTTACTATGGTTTGAAAAATATATTGGCATTCATCCAGGTGCTGTGCCTGGAAATAAAAACATACAGTATCATTCTGCCCATTTTGGTTGGCTAATTGGGTTAAGCTGTAAATTTATCTTGAAGTAATGTATATATGCTAATAGATGGCTGACATTAAATTGCAAGTCATTTATTCAAATCAATGGTTCTGACAACTTCAAAAAGCACTTGAGCTTGGCTTTTGTGGTTTACAGATGTCAACAGAACCAAGACATTGAATCAATATGTTGAACTCAATGTGCTTATGATATTTCTTATTATTTGCATTATATTGTCTGAGGTTCAAGCTGATATTGCAGTGTAATTTTTTTACTTCTCAATTGGAATCATGTGAACAATGAAATGATTGAAAGGTGATAAAAGCATTGAAGGGACAAGCAGTAAGAGGTATAAGAGAGAAATGCTTCAAAAGTAATACCAAATCTAAAAGCAAGAGTCTTTTTTAAGAGAGGGAGCGTGGTAAAGGGAAATGTGGGCCATTAAACACAGATACAAGTGCGAGTATGATGGATAATAAGGACATGGCAGAATTGTTGAAGCTGTATTCACTGTCCATTTTCACAGTGGAGGAAGAGAACAAAACTCCAGCAACTCAAAGGAAACTAAAAGAAAATCAAGGGAATGAACTCAGTGGATTTATGAAGAAAAATCATATGGCATAATATATATGGAGTGAAAATAGAAGCATCCCAAGGATATGGTTTCTACCTGAGCACTAAAAGGAAATTACAGAAATGATAATCACAATTTTCCAAAATACTTTAGATTAAGTAATGTGCTTTATGGATTGAAAACATGCTTATGAGAAGAAAGGAGAAACCACATCACTAGATATTCATGAGCTCATTATTAGTAACATTGGTTGTTGGGATTTATTGCCGGACACATAGGAAAGGAATGAGGGGACAGTTAATGGACAGTGAGATCTTGTTACTCCTTTATCCACATCAACAGTTTAAAAAATCTCTATGTTGGTAGCTGTTTGTTAGGCTGCCTTCACACCATGCTAGCCTGAGGAGAGTAGATCTGATATTCAGGAAAGTCCAATATCCTGACAGAATCCCAAACAGGTGTTGGGCTCCACATGTATAAGGACCCAAGTGCCTATTTAGGGTGGGTATTAGGGATGCATTAAAAATCCTTCAACTCAGGATGTGGGTTGTATTTCAAGAGAAATTGGTATATTTGCACCTGACAAAAGGGCAGAACATCAAGATTTAATTTTCATGCAAGTGTGATCCAAGAAATTCCAGGCAAGAAAGACCCTTCACAGAAAAGTGAAAAGAGGCTGGAATGCTACACTAAATGAGGAGAATTTTAATGGTATGACCAAAGACCAACAAAGGAATAGACTTAATGTCTCAAATGTGATGGAAAAATAGAAACATGGAAGGATTTGAAATGAAAATTGCAGATTGTGGGACTTTGGTAGCTGAAATCGTGGTAAGGGGAGGTTCGATGAACAAGAGGCTGAAGTCAAGGATCTTTGGTTCAAGGAGAGAGATGTGTGGGCTTTGGGTTGTAGGGCTGCATTTTACAGAGAGTAGAAAGATGAAGCCATACATACAATACATACAATAATGAGAAATTAACATGTAAAATTAATGAGGTGCGGAAAACGGCATGTGTCTCAAGTGAGAGCCTGTTGAAGTAATCAAGTTAGAATAATTCATTTCTGACAGGCAGCATGAAGGTTTGGTTAAATGGACACAGGATTTGGAAAGAAGCAGTGGATTACCTTTATGAACGAGAAATCCATTTTCCCTCATACTTTCAGTTGGTGGTGAGGATGGGGATGACAGAGACTTAAAGAGATGTCAAGGTAGAGACAGGGAGCTTGGCATTAACTTTCTCATGTACTTGTAATGGAAAATATACTGACGGAATATTGCTAAATATACACTGGCTCTTAGAAATTCTAGTGCACCCCAGTGAAAACACTGGAAAGGTAGAAAAGCGAGACAGCATCAAGCATTTTTGCCAGTGACCCACTGTTGAAGGCCTCAGGCACAAGACAATGGTTGTGCACACATTTTTGGAGCCCAGTACTTTCTTCAGAGGCCAAGCTCAAGACGTTGGCAGTCACATGCCCCATCAGGCTTATGCTGTGGGTGGGATGAATGGTGGGCAAGGAGTTTCAGACTGGTCAGGAGAAGATTCAGAAGCCAAAGACTGATACTTAGTACAGGAGAAAGACTGGAATTGGAGAGGTGGAAACTGATCTGGATGGATGAGGCAGAGATCTGTTGTGGCTTCAGGATCAACAGCACATTGGGTAGGGATCATAGGGTCAATGGGATCAAGGCAGACTGATGAAATGATGTTGGTGGGAATGAGATTAGGAGGTGGTCAGGGGTAAGTAATTGAAAGTAAGTAATTTACTTACATATCAAACATCCCAATCTGGTGCTGTGCAGGGAATCCACATTGTCCTGTAGTCCAAGTTCCCCTGCATCATCCAATGCATCCATGACATGGAAAAGATTTGTCAAATTACTAGAGTGACCAAAAATGACCCAAAAATGGTTGTTGTAGTCTTTCACTCCAGAATAAGAATTGATTTTCATTTGCATATGCTGAAAATCCCAGTTTCATGTGATTGAATTTCCAGACATTATTGTTTAATTTGGTCTTATTGAGAATACAGATCCTGATTTATTGACAAACATGACAATCACACTTTATTTCCATTTTAAAAGGACCATTGCACCTTGTGCCTTTCTGGCTTGCTTCTGCATTATTAAGGTTTCACATTATCCAGCAATTTTTGTTTTTAAATTTTTTCCTTGCTATTAGAAAAGAAACCCATAGATTTTGCTATCAAACACATATGTCAATCCCTCTGAAGTATATGTTCTTCATAATTGGATACAGTTTTGTGGTAAACAGCCTATTTAATTAGAAAGAACCAATGCTACCTTTCCTTTTAAAAGCCTATAAAAATGTTGGCCAGCCATTGCAATTTTTTTTATTATTATGTGGAGACTGATATTAAGAACCTTATCAATGGGCCCATGTTCTGATTGGAGTTGTCTGAGTACCAGTCGGATTGGCTGAGAAAATGAACACTTTTTTTTGCTTTTGTAAAATCTTTTACTATTTTTCTTGTTTAAGGATATGGAGGTTAGGATGAAGTTGATGAAACAGAGACTGGAATGTCGATGTTTTGGAGTAGAATTTGGCTGCAGACTCCAACGTCTGTTGCACACATGGCTGTCTCAACACGGCAGGTGGCTCAGTACAAATGCTTCATAGACTGGGCACTACTAACTTGGCTTCTGTCTCCGAGGATCTAAAGAAGATTAACTCTTTCATATCCTCTCTTTCCTCTTGTGCTATTATTTAGTAAAGCAGCAACATTGGACAATATAGGAACATCTCATCAGTCTGCTCACCAGTACCTTAGGCTTAGAATCACATGACTGAAGCACAGAATTAATGAGTAATTTTGTTTGAAGAGCAAAGCTTAAAGACAACCGAGAATATAATACTGTACATCAAAATATACTTCTTAAATTTAGTTTTGGCTGCACTTTTAATTTACCTTCCTTAATACAAAAGCATATTAAAAAGTAATTCTGGTTTTCTCTCTGCAGTTCTGATGAATGGTCATCAACTTGAAATATTAACACAACATTTTCCATCCATATATGTTGCTTGACCTGCGAAGTATTCCCAGCATGCTCTGTTTTTGTTTTCCTTGTTTGTTTTGAACCTTTTATCACAATTAGAGATGAACTTTAGTTTTTGGTATAATTGTAGAAGTGCTATGTTTTTGCTGTTACGTGAATCACATAATTCATTTTCAGCCTCTCTCACCTGGCTAACAATCACACATGCAAAGCTTCTCACAGGGGTCTGTTGAGCTCCACTTAAGTGGTTTTAGGACTGGATTGGAATGAGACAAAAGATTTTGCTGATGTCTCATTAAGTGTTTGGGCTTCAGTTCAATTCATGGTTGCTTTAAGTCCTCAGTCTAGAATTTGCTGTAATTTGGCACATTTAGGTACTAGAGTTAATCATACAGCTTGGAAACAGGCCCTTTGCCCCACCGAGCCCACACTAACCATCAAGCACCCACTTACCCTAACCCTTCCGAAATCCCTTTTTATTTTCCCCACATTTCCTTCAATTCTCTCTAGATTCTACCATTCACTGACACACCCATGACAACTTACAGTGGCCAGTTAACCTACTGACCCACGTATATTTGGGATGTGGGAGGAAACCGGAGCACCCTGAGGAAACCAGCATGACCTTAAGAAGAACGTGCAAACTCCACATAGACAGCACCAGAGGTCAGTATTGAACCTGGGTCACTGGAGCTGTGAGAAAGCAGCTGTACCAGCTGCACCACTGTGCCTCCCAAACATGCAATTGCCATCTGGAAACTGGGTGTTGGAGATACGAATGCTATCTGGTGCAGAAGAGGACCGGAGGTTAAAGAGTCCTGGGGTACTAGAAAAGCTAATTATATTATATATTTGCTATAAATGATATAGAAGTGATTTAAAGTCACATAATTGAAAACCATTGGTTATCAAAAGTGGAAGTGTTCGATTTTCCAGCAATGATGTCTCTTAGTTTGATGAGCAAAGAATTTAAAAATATAATTCTACTCCATCTATAATGAAGGGTGATGGTAAGGTAAAGAGGAAAAAGTTATTTCTTGTATTTCCCTAGTCAGTCAGTTTATAATTGGCAAGACAAGAATGAGGATTGATTTTGTTAGGGATTTCGAGGTTACTTGGTATTGGCACGTTTGACAAGATGGAATGATGGAGAAAAAGATCATTTCATATTTAAAGGAAATGGCAGAAAGAAAATGAAGGTGAGCAGGAGAGTGGAATTGTTTAGAATTGCTACTGAAAGAGCCTAATGATATAAAAAGGGCCAAATGGCCTCCATCTATGCTGTAACCTTCAGTGATTGGAGAGCTGTTTATATAAAGTTCAAAATAGCAAGAGAAAGCATGATGAAATCTGAACTGTGGACTCATCCCTGCAGCAGTATTAGGAAGGTTTGAAGAGGAATGACCTTTGCTGGTTTCTTTGCTCCAATGTCCAACAGCTAAACTAATGGCTTTACATTCCTTAGAGGAACCCAACAAATTGAATTATTTTATAAGAGAAATAGTTTCCCCATGATTTATTTTTTAATCTGAACTTATGGTGGAAGAATACCTTACATTCCATGTACTCAACCTTGCTGGGTCTCAAGAACTTACCGTTTATAGCATTTACATATCAATTAATGGGGTGACTTTCCTCCCAGAGTGATATCCATGCAGGGAAGTTGCCTAGCCAGTAATCCCACTGGGTAGCCTCTTTCATTTTGAGGATGAAGCTTCATTTGCAAGAAGCTAACAGGATGCACTAGAAAGCAAGGAGTACAGCACATGGCTTCAGCTCCAGGCCACGACAATAGTTGTTGCCCTGGATGACCTTCAGTCTGGAGAGAGGTACAGATAATTGAATACTCAATAGAGTGGATCTTGACTTTGTGTGTTAGTGTAAAATGGGTAATAGTGAGTCGGCAGTCTGCTTTACATCTCCCCAAGCAACTGGAAGTCCATCAAATTGCAGATGGCGTTTTCTGTGAGTGAAGCGAGATTTAACTCTTTGTGCACTGTAGAAAAATGAAAGAAGTTGTGCTGATTAAAAGTAAGTTTTTTCACTTACAATTTCCTGAAATAGGAGTATATTCTTTGGTATCATTCATGCAACAAACGATATTCCTCAGAAATGAGAAGGGTATATTTTTCCAGGCTTTTATTTAGAAGGGAAGTGAATGAATTGCGGAAAGTCAATGGACAGTACAGTGACACGGCAGTTAGGGCTGCCGCCTCACAGTTCCTAGGACCTGGGTTCAACCTTTAGGTGCTCTCTGTGTCGAATTTTCACATTTTCCCTTTGACCGCATGGGTTTCCGGTTTCCTCCCACATACCAATGACATGCTGTTAGATTAATTGTAAATTACCCCCTTGGTTTTGGTAAGTGGCAAAAAGAATCAAAGGGGAGTTGATGGGCATGTGAGGGAGAATAAGTTAAAGAGATACAGGCAAATAAGAGGAAGGGGAATGCGACTGATGAAATTGCTCTGCTGGGAGCTGGCATAGACCCAATGGGCTGAATGGCCTCCTTCTGTGTTGTAATAAGTGGGACGATTTTTTTAATTTAAAAAACATTACAGCATTTTTGCAAAAAAAACACAGTAAATAGAACCTTCCAAAATAAAGCAGGGAAAACTGATGACTTGCACAGAGGTATGATAAATGCACATGATTTAATAGTGAATTTATACTGTTCTCAATCGTTTTGATCAATATATCTTTGTATTTGTCACGTCCTGTGAATGAATTGCCCATTCAAATACAATTCAATAAAAATGGTTATCATTGTACCAAATAAGCAGTCTGAAGTGTGAATTTCAGCTGTAGCTTCTGGGGAAGCTGGGATGGTTCTGTTGAAATATCTACCTGTTGCTTATTATTACTGGATTGCCCCATTATTACTGTACTCTATACTTTACAAACAAGTGTTTTTTGATAACCAACATCTTTTCCTTTCAAAAGCAGGATACTGCAGAAGATGGAAATCTGAAAGAAAAACAATGCTGGAAGTATTCAATGGAATGAGTAATATCTGTGGAGTGAAAAACAGAGATTATGTTTCAGATTGGTGATCTTTGAACTGAACTAGAGAAAGTTAGAAGATTGTAAACAAACACAGAAACAGGGAGAGAGTAGAGAAAAGAAGGAAAATGAAAGACTCCATTAGGAAGGAAGACAGTAATGATTAAATTTCAAGAAGGGTGGCAAAACCAGTCAATAGGGCACATATGTAAGAAGATAAGAAATAGAAGCAACAATCGGCCATTTAGCCCTTCATGGAGACACAAGAGACTGCAGATGCTGGAATCCTGATGCAGGGTCTCAACCCAAACCGCTGACTATTCCTTTGCCTCCACAGCCCTGCATGCTCTGCCATTCAATGGGATCATGGTTTATCTTTCACTTTGGTTCCACTTTCTTGAACCAACCCAATATACTTTTGTTCTCTTAATATCTAAAAATCCCTCAATCTCTGTCCTGAATATACTTAGCAACTGAGCCTCCACAACACCCTTGGATATAGAATTCCAAGCATCCACTAATCCGTGGATAAAGAAATTTATTCCCATCTCATTCCTAATAGCTGACCCCTTATTTAGAGACTGTGATTCTTGATTGTACACACCTCAGCCAGGGATACACCATCTCTGTATCTACCCAGTCAAGCCCCATAAGAATATTATGTATTTTAGTGAGATCACCTCTCATTCTTCTAAACTCCTGGGAGAATAGGCCCAGTCTACTTAATCTCTTCTTGTAGGATAAACCACACCCCCCTCCCCCCCCACCGACCCTCACTTCACCATTCCATGAATCAATCTAGTGAACCTTTGTTTCATCTACCTATTGCAAGTATGTCCTTCCTTAGGTAGGGAAGCCAGACCTGTACACAATATTCCAAGTACATATGTATTACTGCAATTAATTAGGTACCAAAGCTCTTTGCTCTTGCGCTCAGATTTTCTTACAATAAAGGCCAACATTTGTTTGCCTTCCTATTGCATGCTGTATCTACATGTTAACTTTTGGTGATTCATATGCAAGGACTCCCAGATCCATCTAAACTCTAATGCCCTTTAATCTCTGACTATTTAAAAAAATAGTCTATTGTTTCTATCAAAATGGATTTCCTAATATTTTCTGTCATCACATTGTCATCTGCAATGTCCTTGATCATTTACTTAACCTGTCTTTATCCCTTCAAAGTCTATCTGCATCCTTTTCATAATGCCTGCTGGCATTCAACTTTATCTCATCAGCATACTTGTATTGCATTTGGCCCCTCACCCAAATCATTGCTCTCGATTGTGAACAGCTTGGGCTCCAGCAGTGCTCCCTGCAGCAGTCCGCTAGTCCCAGCCTCCCAACCCAAAAATTACTCGTTTATTCCTACCCTTTGTTCTCAGTCTACTAACCAATTCTTAATACATGCCAATATATTACCTCCAATACCATACACTCTAATTTTCTTTAATTATCTCTTGTGTGGCACCCTATCGAAGGCTTTCTGAAAGATTCCAAATACACCATTTTCCCCTCATCTATTCCACTAGTTTTAACTCAAATACTCTACCAAATTTGTCAAATCTGATTTCTCTTTCACAAATTCATTTTGACTCTGCCCAATCCTTCTGTTATTTTCTAAGTGCCCTTCTTAGTAATAGATTCTGGTATTTTCCCAGTTCCTGATGTCAAGCCACCTGGTCTGCCTTTCATTGTTTTCTCTCTCCAACCTTTCCGGAAATAGTGGGTTACATTTGTTACCTCCTAACTTATTGGAACCATATTAGAATCTACAGAATTTTGGAAGTTGATGACCAAAGCATCCACTGTCTCCATAGCTACTTCATTTCAAAACCTTGGGATGGAGATCATCAGGTCCTGGGAATCAATCAGCTTTCAGGACCATTAGTTTCTCCATTTTTTTTTAACTAATGCTAATTTCTTTCAACTCCTGCTTTGCTTTGAATCTGTTGTTCTCCACTATTTCTGAGAGGTTTGTCTTCTCCCATGAATATTTGTTTAAGAAACTTGCAAGGCAAATTCTTTTACACAGAGGGTGGTAGGTGCCTGGAACACACTGTCAGGAGAGGTGGTAGAAGCAGATACGATTGCCATGTTTAAGAGGCATTTAGCCATATGAACAGGCAGGGAATAGAAGGATACGGATCATGTGCAAGCAGATAGGATTAATTTAACACGCACAAAATGCTGGAGGAACTTAGCAGGTCAGGCATCATCTATGGAGGGAAATAAATAGTTGATGTTTTGAGTCAAGACCCCTCATCAGGATGAAGGGTCTTGACCCAAAATATCAACTATTTATTTCCCTCCATAGATGCTGCCTGACCTGCTGAGTTCCTCCAGCATTTTGTGTGTGTTGCTCTAAATTCCAGCATCCAGATTCCAGCATCTGCAGAATTTCTTGTGTCTGGAATTAGTTTACTTTGGCACCATTGTTGGCACAAACATGGTGCACCAAAGGGCCTGTTCCTGTGCTGTACTTTTCTATGTTCTATGTTTCATACCATTTTAATTCATTTATTTAAATTTAACACCCTTGTTTCAGATTAAACTGAATCATTTTTAATCTTGATATAACACTCTGATATGTTGTGATTACTCTTCCCTAAAGGCTCCTTAATTACCAGATTCTTATTTAATTATTTCTCATTGCTCAATACAAGATCCAAATTAGCCTCCTCCCTCAATGGTTTCTTTGTATGAGAGGTGAAAACAATCTCTTATACAGGCCATGAATATATCCTCTGCCTTATTACTGCCAATTTGTTTTACCCAGTCTGTACACAGATAAGATTATTGTATCACCCTTGTTACATGTGCCTTTAATTTCCTGAGTTATATCATGCCTGACATTACTCGTCTTGTTTTGGGGCCTATAGACAGTTCCTGCAAATATTTTCTGTCACTTGATGTGTCTTAGCTGTATCCAAACTCATTCCACTTGTTGATTTTCTGAGCTAATGTCCTTTCTTTCCACTGCCTAAATCCCCTATTTTCTTTGCGTAATGGGACAAATGAAAAATAAAAAATGAATCTAGAAGAGGTGTGAATAAGAATAGCAAGATCATTACCAATGGTGTTTAGAATCTAAAATTGCTCAAATCATTATCGAGTCCTTAAGGCTGTACTGCGGCTTAAACAAAAGATGAAGAGTGGGAATCTACGAGCGAGTTAATATAAGTTATTGGAGGCTTAAGTTCTGCAGAGTGACACCCAATTTGTATTTGGTTCCAGAAGGAGTATTTTGGGGCCCTGGAAGTTGGGTGGGTGGTAGAAAAGTGAACTGTACCACAGAGGGAACTCTCACATTGGAATGCTGAAAGGAGGGAAGGAGAAGATGTATTGGGTTGTGGATTTGCATTGGAGGTGATAGAAATGGTGAAAGATGATCCATTGAATACGTAAGGTGTTGGATGCAAGTCAAGGGCAAAAAGAACCCTATTATGTTCTGGGAGGCAGGAGACGAGAGATGTAGTGTGGGTGAAGATTCAGATACTTCTGAAGGTCATGGCTATGACAGTGAAATTTCGGAAGAAGGAAGCCATATTGGAAGCACTGGTACGGAAGGTGGCATTTCAGAATATAAAGGAGCTGGATAAGCTGAAAAAAAATCCATTCTAGCAAGGGTGGAATGTGACATTGTCAGAGTGTCAGAGGAATCCCAGATTTGAACAGATATTGGTCAATTTGCTTCTGCCAAAAACAGAAATAGAGAAGTCATGAAAGGGATGGGTGAGTATGTTGGTGGATCTTATAGAGTTAAGGGAAAGGTACAAATTGAAAATAAGTTGTCTGGTTGGAAGTGAGAGCAGGAAACAGTATATATACAGCCATCTATTTCATGGAAAACAGTGAGGGGTACTGAGGAGAATTTTCCAAGATAAGTCAGACATGTCTAGGACTCATACAGGTTCCCATAGCAACACCTTTTATTTTGATGAAGTGAGTGGAGTCAGTGGAGAGGTTGTTGAAAGCTAGAACAAGGTCAGTCAGGTGGACCAGTGTCATGTTGCATTGGGTCTGGTTTAAGAGAAAAAAAGGTCCTCATGTTTTCCTGGTAGTTGAAGGGGTTGCAGAGGATTGGCTGCCCATTGACTTATTTCAATCTGTTACTTTGAAATTTAACAGCATGATTGTCCAGTGTGCTTTTAGGAAACCTTCAGCATGGACTCACACTGCTTCCCTTTCTCCATTTTAATAATTATCAGCTTTTAGCTAAGCTAATGAGACTTTTCTAGAACCTGGAAAACGCAGAGGAAGTATTTTTAAGGGAAAAATGAAAGCATTCCTTTGCTTTTGACTTAATCTGAGCCCTTGTAAATTGGTGGATTTGAAAGGATATAAAATGCACAGTTGAGTGCTTTTTGGAAATATTTTACAACAGAGAATAAGATACAGTATGTTACAGATGTTATGGGCTACTGGAGGAGTAAGTTTAACAGTGCATCTGAGGGCCTTAACAATTTTACAGAGTCCTTTTTACTTACTACATATAACGTGCCTTTCTAAATTTTTGTATAGGTCCATATAATTGTTTCATCCTTTGTTTTTTAATCGTCTTTTAAAAAATTTCTACTTAGTCAGTGCTACATTGGGTCACTCACTGTTTTGCAGACTCTTTTATCTGAAAAGGGATTCTTCCTGACTGCCACTCGATTGATTAAATAAAACACCACTTACAGTGAGGGGGCTGAGTGCGTCAGTTTTTCTATTTCTCATTCCACTCAGAAATGTCCAACCAGAGAAAGTCGCAAATGCTCCTTCACTGGGCTGATAAAACTTACTCTTAGTTCTAACATGCAACCTTGGATATCAGGGAACACTTGGACTCAAGGTCATGTCTGATTGCTGAAGATTTAAATACTGTATCATCTGGCAAACTTAGGTTACTTGCTTGTCTCTCAGAATTCAGCAGCAGGGAGAATCTGAGAATGTAAGACCATTCTGAGTCTAGCAAATGTGTGCTTAACTTCATAATGAATCATAAAATTATGGCATGGGTGGTCTGTCTACTGTCAGTTGCACTGCAAGTTAATCCATTGTAATCTTCCATGTAGCTTTTGAAGAGAGACTAATTATTTTACTAATGTTCCAGGATGGTGTTGCGCTCAATTGCCAGATCCAGGTCTTTTGCCTCAAGATACATTTCCCCTTATTCACGTGAGAGTGAAAAATTATTATGGATCTGTGTCATATTTTAATCGAGAGAAATTTTTACAAGTTTTTCCCTTAAAGTTGGGAGGGGTTGGTTTCAAGTCCCAGAAGAACAATGTTTTATTGGCATGTTTAAAATTGTGACTTATCCTTCTGACGTTGGCCATTTGTCAAGTGAGACTATCTGGTACATCTTTCTGTTATGGATATTATTTTCAGAGAGAACCTCAGTGTATATATCCAGTGAGTAACTACCTGGAATGTAATCTGCATTATATACAATGTTTAAAAGAAATTTGGACAGGTACATGGATAGGAAAGATTTAGAGGGATATGGGCCAAACACAGTTCAAGTAGAAAATTTGGTTGGCTTGGATGAGTTGGGGCAAAAGACCTGTTTCCATGCTGTATGACTCTATAACATCATCAACTACTGGATGGCCATTCATTCTGTTTTTCTTCTCGAGTTGTCCTTCAACTTTCCAGATATGTCAGCTAGAAGTGTGACAAGTTGCATAAATTTAGCATATTTATGTATACAGTGCATCTTCTGTTGGGGCTGGAATGGTAGTAACCATGCTTGAGGAAAATGAATTTTGTAGGGAAGGCCAAAGGCACAATGGAAGGGATTTTTATCAGAGATTTGAAGGCAGCCAATAAGCAAGGGGAAGTGATTTTGGGAAAGAATCCCAGAAATTTGTACATAATGACACCAATTACAGAGTGGAAGAAGTAGAGAGCTAATAATAAGGATCAGTGGGTGCAGATTACATGGATGGCTAAAGGCTGCAGAGGGATTTGAAGCATAAGCATTTATAAATTGATTTGCTGGACTGCAAGGAGCTTTGCAAGGATGGAATGGTAGATTTGCAGGATTCTGTGCAGAGAGGACCCTAGCCAGAGTTCTAGATTGGAGAGCAGAGGCAGGAAAATTCAGAAATCAATCTGTGAGATAATGAAGGGTTATTTAAGGGTACAGCAGGAGTAGGAAGAAGAAGATCATGATTTGTTCTGGCAATGTTCCAGTGGTAAAAGAATGCAATCTTAGTGACAGACAGTTTACGAGTTAAAAGATCACTTCATGAGCAAACACAATGCTGAGGTTGTGCACCACAGGATTTAGCCCAAGCAAGCAGCCTACGAGGTTCATGGAGTCAGATCACATATGGACAGAAGTGCTGACAGAAGCCATGAAGGTTGGCTTTCCTTTGTCGACATTGAGCTAAAAGGAATTACTTCTCAGTCAAAGAACTGATGTTGGGCAGGTAGTTGGATAGAATAATTATTGATATGCATGTGGAAACTGATCCTCTGCAAGCAATTTGATGAACGATAGCATAAGTGAAGGTCTGCAGGGACCAAGGTTGCAGCTAGGGTGTATTTTGAGGTGTTGGTGAGAATAGAATCATGAAGCAGATTCTGTGGAAGTGAACCATGTTAATGAAATGGTCTACATTATGTGGCAGGTGTGAGGAAAGTAGTGAAGACTCTTGGTTCCATTTGAAAATGTGATTTGTGTGAAGCCAGCATCAAACTATAATCCCATGTTGCCCTTTTGTACAAGAATTTGTTAACTTTTATTGTCAAGGCAACTAATCGTTTGATCACTGTCCAGATTAATACCTTGCATCTTATGCTCTTATCTCTGATATGGAAACCAATTTGAACAAAATTCAAGAACACTGCTAAAGACTTTGTATCTATATGACATTGAAAGATGCAGCAATGGCTAATAAGGAAGAAAAGGGTGATATTACTCACTCAATGAAATGAAAATTAACATTTATATCCATTTTTTCCATATCATTGAAAAATTGTCAATCTTTAATCTGTGTGCTTTTTAGAATTGTGGTACTCCAGGGGAGACTTGAATAGTTGAATGGCCTCATGTGCGAAAATGATTCTCTGCCTCATTGACAAAGCACCCACAAGAGAAGTGAAGCCACTTTAATTTAATAAACAATGCATTGTAGGCAATTGCGATTGTGGTGTGTGAATGTTCTGTTGGAAATGGAGGGAAAACAAGTGGAAGCAGATTTAAGATTCAAGGTAAAAATAAATCTTGATTTGGTTATCAAGATAAGGATAACAAAGAGCACAATGGTGATTCAGCACTGAGACCCACATTAAAGGAGTTGCCCAGGATATCCAAGTGTCAAGGTAAGAAATCAGAATAAGGCTATATTAGGGCAATTTGCCATATATGGACACTGCTACGAATGTCAGTAACAGATAACTTTAATCGAGCTAGGTCACATATATCAGATGTGCTAGCTTGTATTCCTTAATTGAACTGATCCACAGTTTGTTGCAAAAGCAAGTAATCATTATGGTTCTGAATGAATGTGAGTAGGATCAAAACATAAGATTTATACATTAGACTGACATTTATGCAAATATTTCACAGTTATAATAAATTACTTTAACTCTCAGAGGTTCATTGTTAAATTGGTGCTTGCTTGGTTCAGATTCAGGAATAGCAGTTGGCTGCTTATTGGCTGAATCGGCTTCTACATTGGCATGATGGGGGAGCTTTAACATGGCTGAACATATGATGCCAAATTGAGCTGGATTCGGCCTGCCGCCTGGACGTGGCACCTGTGGTCCCTGCCCATCCTCAGTAATGTGGGCTGGGTGCAGAGGGCTGATCAAGCTGACTGTCCACAGCTAGAAAGAATCCGGTGAGGTGTGGTGATGGCTCAGGTGGTATATTGCTGAGGCCCAGCTCCTGGAATGCTCAGATAGCCTTTGAGAGGAAGCAAAGCTAGAAGGGGAACTTTTAAGAACTATTAAGAATGCGATAACAAGCAGAAAAACAGTAAAACATCATGAAATAATTAAGAGAAGTAAAATAAGTGGAAATAAATAATTTAATTTACCTTTTTCCTCCAGATTCCCAGGTTAGGAATCCCCATTCAGTGATTGGACAGTTGACACTATACCAGGTCATGCTGATGTTGGATCAGTAAGACACAGTCACTAGCGTAAAGCTGGGAAGTCCCAGCAGGACAAGGCTTTGCACTGGACGCCACATGACAGCCACAGAGGGGATTAGAATCTGCCAGTCAGCATGTCCTGGACTCAGCAGGGTCTGCACAAGCCCAGGGCCTATCCGCCTGGGGATTGTCTGAGCTCTGCTGGCTTCCATTTTGAATCGTGGGCCATAGCCAGCTTGATTCAGCCCATTGGTTTGGGTAGAGGTGGGGTAGATGCAGCATAAGGAGCAGGAAGGTTTGCACCAGTGACAGTATCATGCTCACAAACTCAGGACAAAAGAAAGAGTCAACGGAGGCAGAGTCTACAGTACAGGGTCTTCAGCAGAGGATAAACTTCTTTGCCATGGATAAACAGTGTTTCAGTAGTCTCGGTGTGATCCATCAGTTGGTGGCAGTTGTTTTAGTCTCCTAAAACAAGATTTGTTGCCAGCTGGTGGCTGTGCTTCGCTACTGGCTGTCAAAGCCACCACCGCTCTCAACTTTTTACCTCAGGGTCTTTCCACTTAATTATTGGGCAACATTTGTAGGATCTCTCAGCTAGTATCACACAAATGTATAAATTAGGTGAGTGATTTCTCATTTGCTAAGTCCAGTAATTATGCCAATTTCATCTGTGAAAATGCCACTCAGAATGAGCAGGCACACATGTCTGTTTCTCTGAGCAGTTTCCCACATGTGCAGAACATTATTGACTGGAATCATTTGGCAATTAAAGCACTCATGGGTCACCTGGAAATGTTTGACAACAGCAAGGTATTTCACAGCATCAATGTGGTATCATTCACCTGCTGTTAACCTTCTGCACTGCCTCCAACCACATTTACTTGGTGTCCCCAGCTGGCTTCTTTCCCCTGTCTCTTCTCAGCTCCAGCAGCACACTCAGCGATGCACCAATGAACACAGCACAGCTTTTGACCTACTTGATTCCATTTCATTCCTGGTTCCCGTATCCAACTGTTTTAATTGGATGTATATTGTGTCCCTTTAAATATAGAATTAAAATCCAGTCATTTGTAATGCTATTTTACTCACTGCATTAGTTGTGAGAAAATGGGAAAATAATATGCTAATATACTGGCTGTTTTGAAAAACCAGTGATAGCAGTCTTCATAGATTTCTGGATTTACAACCAAGTTCTCAGTTCCTGATGCTGCCTATGTGTCTGAATATTAAAATCCAGACTTACGATTCAGCTACCAGAATAAGGAACCCAGATATGTATCACCAGAGAGGCAGGGGAGCTTAAAATGAATGACGTTGGATCTGCCACCTTGTATACATCTCTGGTGAAATTTATTTCCTTAAAGCCTGTTTATGCAGGTTCCCTAAGTTGTCCAAATTTCAAGCTGTGATAATGCCTGGCTTTAAAATGCTTTGAAACATACTCCACAAACACAAGTGGGGAATTCACAACATCACAGCATTGCAATGGTCTGTTTCCAAACAAAGCCATAGTTGATGTGAGGTTTTCAGACTCCAGCGGGCAGATATACCTAAAGGCATAGGGTAAGATGGAGGCTGTCAAGTCACAAGCAGATACAGTATTTGTCTATTGCCACCACCTGACAGCCAAGTAGGGAAGTCCTACATGCAAGCGATATCCTTGACCTGATCAGAATAGGCTATTCTTGCCACACATTGAGCTAGATGGTAAGTTGAATCACAAACACCTTTACTGCAGCCCATTCAAAAGGCTTATCCATTCGTGCTCTGTGCAGTGAAGCTATTGACCAAACACATGCCCTTTTCTCTGCATTTTCAGTTGGAAATATAAAATCATTAATTTATCTTTATTTAAAAGAGTACTTCTCCATAAGATTTGTGGAGTCCTGCTATTCTGATGCACTGAGTGACTGATGTCTGAGAGACAAGGTGCCAGCTGGACATAAATGTAAGAGAGGAAGCCTGATAACTTCTGGATATTGGAACTACAAGTAAATCTACAGTGAAATCATCCATAAGCAAAAAAAACCCCAGAAAATATCAACACTGGATGTTTACTTTGTTTCTTTCTTCATAAAAATGCCGATTGGCCTTCTGTGTACTGTATTTCCACCATCTTCTGTTTTTTATTGCAGAACAACCATGGTGCACTAATTCCTACACCACGAACAGTAGCCCTTTGTGTCAATGTATTCTGTACCTTTATACTTCTCAATAAAGATAGTAGTACATCTTATAAACACAATTTAAATCAATGCTCACTATCTTAAGAGTGATAGAGTTGTTGACTATCAGATAATAAGTATTGACTTAAATTTTACTTACAAGGTGTACGTGAACAACTCAGCAGCCTTTGATTACTGTATATGTAGATATATTACATATTTATGTAAAAACTCTCCAATTTGAAATGTAACAGTTGTTTAAAGAAAGGTCCAGTTGGTATTTGGCGAACCTTTGCTGCTTCCAGTGGTGGCCACTGAGCTACCACTAACTCCATATCTTCATTCTGATCCCCTGCCTTCTTGTCTTTCACTTTCATCATTGCTTCTAGCTAATCACCCCCTAGAAACAAGCTTTTTTTCTTGTTATGTGGCATATTGCAGCACTCTGGATCCCTTAGATGATATTGTTGAGCATCTCTTTTTTCAGTCCAAATATCTGAATGTGAGTTTGAGCTTGAGGAGTCAGTACTTTCAACAATATCTTAACTCCCAAATATGTAGTGTTTATCGTCTTTAGGGGACATAATGTGCTGTCACACTTGTATCAGGTTTCAAAGGAATTTCAAAAGAGATATTTTACAATTTGTCTTTGGTCCAGAATAACTTGGAAAGCCCATAATTCCCATTAGATATGGCAGTCCTTATAAAATTTGCATAATGAATTGACAGCACTTGCAGATCTTTTGGACGTTTATAAAGTAATTTTCTTTTCTGTTGATTAACTCCATAAAATCTTGAATGCTTGCTTGAGTGGAGCCATGGATAATATTCAGCACTGCCCTAAATTCTGAGTAGACCACCATCTCTGGAAGAAATGTGTTAACCTGAGCTGATGCTGCTGTTTGCTAATATGAATTTTAATATATGCCAAAACTGGTATTTGTAATGGTGAGCAGTAAAATGGCTGATTCTTTGTTAAGAAGAGGACCTTGCAAATAAGTTGTGTTTATTACCAGGACAGCAAGCAGTGATGTTGCTCCTCAGTCACATGATTATGGCACATTTTCTATGTGGCATCTTTGCTTAAGTGCAGCAACCTTGAACTAGCTGCTTACTGAAGTCAAGATCATTCTGCTGCCGCTGACAACCTAATGGTGGATTCTGATCATCCTCTTACAGTGACCAGGAGTTTCCATGTTATCCCATACTGCTTATCCTCCTCACACTATATATATATCTATATATATATATATATATATATATATATATGTTTGATTATCCTTTACAAGCCCTTTGGTACCAGGTGAAGCATTTTATAAAATAGTCCACATTGGAAACACCAACATCCTTTATAGTTTCTCGGAATGGAGGCCGGTGACTAGTGGTGTGCCACAGGGGTTGGTGTTGGGACCCTTGTTATTCGTTATTTATATAAATGATTTGGATGCGAATGCACAAGGTTTGATCAGTAAGTTTGCGGATGACACAAGATTAGGAGGTGTTGTTGATAGTGAAGAAGGTTATCATAGGTTACAGGGGGATCTTGATCAGTTAGGGAAATGGGCTGAGGAGTGACAAATGGACTTCAATACAGATAAGTGTGAGGTAATGCATTTTGGAAAGTCAAACCAGCATAGGACATGTACTATTAATGGTAGGGAACTAGAGAGTGTAATGGAACAGAGGCAGAGGGACCGAGGAGTACAAGTGCATAGTTCGTTGAAAGCGGCATCACAGGTAGACAGGGTGGTGAAGAAGGCATTTTCAGCAGTCAGGGCATTGAGTATAGGAGTCTGGACATTATATTGCAATTGTATAAGCCGTTGGTGAGGCCACAATGGCTTATACAATTGCAATATAATGTAAATAAAAATATAAATGCATATATTTAAAACACAGTTAGATAGATTTTTGCATGGTAGGGGGAATTAAGGGTTATGGGGAAAAGGCAGGCAGGTGGATCTGAGTCCGCGGCCAGATTAGCCATGATATTATTGAACGGCGGAGCAGGCTCGACGGGCCAGATGGACTACTCCTGCTCCTATTTCTTATGTTCTTATGTACAATTTTGGTCAATCTGTTGTAGGAAAGACGTGGTTAAACTGGAAAGAGTGCAGAAAATATTTCCAAGGATGTTGCCACACTAGAAAGCCTGAGTTACAGGGACAGGTTCTCCTTGGAACATAGGAGAATGAGGGGCAATGTCCCAGAAGTGTTTAAAATAATGAGAGGCATAGATAAGGTGGAATGGTAACAGTGTTTTCCCCAGGGTAGTGGAGTCCAAAACTAGGGGGCATCGGTTTAGGGTGACAGGGGAATGATTCAAAAGGGCCCTGAGGGACAACTTTTTCAAGTAGAGGGTGGTGAGTATATGGAATGAACTGCCAGAGGAAGTGGTTGAGGCAGGTACAATAGTATCAGTTAAGAAGCACTTGGATCGGTACATGGAGGGATATGGGTCGAACGCAGGAAGTTAGGACTAGCTGGGTGGGAACCTGGTTAGCATGGACTCGATAGGCCAAAGGGCCTGTATCCATGCTGTATTGCTCTATGACTCTATATTGTATCCATTCCAGTGAAGTTTTGAGCCTTTGGGTTTTGTCAAAACCAGAGATGGAGGATATAAAGAATATGGCCTAGAAACTGGATTCCCCAGTACTAAATATTTGGGTTGAGAAATAGACTCTGAAGGCTTTGCTAGCATTCTGCATATAAGCAATAATTCTACACTGGGAGAGCGCTGTATGAACTGGTAATAGTATGTGTTACAGTCAGTTTTTTACAGCCATAAAAAAACAGGAGGCTCTAACAAACATTGGAAGTTACTTTGCTTAAGGTGGAGCCAGGAGAGGCAGGAATGCAAATATAATTTGTGGTAGTCACCTCTTGTACCTCTTATAATGTCCTTCCCATGCTTCCTCTCACCTCTACCTCCCACACATCTCAGGCCCACTGGGTGTTTCTAAGACACTTTCCTCTATTTTGTGGCTGGTATGGTGCCTTCCACCATTCCATTCACATCTGTATGACTCAACAGGAGTAATTTTCCATGGTCCTGTTGTGCATAATGAGGCACCATGACATCGCTATTCCCAAATTTGTGCCTCGCCAATTTCTTGTCTGTAGTACCTGTGGATTCTTTGGGAGTGTACTCTTCCTAATTGTGCAAACACCTTCCTTGTATGGTTAAGAACTTTTGGCTGTAAAGTAAAATAATTCCAATCCCAATACAATTCACATGGTTGTGGGTGCATATCAGGGACAGATAGTTGTACACAGATTGTTAAACAGGAGGATCTACACGTACAGCCATCTAACTTTTGAACCTGAAATGGTTACAGTGGAACCACACACTCAGGCTTGGGGAAAGTCAAAATGGATATCCTCACTTCACTATGCATTAACAGTATTAAAATAATACATGGTTTTATTATCATCTGAGGGCCTTCATGTTGTATTAATGCACATCAGCAGTAATACCTTGTTAGCAAGCCAAGAATTCCTGACAACACAGAAGCTTTAAATGGGTACTCATGTTACTGCATGGTGTAATCCAAATGAATTTTACACTGTCAATAGTCTGGAGGTTAACTTCCAGAAACCCTGACATCTAATCCTGCAAAGTGGCTGACACCAAGGAAATTCTGAAACAAGCACAAATTGCTGTAGGGGAAAAATTTGAATTTCAAGCTGTGTGCAAGCAGGTTCCAACTTTCTCACTGACCAGAATGCTTAAGAAGGTACACTCTTGCAAGCTTTTCCCTTTGGCAAGAGGAATCGTGACAGCTGAAATACTGAAGGAATAAAGTTTAATGTTGTGTGGAAGGGTTTTTCTTTGGTGGTAATACACAAAAGGTAATTGAGAGCGGCTATTCTGGTGTAATGTACAGCTCGGGGCTGTAGGGGTTGTGTCTCCACAAAGGGTCTCCATTGTACTCCGTCTGCAGTTGCTCAGGTTACTGGCTGTATTGTTCCTGCAATTTGTTCAAACAGTGTCTTAAAGGAATCTGATAGACCGAGTCATGACACCACACTTAGGAAAGCTGTCAGCTGCCAGAAAAGAGTGATGATTTACTGGCTGTGAGGAGGACCATTCATAGTACTGCCTCACACTGATTGCACATTGTGACTGGGAAACAAAACCAGGAGAAAGAGAGTTTTAAAAAGGGAGAGAGAAAGTGAGAGGGAATGAATGACTGTATGAATGACAGGCAGAACCAGAGAAATGCAAAAAGGTGAGAGCATTAGGATAATATTCTATGCAACAGAGAAATGTGATGATCAATAGAGAAATGGAAATCTATGCAATGTCTCAGGGGTTTTGGGAAAGCACTGTAGGTTCCTTCAAGCAGCTGGATGGACTAAAGTATAAAGAAATAAAAACATTCAACATTTAATGTAAAGAAATGTACAGAAAGTCAAAATGAAAATGATAAAGATAAATAAAGCAGAAGTAACATGATCAGGTTTTTCATAGTTATCTATGAATTTTGGCCAACCAATGTGTGCATATATTCATTGGAACTCACACAGGATATATTTCAGGATAAAATGCATTCATGTATTTATGATATCACTAGTGTATAGGTATGAAAAATATCCCTTTAGGTCACAGACTAAATATCTATTAAATAGACTGTCTAACAATAGTGGCAAGAGGCTGTTATGTGACTGCTTCAGCATGATTAGTGTGAGATATGATGTGCTGTTGTTTGTTATTCCATGGTTTCCACTTATCCAAGAGAAGGAGAGAAAAAGAGGAAGAATCATTCTCTATCCACAAAGTCATGTAACCTCTTTTACTAGTTAAACCCAGAGGACCGTGACAGAAGCTGAAAAACAGATGAGTGTTCTGATTTCTCGGGTAAAGGTGGCACTCAGAAATAGCCAAAAACAAAAATAAAATGAATCGTAACTAAGAAGAAAACAACAAATTAAAATTGTGAGTACAAAAAAAACAAAAGTTTATAAAGTCAAGTTGATTATCATATGTTTCAGGATGCTGCTGAATGAATATCAAATGCAATCCAATGGAGTAAAAATGGAATGGCTCATGGGCTTTGGTATGTTATAATTTTTATCTCCACAGTGAAGTGGTCATATAACTAACGAGGGAGCAGGCTGAGAGTGAGTTATGTTCAGCCTCATGAGTGGAAATAAAAAATAAGATATCAAGTACTGGGCTTCATGAAGTATTCTGTGCATAACACTGATGTTATGCGTTTCACTAAAAATGAAAAATTGTTTTAATGCATTTTTACAGTTATTTTAATCTAGGAAATAGGGAGTAAACTACAACTTTATAATATCATTGGGAATGATTTCCTCTGTGTGCTATGTGTTTAATGAAATCATAAGCATGTTTATAAAGAGCAGGTTAATAACTTAGCTACATGTTGCTCACAGAGGAAATCAGCCCCTCAATAAGTATTGGAATATGATTTTTGTTTTTACAGTTTCAGAGCTGCAGACATGTTGTAAATAAATGAAATATAACAGTCAGCAGTATGATAAATCGCCACAAATAAGGTGACCAAATAATTCGGGAGCAACAATGTGACAAGTGGATTACAGTTAGTCTCACAAGTGAGGTTATTTATCATATGACACTGACACATTCTATTTATAACACTTTCTGTGCATTTTCAGATGGAAAATAGAAATTCATTTTAATGAGTGTTTTGCCCATGTTGATTAAGCCAAGAAAATTGCCTGTTGATATTACTTTGCCAGTGAAATCCAAGTTCTGTGGATTGATGGAATCTGTAAGTCCCATTATGTGTAAAAAGATAAATAGAAAGGAACCAAAAAGACATAACAAATGACTGATTCATGCAAAAAGTGTGAGGGAGAAGTAATCTGAGAAGTAGGCAAAAGAAAACAGATGTCAAGAAGAACAATTTGGATATGTGGCATATTGCAAAAGAAGGTTGACAAACAGAAACAAATAGACAAACAAGAATCTTTAGAAGGGCAAAAAAGTCAAGCAAAAGCACCAGTGTAGCCTTGTGTGCAACTGAGTGGAAGGTACCTTGGTTGGGATGAATCTTGATCTCAACCTCATTAATATACATTCAGTGAGTTTCTTGTACTCTCACTCCAGATCACTTATTTCAAGAAATTAATATTCCCAGTCATTCTGCTGGGAGCAGCTTGAAGATAAGTTATTGGTCTGTCGGGCTAGAGTAATGTTTGTGGTTGGAGAGGGTTTGGCAGCCATTTGAATATTGTGGAGTTGGAGGGAAGCATTTCAGTTTTTACCAGCTTCTTAGCAATATCTTACATTTAAATTAAAATGTATCTATTGGTGACAGTAGCCTCCCAGTAAGGCAGAGAAGATCCAGCTTCTGTTCCACCCTGTGATAGCAAATGCAGCCAAGAGGGGGTAAAATTGGCATCCGGCTCTGCATTTGGTTGTATAATTTGCCTACTGTCTGCCTGTTGGACAACTGGCAGTGACTTTTGAAAAATTGCATGAACCAATTTTGGGCTTGTTGGACATCCTATATGCATCCTTTGGCTACAGGACATTAATCCATGCAATTTGTTTTCATTGTTCACGTTTTATACCTGTGGATTGAGGCAATTATGCCCATTTTCTAATGTATGCCATTATATTTCCACCTGTGTGAAAAAAATAACTAAAAGCACACTAAATTCTAAGGGAAGCTGTTTATTTTAAAAGCCCTGAACATTAAACAGATGATTAGTTTTTTAAGTAAAGACAAAATACAATGAGTCTTATGTAGCCAGTGATTTTACTGTTAATTGGTAGCAAAGCAGCTGAGAAAAATGCTATTAATGTTCAGTAATCACTGGGCCAAGTAATAGTAATCGCTGTTTAGGGGCAATCTTATTACTATGTAACTGAGGGCCTGATTACTCTATTAGCCTCTTCTACCCATTCTCCTAAAGCTTGCACAAAAATCAAATTATGACATGAATGACAATGTAAATCATTCGCCTCTACCATAATGGACATAAAAAATTTGCCAAAGGGTCATGCAAAGTTCACACCAGTTAATGAAAGTGGCACTGAGGTAATAGCTTCAACAGGGGGGTGCGATTGGAGCCCAGTGTCTCAGCATCTGTGCTTGTTAAGGCCTCAGCTGTCTAGTCAGTTGATTGACTGCATATTCAATATCTACTCATCTTTATGTGTCATACTGCAGATTCACCAAATAATGTATCTCATAAAAGAAGGTGAATGCTTCCCCAAACCTACGGAAGAGACAGGGGAAAGATTTTAATCAGTGTCACTCCTTTGATGACAGTGTCTCTCTCAGTTGGCTCTTGCAAGGCCATCGTGCACAGTGTATTAAGCAGCAAGGAAAAGGGCATTTCTTTTTTCTTTTTATTTTTCCAATTCAGAGTTTCATTTATTTAGTTCCCTTTGCATTTTCATCTTTTGGCTCAGACAGAGGAAGACCTGCTCAAAAGATGTAGATAGCTCTAGGCAGCTCGCTCTGTCCTGTCTTTAGCATGACAAATTACCTCAGGAAAAAATTCAACAATCTTTATTCCTTGCTCTCTACTATCACCATCAACCACCCCCACCCCCAACACCTCCATTCCTTCCATAAATTTGATTTTTGATTTGTTTTCTCTCCTCTTTTGTCAATGCAAATTTCCATTACTGTTTCTTATGCTGCGCCAGAACAGAATTCCCAAGCAGGGTAAGGTTTACATATTATATGTAACGGGGTGAAATATCAATAAAGAGGTTCTTTAAACAAATGTCAACTGCATGTAAACACAATTTCATCATAGCTCAATTAATATTCCACAGTCTGCAATGGACTTCTAGCCCTTTTGTAATGCTAAAGAGAGAAGATGCACTTTGTTCATGCATGAAAAAGAATCAGGCTTCCTGCCTCAGATATCAGCAGTTGGTCACCTTTTACTGAGTCGAAAATTGTTTGGTACTCATTAAAAGCAACACAGAACTGATTACGAAGGGATTACTCAGTACCAGCCTGCTTGACATTGGCACTGGTGGACACCAAGTTCTTTATTTAGAATTCTGGATTTCTGATTGAGTGCTGTTGCATGTAGACAGGGAATCCACTGTTTTGAATATTAAAAATACTAAATTAACCTAATATGACTTATAAAATGCAAAATAAATAAAATGCCACTGATGATTTCTGATTTTTTTCAAAATACTACAATATTTAAAATTTATTACTGGAACATTGAGGTGGCTTGATTCATGCATATGGAAAATTTCAGGAATGTACCAAATCTCATTTGTAATTTATAAACATAAGGTGTGCTATGTGTTTCAGAATAGATGAACTCATATTTAGATTTGGACTAAATCCCGTAACAGCAGTGCAATATTCTAAATGTTGAGTTTAGGGTGTTACTACTCAGCAAAGCACAATAACTTGCTGGAAAACAAGGTGTGAAAGAAGATTGAGGGGCAATTTTAATCTGACCATTCATTGAAATGCTGTTGCAATTGGATGCACCACAGATTTTCTAACCCATCCAATTTCACTTTACAATGAAATCAATGGAGACTATGGTTCCATCAAATGAAAGCTGGTATTCTCCAAACTCTGTAGCTTTCCTGGGTCAGGTGAGTTGAAATTGTGTAAATTTTGTTTACCTTTGCATGTAGAATAAACACTGAAAGACAAAAATGTTTTAAATAGTATGGCACCATGTAACTAGTAGGTTGGCACACTGGCAGAATTCTTTCCTCAGAAAGTCATGCATTCAAGATCCATCCAAGAACTGAGCATATACTTTTGGCTACTACTTTAATGCAATCTACAGTGTTGGATCACAATGTAGAGTTGAGGTTCTGCCTGCCTGATCAGATGAAAAGAATAGATCGGACTTTAATATTTGAAGAATGGTGAGGGTGCACCCAACTATTCTAACTAAGATTCTTCCCTCATCATTGCTACCAAAACAGATTAAGTAGATAAGATAAGATATCTTTATTAGTCGCATGTACATCAAAACACACAGTGAAATGCATCTTTTGCGTAGGGTGTTCTGGGGGCAGCCTGCAAGTGTCACCATGCGTCCGGTGCCAACATAGCATGCCCACAACTTCCTAACCCATATGTCTTTGGAATGTGGGAGGAAATTGGAGCACCCGGAGGAAGCACACGTTGTCACGGGGAGAATATACAAACTCCTTACAGACAGTGGCTGGAATTGAACCCAGGTTGCTGGCGCTGTAATAGCGTTAACCTAGCCGCTACACTGATCATTTATGTTATTTGTATCTTAGTAAATCATGCTTTGTACAGCACCTAAATTCATCATTAATTGCTTATGAGTGTTTTACAATGGAAGTTACTATATGAAAAGTATAATGTATGTGCACTTCAGTATCAGTCTTAAAGTAGATTCCAATAAAATATACATTATAGAAAATTTACAGCTTCCGTATATCGAATGCGTTAAAGACATTGTTGAAAGTATGTACTTTATTATTAAGATTAGTAAAAATCTGTGATTATGAGGCATTTAGTCAGACACATGAACAGACAGGGATTAGAGAGATACAGACCATGTGTAGGCAGATGGGATCAGTTAGATTGGCATCATAATCAATGCAGACATGGTAGGCTGAAGGGCCTGTTCCTGTGCTGTACTGTTCTCTGTTCTATGAAATTATTGGAGAATTGTTTCTCTCAGTAAAAGTCAAAGTAATTGCAGCAGATTAGCTGCAATAGGTTTAAAATCCTCATAAGCGCTCAAGAGTACCGCTTAATCAGCATGGCATGCCTTCCATTAATTTGTTATTTTGTATTGACAACTCATTACTGAGCTCTGTAGGGACTTTTCACCTTTTGTGTACAGTTGGATAGCTAGCTTGTGACCCCAGAACCTTTCAAAATACACCTCTACTTGAGTCTGTGCTGCTCCTTCAGGAGGTCTGCTGGTTTTCTGCTTGCGTGCAGTGTGATACGAATGTTTTTGGCTCTTTGACCCCACTGAGCTTCACTTCAACATTCCAGAGGCGAGGGAAGCCAACCAGCTGAGGCAAACTCTTGACAGCTGGTCACCAGGTAGTGACAAGTTTCATTCAAATCAACTTTCACACAGAAAAACACATGTTCTGTTTTGAAGAAGAACACTGCAGAAACTGATCAGGTGATTAGCAATAAAAAATTTAACAGGGATTCGTATGTGCATATTTCTGTCATTTTTATGAGGTCATTTACTCAAGTAGACACTGAAAGCTTCAGTAAATCCTCTGGGGCATGCAGTCATTTTTTTTGCACCCAATCTTCTGGAGATTTGATGATAAGCCATATTTTAGCCTTACTATAGTAAAAGCCTACCCCTTATTGTTCAACGGTAATGGAAAGTGCACAATGATGAATTTTGAAATTGCTAGATTCAGAGTCATTTAAACTCCTGATAATAGTTTGCAGTAGCCACATTTGGGAATAGGAATTTATCTTTGGTGGTGTTTTAGTATTTATCAGGTACCTGCTGCATGCTTTCTAAGGTTGTTTTAGGTTTTAATGTAATGTTGGGAAATACCATATCCAATTTACACACTGCAAAGTTTCACAAACAAGCAAGTCATTAGTTTAATGTCTCATGCAGCAATGTGGCATTCCTCATGAAATGTCACAACAGATTAAACTGCTGGAAAAGGGCTTTAACCCATATCTCTTTCATTCAGAGCAAGAGTGCTCATTCAGAGCAAAATCTGAAACTTAATCCATGGAATATAAAAATAGCTGGATTGAAAATGGAACAGAGTATCTCATACAACTGAACAAAAGAACAATTTTGTTTCTAATAATGAATTTGCACCAATTTTAAAAAGCTTCAAAACTTCTAGTTCATTTTCTCAGTATTTTTAAGACAGGAGCATTGACTAACTCAGAGAAGATCCTTATCCTTACACTTCATCAGGATTTCAACTTCTTCAATTAAGTTATCTTACCTCTGATCAGGAGTAATTTGGTTGTGTTCTTGACCCAACTATTGCTCTTTAGAGTCTGACCTGCCGCAGTATCATCCAAAAACACAGCACCAGTTAACACACATAGATTGATGACACCCAATTCTACCTTACCACCACCTCTTTCAACCCCAGGACTTTCTCTAAATTGTCACAATGCCTATCTGGCATCCAGCACTAAATAAGCAGAAATTTCCTTCAGCAGAAAATTGGGAAGATCACTGTCTTCAGCCCTGCCAGAAATTCCATTTCCTGGCCATTTCCTAGACACACTTCCAGTCATTGACAATTGTCTGAGACTTTGCAAGACTATTCGCAATCTTGTTATCCTATTGGAGATGAGCATAGTGGCTCATACTTACAGTCAATGTGATTGCTCACCTCTACTTTCACACAGCGTGTGACTCCACTTTAGCCTCTGCTGACCTGCTGCTGAAGCCTCATCCACCCCTTCTTTCTTCCAGGGCATCACTTTTCCGGTGCAACTTCTCTTGTTCTACCCTCAGTAAATCCAAGGCCATGCAAAAAACTCTTCGACCCATGTCCTAACTTGCACCAAATCCTGTCCACACAGCTCCACTGTGCTCACTAACCTACAGTGATTCCTGGTTAAGCATTGCCGGGTTAAGAATTTAAGGTTCTCATCCATATTTCCAGCTGGCTTCCGTGACCTCACCTATCCCTAATCTATAACCTTCTCCATCTGTAAGAGCTGCCAATGTATTTGCTCTCTTGCAATTCTAACCTTTTGAGTATCTTGAACTTTAATTGTTCCATCTATGACAGCAATGATCTGTAATCATAAGCTTTGACATTGCTTCCATAAACTTTTTTCCTTGCTTCCTTCATTTAGAGACATTTAGCCTACACTTTGACCTGGTCTGTACTAACTGCTTCTTATTTGGCTCTGTGTCATATTTGATAATGCTCCTATGAAGTGTTTCAAGATTCTTTTTTAAATTTTCACTTCACTTCTAAAATGTCTTTCTACAAATATGCTGCATGTATTCACAAGTGTTTTCTCCATATTCCAGTGGTTTATAAGAACCAAAACATCTCTTCCAAATGCATATTACTTAAAGAATTTACATCGCATTCAAGATGACATGTATAGGTTCTATTCTAGTAAAATGAGTGACGGGCTGTACTTCTTGTATCAGAGTTGTTTCAAACCTGATTCTGATGCATCACATTAGTGTGACTTCTTCCAACAGATAGTTTCTAAGTACTGGAAGTTCTGTGATAAGCTTTTATCATTACTTCATTTATAATGTGGTCTTGATTATGAAGCATGTGATATTACACATTATATCTTTAAGAATGGTCAGACTTAAGTTCAGTCAACAAATGTAGTAGAAACTTTAAGAGATGGTAAAGAAGTGCTTGAGTCGATAACTTCATTTGATTTAGACATCTACGAAGTAGTTTCAGATCTTTTAAATTTCTTTGTTTCTGTGTTTGGTTTGTTTTGGCCAGTTGATTATTGAAAAAATGACTAATGAGTTCCACTTTCAATCAGAAAGCAAGTTTCCACATATTTACTTTCAAGCTTCTTTCCCAGGCTTCCTCAAACAAACTACAGAAATTCCTTTTGTCTTGGTGGTCTTATTATTCAGTGCCGCCTCCAAAAATAGAACTATCACCTGCAATAGCATCAGATTCTCAGAAGACCTTCAACAATTTGAAACATATTTTAGAAGCCTTCCAATTAGTAACCACACATCAACTTTAGGGAAATTCCATAATTTCCCTAAAGCGGATGTGTGGTTCCTTATATAATCCAAGTGAAAAATTGGAGGGCTTCAATAGGCTTGATTCTTAGTCCAGTTTAAGTTTCTGAAATCTGTTGTCATGAGGAATATCTTGTTTTTGTTGACATTTGTGGTGATATCCCATTCATAATATGAAGTATTATGAAATATAAAGTAGCACTATATGGACACAGTTGTTTATTTCCTATCTCTATCTCATACTTGGCAGCAAAATTAATTTACCACTCATGACATTTCTCTAGAAATGCTGGAGATTTATTCTTTTCCTTGCATTGTTTCACTCTGTAATCAGTTCATCAGTAATAATCGTTGGCCGTTTAGTTGCTGTGATTCCCATCAGGTAGTTTTTTCAACATTCTCTGTTTGATAAACTGCAAAGATAGCCCCGTCGTTATTGAGGACGTTCACCTGTGTTGGAGTTTATCTGCTGTCATTGTCGTGCTTAGTTTTGAGGCATGTTTTACTTAAAAATCTTTATTTTTCTTCTCACCATTGTGTAGGTTATTCTATAATGAATCTCAGATTCCTTCAGTTCACCAAAATTGCATCTGTCTACAAGGCTCTTGACATATTATTTCTTGAGCACATACCAGCTTGGCCATTGTATCTCTCAAACTTTTCTGTAGCATTCTATATTTTCTTGACATGACTTTCATATACTGTAAATGTATATTCTTACTTATAAGCTTCATTAGTGCTCATGATAAGAAGCATTGCACTCCTTAAGTGTCCTTCCTTTCAAACTTCTGTATCTATCTCCTAATTCATTTCATTTTCCTTAGTCATTCCCACTTAGCAGCTGCTGTTATTCAGGCAGAGATAATCCTCTGATAGCCACCTTGACACACTTGCATCTTCTAAGTAGCTTTAGTCAGCAGGACGTATAAGCATTTCTGGCAGCATGTAATGATGTATTGTATGTGCATCGTACTCAGTACTCTTCTTTTGTATTTTTTTTGAGAAAAAGAACAACCTCTGTATCAGGTCCTGATAACTGGTTTAATTCAGTTGTATGTTTAATTATAAATGGTGACCTCCTTGAGTTTTAATAGGTAGAAAGAACATAATGTTAACAGCTGTCAGTCTACAATAGTTTGTGCATTATGCAAACATAATTACATCTGCTGGCAATGTTACTAAACTATTAGAGGTGCAAGAATTAGGTATTATATTGCTGTCATATTGTACATTTTATATACCATACAATACCAATACAATCTCCATACATTACTACTTTTTCCGCACCAATAATAGAATTTGTACTGAGTCTGATAGCAGTGGATCATGAATAACACTCTAAAATTAAACATTGCCAGAAAACTCAGATACGGTGATAAAGCAATACATCTATGCTGGATGAAATGTGGAAGTAATGTGCTGTGTGGTGGTTTCAGGTGTACTGGAAGAAAGTGCACTGCAAGTAAAATACTGACATCTGATTTTTGCCTCAGAAGATAGTCATGAATTATTACAAATTACATGTCTGACCTTTATTTTATTAACAAATGTGTCTCAAGCTTAGTATTATGCATAAAGTTCAATATCTGTTGCCATGTTTAATGACATCTGTTTTATTGTACAGTAACTCTGCTAATAATTATCGTAAGTATGTGAAATCAATGGTAAGCCTTAAAGGATTATAACATTGAACGGGGAAATCTGATAGTGATGATTCAGAAAATGACTTGAGGATTATGTCATATATATAAAATGCTACTATTAAATTGGCAAGAACCAATGTATTCAGTAATTTAATACCATTTATTTTCCTTTTTATTGCTAACTATTTGAACAACAAGTTATGAAGTATCGTGGACACACTACTTGCTTACATTTTGGAAATGCTATATATTTTTCTCCAATGCACTGTGCAGTATACGTTATAGAGGTCAAAAAGGCAAAGTTTCACCAAAGGGTGAATTAGCACTGGGACCAATATCTTAGGGTCAAACCTCTAACAACTAAAGTAACAGAGTTAGTGTCTTGCCTCAGAGGTCTGTGCAAACAGCACTAACTAAACCAATTAATGCCACCTAATCATCTCTGATAGACGGTGGCAAGTCCTTAATATTTTGTCAGGCCATGTGGCCTTGCCAGTAGGTTATTCTTCAAATGGCTAATGCTATAGTCCTAACTAAATTAACCTCTGCTTGAATGGGGTGAAAGGGAGGTTGTTTGCTGGGTGACTGCACCTTAGGCCGAAGGAGAAAAAATAACATTGGGCTCAAATTTGATCAGGGACCATTGTGTGCGTCCAAATGTGTGTACATGCGCAGCCACATTTACGCCACATATTGTGTATATTGTGTATATCACTTCACTGCAAGTTGATACCTTGGCTCTTCAGAAAAAAATAAACCTGTGCTTTCTTGTTTCATAATCTCAATAGAAAAATGAATTTAAATGATCCTTTAACGCAGAGGAAAATTATTAATTTATTTTGGTGCCTTGTGGGAATCAAGGAAACATCTGACACAGCGGTGGTCTGTTTGGATTTCCAGGGAGAAGTCCTGCAGAACGTGGTGATGGGATCCCATTTCACTGGTGACAAAGACCAACTTTTTAAGGATCCAGCCTCAATTAATTTGACGAGTAATCTGTGAGCCACTAAATAGTTATCCCAGTATAGCTTTCTGGATTAGAATGTGAAAATCAGGCCGGAGTTACCTGTAGTTTGAAGATAGGAATGGCGAGGTTCTCAAGCATGCAGCAGTCTTGATTATTTTTGTGGATGCCGGTGGTCTTGCTCTGAGGCATACAAAAATAATTCAGGTCTTTCCCTTGCTGGGCTTCCTTCTCCCTTCACCAGTGGTACTAGTTGGAACCTGGCATTTCCAGCAACCATTGCCCTTCCCCAATTGCCTTTTTGGTGCACATGTTTAAGCCCCTTCTGCTGGCAAGTTATCCATAGCTCACTGCCTCAATGCTAATGAGGCTTGAGACCCAATATTATGTGTGCCTTGGCAACCATTCATGAGCATAGTACTCTACTCCTTGTGACACAGCTTGCCTATTTTTAGGCATGCATGAATTTCTGAACCAGTCATTGTTCAAAGTTAAGATTTTTTGTATAAAATTCTGTTCTGAGTTGGATTAAAGGATGCAGTCATCTTTTTGACTCCTGGCTATTTAACAACTTGTAGGACTTGTATTTTTGGGGAGAACCACTCAAAAGAACAAGAAAGCTGATATATGGATGCATAAGGCTAACTTAACTTACTGGGCTGAAGAACAGAATGCTATATTAATTGAGCAGGTTGGACAATGTAAATAGGAGTTTCCCAATTGTAAATCTCTGAGAATGAAATAATGTGCAGAAAATTTTGCCTTTGAAGGTCACATCCATCAAATGAATTTACTTTGCCTTTAAATAGAAAACTGCTACGTGGCTTTATGGATAAATTAGCTCATGCCTTTTCAATTGTAGGCTTTATACATTGCTCAATGTTTTGTGGGAAGCTCTCTCTCTATTTGCACTATATTTTTTTAATTCAACCCCCCCCCCCCTTTCGAATCAGATTGATTCACATGACTGCACTTGTGCCTTAATTTAATTTTAATTTTTTTTTGTTGCTGAGGCCTATGGGGAGGTCAAGTTACCACATATTAGTTTGAAATTAAGCAGTTTTCAACAGAAAATGGAGTCTAAATGGGAAGAGGCAATTCAACAGAACAATTTAAATTGATTCAAGACGAAGGACCACAACAGACCATATGTTTTATGTTTGTTTTGTCAGGGAGTTGCCAGAGTCCACCAAGAAGCATTATTCTCTGTGTTGTAATCAAGTGAACATCAAAAGTGTATTTTAGAGGTATTGAGTGGAACTGACTTTCAGAACTTTATTTGTATATAGTGGTGGAAGAATATTGGTTATTAATTTACTTTGTTTATGTAAATTTTATTTTATACAAAAAGAGCTCAGGAGTTCTTGTCTCAAAGTTTGTTTATGTGGCCAGGTGAGGTAATTCTGCTCTGTTTCACAACATGGTGAACTAAACCAGTGCAACCAATCATTATAATTTTGGAGATGTAGAGGATTCAGAATTTGGATAATGCCAGATTATGGGGCGGCTTTTCTGCAATCTCACATTCCTTTATTAGATATTTACCTTGTGTAACATTTTTCGAAGTGCGTTCAACCAAAAGATCCAGTGTGTGTAATATAGCTTACATCTTGTGGTATCATAAGGCTTTGCTGTCAGCATTAGAAAATATAAAATGATTTAACTTTAAGAACAACTTTTATTGAAGTGTATTGATGAATTTCGATTGGTTCTGCTTTGTTGATATACAAATTATTCATTTGGCATGAAAAGGAAAGCCAAAAACGAAGCTCACTGAAGCACAAGTTATCTCATCTAATAACATGTGGTCTAAGTAATCATCCATGCACTTAATAATGTCAACATATGTTATTAAGACACACCTTTCACTGCCTGCAGTCTTTGGCCAATGTTGTGAATTTGCAGGTTTGAGAGTCTAAAACTGCTATCGCATATCTTCTAAATTAAGATATCTTTATTAATATTAAGGAATTAAGATATCTTTATTAATCACATGTACGTCGAAACACACAGTGAAATGCATCTCTTTGCGTAGAGTGTTCTGGGGCAGCCCGCAAGTGTCGCCACGCTTTCTAATGGGGCATAATAGTGGAACAAAAGCAAAAGGTGACATTTTGTAGCAGAGTCATTATATTATGACATCTCATGAGAACACCCAAATTATTGAACACATATATCATAAAGTACTTAGATATTCCTGAAAATTAGAATATTTGATATTTGGGTTGGATATTCACTGCAGTGTATCAGTATAATCATTGTACTTTATTGTTGTATTCACCAATCAAATTATACTAATTCGTTAAGACAGTTTAGTAAGTTTATGTTATGACCTTTGTGCTTCATTCATGGTAAATAATATACCAGGGACTAAATTCAAAAAAGGGTGCAGGGGTTGTGGTTCAGTGGAATGCAGGCATAGCATCAATTTCATTCTGTATGCTAGTCATAACGATCTAGCAACCAACCACAGTTCTCTAGTTGTAGGCTTTACCAGAGGACGAGTTAAGACTAACCGTCATCTCTTAAAGAGGAGATAGTGTCTGGTGGAGTGGTTATTGGTAGTAATTCTCAATTAAAGCTGACCTGAGAAACAGAGAAGAATGGTGCATTGGAAAAAATTAGAGATAATACGGAAGAGAGCAGGTTGTGCAGCATTTACATGCTGCACTGAAGGCTTGGATGGAGGGGGTAGAAAGGACAAGAGATACGCTGTACTTGCAGAGAACTAGGATTCTCCCCTACACAGGCACCAAAGGAGTAGATATCCCTGGAGGTCAACGTCAAGAGTAAAGCATCAAGGATGGCAAGAAGTTCTTTGATCACACATTGTCAAGGTCAGTGAATGCAGCTTCAAATGAGACATCACACCAAATGCACCATTTGCCTCAGACATTCCTCAATTCAACAAATTTCATATTTCAACTCTCAATAAGTCTCCATCAATCAGAACTCATATCTTTTATATGCTTCACTTCACCCTCAAAAACTTAGTACTGCTGTAAGCCTTGCACCTACACCTCACTGTTTGTGCACACTGCCTGCTGTATGATTGGGCTATCACCATCGTTCAAACACATTGCATAGCATTGACTGATATACTTTTAACTCTTGGATGACAAGATGATGTACAACGAGCTGCAGCAGGAGGTAACTGAAAAGGGTCATGGGCACTTGCCATGGCCTAACTCCCATGGATAAGTCAGTTGTAGCCATGATTGGAACAACCTTTGCTGAGACAGTGATCAGCAGTAGGATGTCAAAGATGATGGCATTTTCATTGTGCTTTTCTCTAACTCCACAATCTCTTCCAGTTATAAGTTACAGATGGTGTTAGTCTTCATCTCATACTTTCTCCCTCCCTGCACCACTTCAGCGTCTTTGAGCTTTATATTCACTTTGGAAATCTGTACTGCAACACACTAGTACCAGAAGAAACCATCAACTAACCTGAAATTATTGGACTATCTCTTTAAATAGCCTTAGGGTGAATTGGGCAGCATTCTTGCTGCTAAGCTCATGCTTAGTTCTAAAACATTAACAGAACATGTTAGCTGTAGCATTAAGCTCCACAATAGTAACGCTTTTGTCAAATCAGCTTTGCGCGATCAAGAATACCACAATCTTCCTGCTTGCATATTTCCAGTCAGAATTCACTGCATGCATGTTAACTCTCTTAGAAATGTGGTATATAGAGCAACTTGTACCACATGCAGATATCATTTTGACACCCTAACAATGGACGCCACTTACCAAATTTCATGCTGTGTTTTAAAGAATTTTTCTTTGGCTTTAATTGGAACATTCACTAATGTGTGTATTATTTTTTAAATAACTGTGTATCAAAATGACATTAGTACCACAGTTCACAGTTCATCTGTCCCACTGTCACGCAAATTTAAAGAAATGTATTAAAAATTGCAGATTAAGATTTAATTTATCTGATTATGTGTGAAGACCAATCAACTTTTAATTTGATGCAGAAGATACTTCTGATTGGCTCATAGCATTACCCTTGTTAGAAGTATGTAAAAAATAGTAACTTTTTCTCTAACTGACCAGAGGATCTGCTAAAACTTATCAGTCTCTAAATAACCTAAGCAAGTCAAAGTTATTGCAGTTAGTTTTTATTGATATACTTCTTTTGTTCCACGTCTACTGTTCTCACCTTAACAACTCCTCATACCTATATGGCACGGGATATCTGTATAATTGTATGGTACCAAGTTTTACGAGAATATCCAATGGTTTTAATATATGACTTTGTTTTTATTTTGTTCTAATTGTTTTTTTCTTGTAAAAATTGTGTATCATTTATGTTTAATTTATGTCTTGTGAATGCTGCTTATGTGATGCTATGTGCCTGTGATGCTGCTGCAAGTAAGTTTTTCATTGCACTTGTGCATACATGTACTTGTGCATATGACAATAAACTCAACTTTGACTTTGTTGATAACATTCATCATTTTAGAGTAAAGAATCTTGACTCTAATTTCCAACTTTTAAATATCTCTACGCCATTGAAAGCCACAACTGATAGACGTTGCCTGATCTTGAGGATGTATGCAAAATTGCATGAGGTAACGTGTGATTCACATACTGAAGAATACAATTACCATTGGTCATGAAACCTCTCTTACTACAAAGGGAAAGGGGCATACTACAGAACTACTAGAGCATGGTGTTACAATGAAGTGAACACTGCATAAGCTATTCACATCAATAGCAAAATGCAAGTGGCAAACTTTTGTCTCTGACAGAATATATTTGAAAACATGAACATCCAGGGTAAGTTACTGAATGACCAAAGGTGACCTTTATTATATATCTATGTTTGGGCGTGGAGATTTTTTATCTGAATGTAGGAATCAAAAATTTCACAGATCTCACGTCTAGTGCAGGTTGTTTACATGAGAAATATATATTTTGTTTAATTTGGAGGTACAAAAATGCAATTTTTGCAGTTAGCGAATCTAAAAAGATGGAACTAATAGTCCTATTAATTTTTTTTCTTACATTGATGATCCTGGTTATTTGTGTTTTTAAAAAAGATTTCCTTTGTAACATCAATAAAGGCTGATTCTGTTTTATTAAAAAAAGCACAAACTTTACAAACAACCATGCGTCATAGTGTCACGAGCTACACATGACCTGAATTCATAACTGAATAATGTGATATAAGAAACTTTGGATGGAAAGAAAAATCTGTTTAGCTCACAGATCACTTATAAATGTCCTGCTGCCTTATACACCTTCAGTGGCTTCTGTTCCCTTCTTGTCTTTGATAAGGTACTTCAGATTTCCAGCAACTGCAATTCTATAATTTTTCTTTTCTATGTGGACCAAATGTCAGATGTGGCTGTGGAGGGAGGGGTAAGGAATGGACTGTAATTTTTTTACTTGCTACTATTCTATTGCTATGTGAAACCCAGGAAGGAAAAGTTGTCTTCACAGCACCCTGCTGCACTGAAAACAAGCGGTTGTTTTCTTACTTACCAGGGTAATTTTGCCCTTAGGAGAAGCAAGTTGAGTGTCCTAAATAATAATATTTTAGGGAGTTAATCATCTGGAAGCTTCACAGAGCTACATTGTCAGAGCTGACAGAGATATTTTCAACAAATTTGTCATCAGTGTTCCCATGTTAAGCCTTATATCAACTAGATGTACTGTTCTATATAGTTTCTTAGTATCAGCCTCAGAAGAGATGAGCAGGATAGTCGATTGAGATCGCCTGAATTCAATACACAATTATTTATATTACACCTTGTAACATGTTAAAGCAGTTCTGAGTGTGTTCTATGGAATGTATAGTTGGCTTCAAATATTTACTTCATTTACCTAATATAAAGCCATGTGTGGAATAAAACCCTTAGTCATTAACTGAATTTTGTGCTGGCAGAACTAAGCATTGTATTTTGAAATTTTCTGATAGCAGAACTGAAACACATTATGAACTTACTCTAAGACTTAAAGTAATATTATAGCAATTGATCAAAAGTACAATGAAATCACATAGTACTTCAGAAATGTAGCAATATGGACTTTCTCTGACTGACTGAAAAACAGGACTCTTTCTTAAATATAAACTCTGATTTGGGATCCACATTATGATATGTGTAAACTCCTTCATGGTGCTAATCAAGGGGATTAGCTTCTACCCATTCTGTGCAAGTAGACCTGTATAATACTCATGAATGGATGATATTCTTACTGGACAATGATTACCACAGGAGTCTTGAACTGTAAACAGCAGCAACGATAGTTTGCTTTTATATAAGCAACTTTAATATAGACAAATGTCCCAAGTCATTATCAAACAAAGCTTGACAATGAACCACATTAGGAAGGTGATTGAAAATCTGCTTGAAGACTTAATTTTTAAGCAGCATCTTAAAGTGATGAAGTAATATTCCCTTCATTTCCTGTAATGTTTGCTGTATCTCTTTCTTTTTGGTTTGTCATCTCAGATATACAGGCAGTTTACAAATTGATTACAACACAAAAAGAAGCCTTTCGGCCCAACAGGTCCATGCCAGTACGCTGCAGAACAAATACCATCAGTTACATTTCCCCTCCTTATTTTCCTTGTTGTCTGTAATTTATTCTCTCTCAAATGGCATCCCATTTGATTTTTTTTGCCACTTATTTACACTAAAGTGTAATTTATACGAGCCAACTAAGCTATCAGCACATCTTTAAAAGATGGGAGGAAACCACATGCAAACTCCAGACAGACAGCACACAAGGTCAGCATCGAGCCCAGATCCCTGAGGCTGAGAGACAGCAGTGCTAGCTGTTGCTCTAATATGCCACCCCGAACCTGAATCTGAGAAACCTCATGAGAAATCATGAGGTTTCTTTTCTTTGGAGGTTCAAGGACAGATTGCATCACATTTTCTGGAGTCATGTTTTTGATAATAAAGTCTGAAATGAGAATTTGTTTCAGTCCAGCATTCCAAAACTCGTGACTTGACTCCTAAATTGGTGGTTTTCCATAAAGTGTGATGTTGTTGCATATGTCAAAATTTCTAGATTATTTCTGAATCTGTCTCTGCAACGTGGAGATGTAGTGTGGAGGTAACAGCTGCTATGAAATATATTGACTGCAAAAATTAGCAAAATAGAGAATAAAATGACCACCATAATAATTAATTAGTGAACAATTCAACTTCCATCGTCAGCAACTGATATTTGACTTTATGTGACAAATACAGATGCATGAATTGGATTATTACATAGCATCCTAACATCAATTTCCTCTTTTCTGAAATAAATCATTCTCATAGCTCAACAGAGATAAAATTTGGTTAATGTCATTGGTATTGTAGTTGTCTCATTTCCATTCCCAAGAGAATGCCATATTATCTTTTGTAATACCAAAATTTGGGGCACTTGCGATTATTTGCCAATTTCCATTATCCGCCAGGGGGCCCCTTCCATTATGGTGGATAATGGAGGTTCCAGGGTTATAAATAATAACAAATACCAAGGGAGCAGTTTAAAGGCAGTAATCTAATCCCGGATATTTGGATAACAGTTACAAACCTCTTGAGCTTCACTCACATAGCTGATGACATCATCCAAACCTCACGATTAGATTACTGCCTTTTATAATCACTCCTAGTTACCCATTATTCTCTGTATATTGTGATAATTTTAAAATGATAATGGCATCAGAAAACATGCATTGTGTAACCTCCTGAAGATTAATGCAGCCAGCAGATATTAGCTGTGAGTCCTCACATGACACGACTCTACTCTCTGATTATGGTTGTCAGTTTGCTTTCGCTGCCAGCCACAACTTAAGGGAAAAAAAACAAAGTTGTTATTTGTGCTCTTAGCTTGATTCAATTATGGCAAATATTTATATGGTCAGGTTACTACACCACACTCCCATTAATACAGGACAAGGTAAAAATTATGAAGAAAAATGTGAATGTTGGCTCCAGTCGGGTGCTGATAGCAATCACTGATGAGGGGATAAATTGTTTCTGAGGTATTTGATTACAATATGATGCACCCATTTACTTATCTCTTCATCTCTGGTCAGCCACATTACACATCACGCAGGAAGACAGATGCCTTCTTCAGGGTCTATGGGTATTTCATATCATTTCCCAGGAATTTATCTTCTGGCTACTTAATTCTTCTTAGAATCCCAAATGTTTGCAAACAGGATCAGATACTATTGGAAATATTCACAACAAAAAATCAAAATTCTTTGTTATATTGTATTTGAAACCAAGTCAAGGAGACTGAAGCTTATGCAACACCGGGAAAATGATTTTTAAAGATTTTTATTCTTAGAAGACAAAAGAGACAGAAGATACTGGAATCTGGAACAATAAGCAAAACGCTGGAAGAACTCAGCAGGTCAAGCAGCATCTGTGGAGGCAAAAGGTGTAAGTCAACATTTTGGGAATTATAGAAAAGTTGCAGCACAGAAGGAGGCCATTTGACCCATTATGCTGTGGCAGCTGTCTACTCAAGCAATATATCGGTTCAAATTCCTAGCATCCTTGAATTAGTCTTGCACAATTTTACTCGCCAAATATTTATCCAGTTCTCTTTTGTGCATTCCCAATTCCAACTACTAGCTGTGTAAAAAAAGGTTTCTCATCATTGCCACTCTTAATTCTCTTCCCCTTTTATTTTATACCTGAGACAACTTCTTGTCCTTGATCTCTTCACCAGTTGGAACAGACCCTCACTATCCATTCTGCCCAGATCCCTCATCATTTTATATACTTCCCTTGGCTGTCCTTTAGTCTTCTCTTCTAAGACATCTGTCCCAGCTTCTCCATTCTAGCTTTGTAATTGCAGTCCCTTATTCCAGGACCTATTCTTGTAAATCTCTTCTGGATCCTCTCCAATGTCTTATCAGCCTTCTTGCAATGAGGCAACCAGAATTGAACACAGTGCTGTAGCTGAGGCTGAAACAGTATTTTATAAAGGTTCAGCATAACTTACCTGCTTTTATACTCAATGCCTCTATTGATAAAAACCCAGGATTGTGTATGCTTTACTAACCACTTACTCAACCTCGGGAAGTTATGAGAAGACCCAGATGGCAGATAGCACCATCTTGTCATGGGCAACTGCAAGCCACACTTTCTGGCTGACTGGAAAGACACACCGGCAGAGGGGCAGTTGTACAAGGGCCTTGCTAAGAAAGATCAGCAGGTTTATGGAGCACTGCCATTTTTGGCATGGCACCTCAGCAATCCTATTAACTCACTGGAGGAGAGATTGCTGGACTGCTGTGAGACCCTGCAAGCCTCTCGGCGCACTGTAATTTACAACTACAATTGCAATGGCCAGAGCTTACTTGGCAGCAAGCAGAGTTTAAACATCAGAGGTTGAGCTTTCACTGCGGTACCCAGATGTTAGGTGGCTCCTGCTTGGTCTGCACTGGGAGTTGTGGCATCCATCATCATGGTTGGGTTCTCAAGCATGCAAATGTTGTTGGCTGCTACTTCCACCCGGAAAAGCTCTAAGCTTTATGCAAAGCCTTGTACTAAGCTGGATCAGATTCCTCCATTACCCTTGATAACAGATCACTGGTTTTCTGGCAGACCTCCTAATGCACTAGGTGTTTGAGTGTGTACACTCTTCAGCCTTATCTGTGGTCTGACCCATTGAAGCCCTCGTCTGAATCTTCTGCAGCAGAACCTGGCTCCACTGCAATTCTTATTCCTCTTCCAAGATGCAGATTATAAGGACCTGGTTTACACTAATGGCTGCAAATTTTGGCATGTCTTCATCATTGCTGTCTTCTTGCTATGCTTCCAGGATGCAGCTCGTGAGTATCTGAAATGATAAACGTCCCAAAGTTACAGTTGTGGTTCAGGGTATGGGAGATATATACCTGCACCATTTGCAACTTGTTACTCAGTGGGAATTGTGGAATGAGGGGGTGGTGGGATAGGAGAAGGAGAGTTACGTATGGGAATACCATCATCTTCAGTGAATTCTGTCCAAACAGCTGGCCATACTAACGTCTGTGACCAGCATTGGGGTTAGATCATGCAAGCATTCGCACCCTTTCCAGTTATCTTCTGTTGCATCATTTGTGCAACATCTCATCCTAAAAGCGAGGGAAATGTTTCATCAGTTTCATGCAATATGTTTGGGCAAAATGGCTGCCTTGGTTGAATAGCTGCCATATTTGCAAGCTGTAGGATGTGAGTGCAAAGCTTGTGCACTGCTAATTGCTTGAGGATGAAGTAAAACATATAAACGTTTAGTATGAGTCCTGATTGATCCAGATTGTTGGTAGGTGGCTAATGGTTTTGTGGCTAAGCACTGTCTGCAGTTCGTGGATATTACCATTTGAAGAGGGAGGGTTTTAGATTTCTGGATCATTGGGATCGCTTCTCGGGAAGGTGGGACCTGTACAGAGAGGACGGGTTACACCCGAACCAGAAGGGGGCCAATATCCTTGCAGTGAGATTTGCTAGGGTGGTTCGGGAGGGTTTAAACTAGTTTGTGAGGGGGAAGGGAACCGGAGGAGTAGGTCAGAGGAAGAAGGGAATGGGGAAAAGTTAGATCAAACAGGTAGAGAGGCTTTGGGGAAGGAGAAGCAGAATACGGCTATAAAAGTAGTAAGGTAGATGGACTGAAGTGTGTTTACTTAAATGCAAGAAGTGTCAGGAATTAGGGGGATGAACTGAGGGCTTGGATAAGTATGGAGGACTATGATATCATGGCTATTACTGAGACGTGGCTGATGTCAGGAGAGGAGTGGATATTGAATATTCCTGGTTTTCGGTGTTTTAAGAGGGATAGGGAAGGGGGGAGAAGAGGAGGAGGGGTGGCGATACTGGTCAGGGACACTGTTACGGCTGTGGAAAAGATGGATGTTGTAGAAGGATCATCTCTAGAGTTGGTATGTGTGGAATTAAGGAAGAAGAAAGGAGCAGTTACTCTACTAGGAGTATTCTATAGGCCCCCCGGTAGCAGTAGAGATATAGAGGAGCAGATTGGCAGACAGTGTTTGGAGAGAAGCAGAAATAACAGGGTTGTTATAATGGGAGACTTCAACTTCCCAAATATAGACTGGAACCTGCTTAGTGCCAAAGGTTTAGATGGGTGAAGGAATTTGTTAAATGTGTCCAGGAGGGATTCCTGACACAGTATGTTGACAGGCCGACTAGAGGGAATGCCATGTTAGATCTAGTTTTAGGAAATGAACCGGGACAGGTGAAGGATCTATTGGTGGGTGAGCATTTGGGGGACAGTGACCATTGCTCCATAACCTTTAAAATTGTCATGGACAGGTGCAGAGAGGACAAGAGGTTTTTCAATTGGGGAAGGGCGAACTACGAGGCTATAAGGAGAGAACTTGGGAGTGTAAATTGGGATGTCCTTTTTGAAGGAAAATGTACCATGGAGATGTGGTCGATGTTCGGGGATCTTATGCAGGATGTTAGGGATAAATATGTCCCAGTGAGGCAGAGAAGGAACGGCAGGGTGAAGGAACCGTGGGTGACGAGAGAGGTGGAACGACTTGTTAGGGAGAAGAAGGTAGCGTACATGAGGTATAAGCAGCAAGGTTCAGACAGGGCCCGTGAGGAATATAGGGTAGCAAGGAAGGAACTTAAGAAAGGGCTGAGGAGAGCTAGAAGGGGACATGAAAAGGTTTTGGCTAGTAGGGTTAAGGAAAATCCCAAGGCCTTTTTCAAGTACGTGAGGGGTAGGAGGATGGCTAGGGTAAAGGTAGGTCCGATTAAGGACAAAGGTGGGAGAATTTGCCTGGAGGCGGCGGAAGTGGGAGAAGTTCTCAATGAGTACTTCTCTTTGGTATTCACCAGGGAGAGGGGTCTTGATGATGCGGAAGGGAGTGCTGGTAGGGGTAATGTTCTCGAGGTTGTAGATATCAAGAGGGAGGATGTGTTGAAGTTGTTAAATAATATTAAGACAGATAAATCTCCGGGGCCTGACGGGATTTTCCTCAGGCTGCTTCGAGAGGCTAGGGAGGAGATTGTTGAACCGCTAGTAAGGATCTTTGAGTCCTCGTTGTCCACGGGGGTGGTGCCGGAGGATTGGAGGGTTGCGAATGTTGTCCCCTTGTTCAAAAAAGGTAATAGGGATAGGCCAGGGAATTATAGACCGGTGAGTCTCACATCTGTGGTGGGTAAGCTGTTAGAAAGGATTCTAAGGGATAGGATTTATGAACACCTTGAGAATCATGGACTGATTAGGGACAGCCAGCATGGCTTTGTGAAGGGAAGATCTTGCCTCACAAGCCTGATAGAGTTCTTTGAGGAGGTGACCAGGAAGATTGATGAGGGCAGTGTGGTGGATGTGGTTTACATGGATTTTAGTAAGGCATTTGATAAGGTTCCTCATGGTAGGCTTCTTCAGAAGGTCAGAGGCCAAGGGATCCAAGGACGCTTGGCTGTGTGGATTAGGAATTGGCTTGCATGTAGAAAGCAGAGGGTTGTGGTGGAAGGAGTGCCCTCGGATCGGAAGGCAGTGACTAGTGGTGTCCCGCAGGGATCGGTTCTGGGACCTCTACTTTTTGTGATATTTATAGATGACTTAGATGAGGGGGTGGAGGGCTGGGTTAGTAAGTTTGCGGACGACACTAAGATAGGTGGTATTGTGGATAGTGTGGAGGGCTGTCGGAGCTTACAGAGGGATATTGATAGGATGCAGAGCTGGGCTGACAAGTGGCAGATGGAGTTCAATCCGGAGAAGTGTGAGGTGGTACACTTTGGAAGGACAAACTCCAGGGCAGAGTACTGGGTAAATGGCAAGGTACTTGGCAGTGTGGAGGAGCAGAGGGATCTGGGGGTTCATATTCACAGTTCATTGAAAGTTGCCTCACAGGTGGAAAGAGCAGTTAAGAAGGCCAATGGGATGTTAGCTTTCATAAGTCGCGGGATTGAGTTCAAGAGCCGTGAGGTGATGATGCAGCTTTACAAAACTCTAGTTAGGCCACACTTAGAGTACTGTGTTCAGTTCTGGTCGCCTCATTATAGGAAGGATGTGGAGGCGTTGGAGAGGGTGCAGAGGAGATTTACCAGGATGCTGCCTGGATTGGAGGGTATTGAATATGAGGAGAGGCTTAAGGTGCTAGGGCTTTATTCACTGGAAAGGAGGAGGATGAGAGGAGACATGATAGAAGTATATAAAATACTGAGAGGAATAGATAGAGTAGACAGTCAGCGCCTCCTTTCCAGGGCACCAATGCTCAAGACGAGAGGTCATGGCTTTAAGGTTATGGGTAGGAGGTTCAGGGGAAATGTCAGGGGGAGGTTTCTCACCCAGAGAGTGGTTGGTGCATGGAATGCACTGCCTGGGGTGGTGGTGGAGGCAGATACATTGAACAGGTTCAAGAGCTTGTTGGATAGGCATATGGAGGAGTGTGGGATGGGGGGATATGTGGGAGGAAGGGGTTAGGTAGTGTGCGGGTGGTTTGATGGACGGCACAACATGGTGGGCTGAAGGGCCTGTTTTGTGCTGTATGGTTCTATGGTTCTATGCATTCAATGCCCTCTCAGATCATTGAACTTCATGTGACAATGGTTCGAGGTTCTGAGGGACTTACTTCTGGTATTGATCCCCAGAGATAGCTGGTCCCAGTACCTTCTGTGCATGAATCTAATGGTCTCCTGGTCCTGTGATGATACAGGACATATTTTCTACTCATTACCTCTTTCACTAGCATACCTGCTCCTCTTCAGGAGAATCACATCTGCTTGAAGCAAAGCAGATTAGTTTTAACTGGAGCTGGCCATAGTCCATATTGGTCCTCCCTGCTGATGTGTTCAGCCAACAAACAGTATGGTTAGCAGAGGCTGAATGTCGAAATAATTTAAATAAGCACACTGCAGGAAGTTGGTTTGCACCCTGCATTGCATTCAATACACATGGGTTATTCGTGCATCATCCCCATGCTTATTTGTGGGAGCAGTCAAATTTAGCCATCTGATGAGCTCTACTCTCTGATCATGGACATGGAGAGCTATTTAATTAAAATGAAAATCGTTTGATTATTGAGACTGTAAATAATTTTTCTCCCAGATGCTATCCTTTCCAGGCCTTGATACTTGGTGCGCTCCAGAACATTAATACATTTTTGAAAATTAAACTTGCAAAGGGAGTATAGTGAGAATGTAAATTAAATGGTGTGGGCATAGTGAAGGAGTAAGAATATGGAGGATTGTTATGTGACACACTGAAACAAAGAATACAATGTACAGTGACAGAAAGGTAATTAGGCCTTGAGATAAGTATGGCCAGAAGAAAAGTATACCAAAAGCAGCAAGAGGTAATGAAACTGTGCAAATGGTTAGGTGTCAGGTTTGGCTCAATGGTCAACTACTTTTTTTCTGAGGTCATGTCCTCCTTCAGAAAGTTTTGGGCACATAGTCTCAATTAACTTCAGTGTAGTTATGGGGCTATCCAAGTCAATATTTATCCCTCAGTCAGTGGCATTAGAATGAGTACATTTGGTGACTCCTATTTACACAAGTTAGCTGTCATGTTTCCCTACATTACAACCATAATTGAATTTTATGGTTGTAAAGCACTTTAGGATGTCTCAAGGTTGTAAAAGTTGCTTTATAAATTCGGATTCTTCTTGTTTATGGCAAGATATTGGTATACCTGTGGTATAGAATAGAATTCTATACAAAATAATAAACCTTCTGGCAGTGGAAGCATTATGGAAATGAGAAACTAAGGCCTCAGAGCTGTGAGAAGACACGAAGAACCTGTGTCTGATTTTCTTTGGATGAAGGGTTGACTCAGAGGGGGACAGTGATGAAATATTTACTGCTTCTCAGGATATGGGTGAACTGAACCCAGACGATGTATTTATGATTACCAAAGCTACAGAACCGGGAAAACAAGTTCAATTTAGAAGAGGAAAGGTACACCATCAATTTATACCAAGATACTTTGTGCAGAAACTGGGTGAATAAACTAAAAATGAGAAACAAAACCTCAAGATGTCAGAAATCTGAAATTCAAACAGAAAATGGGGAAACACTGAACAGGTCAGGCAGTGTCTGATGGAAAGAGAAATAGGCAATGTTTCAGGTCGAAGATCCTTCATCAGAGGAGTAAAGAATTTTCAGGCGTGAAGTGGGAGGGATGTAAAAGAGGAGGTGGCATTGTAATATTAATCAAGAAGTTCATAGCTCCAGTGAGGAGGGAAGGTAGCCCAGAAGGTACTTCAAATGAAGCCATCTGGGTAGAACTAAGAGACTAAAAGGGCAGTCACTCTGCCAGGAGTGGATTAAAGGCCTCCAAACAATCAGTGGGTTATAGAAAAGCAGATAGGGCCTAGAGCCATATTTGGACTTAACAGGGTGGAACCTGTGTCATGTACACAGCAGACATCGTAGCTGATGCTGGGTTCTGGAAAAACCAAGGGATATATCAGCCTTTATTTCTGTGTTCATCTTCTGCTCAGATTCATATCCTGATGGCTATCTTTTTCCCACCTGGGTAGTGACCTGCAATAGTTTGTGAAGCTGAGTAGCAGACAAAAGAAATAAATTACTCAAGTCAAATGAAGGCAACTCAAGCAGTATGGTATGTCTGAATAATTGTGCAGCCTCTTAGCAAGTGAATAGGAGCAGTGGAGATGGTGTATGTGGAGGTGGGTGCCACGGCCACAGAGGATCATTTGAATGCTGAAGAAACATCTGGGAATAGAAAAGAGAATGCTCTGAAAAGACAGCTACGAAAAAACGTGAAAATTAAAAGGGAAGGAATCATTTTGTGACAATGTGACATATTTTTTCCAACAGGAGCTATTCTTATAACCTCATCAGATACTTATCAACTGTCTGGATTTATTTATTGCAGTGCCACATCCTGCAACAACAAAAATTAACGGCTTATCCCAGTGGCTGATGTAACAGTCTTTAAGTGCAATTCAGTATCTCAGATTGAATCAGCCTCAAAGCAGCAAAAACACTATAATTAAAAACAAAAAAAATAGTTTGTAGAATGTTGATGGTTACACAGAAACATTACTGACTCCACTGTCAACATTCCACAATGAGCGAATACTTGCCCTTTAATGGGACCAATGAGATAAAAGGAACATATTTCCCACTGTGGGCTTACTCCCATTAGAAACTATCTTCCGTGTTTGTTCAATAAATGGAGGCACTTTGAGACATTGCATTAAAACAATAAGTGACTAAGAGGAAGCACTATTGACAAACAATGCATTTCAGAATTTAATTAGAGCCAACCATTTTTCCCAAACTGTTATCTTGTTGTTTTCCAGATTAAGACAGAAAAAAATAAGCATTGATAAAATGTTATTTTTAAATTTTTTTTTCTTTCTTATTTCCGATCAAGATGCTAATATTATTAATGCGGATAAAAAAAGTGCATCTTCACTTTAATTGGCATAAGTAAACAAAGAGCAGGGACCCCTACTTCAATCCCCCCTATACCCGCACCTTAGTTACTAGGTATTGTGCATTGTGTCCCAGCCAATTCAATCCATTACCAAATTACTCTCCAATTATTCTGATATAAAGATAAATCACAACATAGGCTTTTTTTTTTGTAAGCACTCTAAAGAAATTGGCTTCTTCTTCAAGACCTGTTTTCAGATGGTTATAAAGAATCATGATTAATGTTCAGATATTTTTCTGTATTTTTGTTTAAATGGTGAACGGAACTGTATTGGAGAAAGCCACTAAACCCACAAATGAAAGGAAGTTGAATTGCAGTCAGCCATGTGCATGTTAATCAAGTTGCCTTCCACTGTCAAGCAGAGTATCATCTTCCATTCCAGCCTTCCAGCATTAGCTCTTTCTTTAATGTCCTTTTAACTTTGCTACTACAAGGTGCATGAAAGTTGTACCAGATTGACTGGCATGCTGAATTTTTCTATCTAGCTTTATCGCAGATCAGAAACTCATTACTTCACTACATGGCAAATCACCCACTGGGAAGAAGGCCAGGAGAGATCCTGCTTGTGACTACTCTTAGTGTGGTATATTTATGATTCAGTACAGGATATGGTGAATGATATGTCATTAGATTGTCTTGTTTCATCAAATACAACATGAATATTTTGTCAGTGGACTGTGCCCGAACAGCTCCAGGCACTTTCATTCCAAGAGCAAGGACAGTCCCTCAGCAATCTGTCCCCACTTCAGGAGGATAATGTTAATACAATGTCTTTATAGAGGAATCTATTGAGGTGCAACTTGCAGTTTTCTGTCTCTACCAGTTTGGATACAAGCTTTCAAATGAATGCATAATAATGTAATCTTTTTTTACTTATCAGAAAGACTTATTAGTGCAATCTTTCTCACTCATAAAACATAATAATACAGATTATGCTGCCTGATATGTGATGTTCTGTCCACAAAGAATATAATTGGCATATTGTGTATGATACACTGGGCTATCTGAAGGATAAATTGCTTTATTGAATATTGGACAGATAAGACTTCATATCGAGAATACCGGGCAGATAAGCACTTCAAGCCGAGACTAAAGCAAATTACTGATGGTGGGGCAACGGGGGTGGGGTGGTGGTGCAGTGATGTAGTGTTGGGGAGTGGAGGACACTGGTGGAATATTGAATTGATAAATATGGCAGGTCTTATTGGTGGCCATATAAATGCTTCTGTTTATTGAGAGCAGTAAAGATTATTAAAGTTTGAAATACGATGGGACATAGTTCCACGGTCAGAATTGCTTTATATAAAATACTATAACAATAAGCTAGAATCATCTCTGATGTTTCAAAGCCATATCAATGTTCCAGCTGCCATGTGCAGCATTAGCTGCAATATTCGACAATATCACCAAATGGATTCCATTATTACCTTGCACCCTCAGAACTGCATATTGCGAGTATTCCATTGCAAAAGAAGTGAACCAACTTAGCCAGTTACTGGTATGGGTTGTATCATTTTATTAATAAAAACACAACGATTAGTGAAAAGGTGCCCGGTGAAAGCCGCAGACTTTGAAATCTGGCTGGCCTCTAAATGAAAGCAGCTGGATTCAGCAGGGAGCTGTCTCTCACATGTGGTGGAGCAAAAGGATAAAACGTACGGCTGTTAAAAATAACACGCTAATGATTACATTTTTTTCCTTGCTGAGGAAAAAATTATTAGAAAGAATTATTACCATCAAGGATACTTTTCCAATAAAAAGAAGAAAACCATTCATTCATAATTTATATCCTCAATTACTATTAATAAAAAAATTTCAATGGGGAAATTGTCTGGAATTACATATAACATTGCATTAACTTTTGGTTTAACATTTTCTTCCCACATTATAAAATTAATAGAGATATGTAGTGCTGACTTTTTCATGACAATATGATATGAATGTAATATTTTCCTTGTATATTCTGCATATTATTATAATATGCAAGTCAGGATGTAGATATAATAAGATTAGAATTTATTCGAGAGAATAATACTGAGGAAGAAATATATTCCTCTATGCCTGCTTCTATAGTTCCTGGGCACTTAACTCTGCAATCTGCAAAGTAACACAGAATGGGGGGGGTGGGATGTGTCGGGGGGGAGGGGCAGGAGGGGGAACATAAATGCTCCATAGAGACTGGCTTCACTGTAGACCCGCAGGTTAGGCAATTTGAGTCAGGGTTTCATTCAACAGCAAATGAAAATGCTGCATGGCTTTGGATAAGCATGGCTTTGTGACGCTGTTAGAGTAGAAGCAAATTATATGCTACCCTACATTGTGTGCAGCTGGCACCTGTATGGAGCTCAGTGGGTATGTAATGATATAATCACATTGTAACACACCTGTATGCCCAAATTCCCTCTTTCTCCCTTTGACAGCGTTTGTAAATGCTCCTCTCTTACGTGTTTTATGGATCTATTTTGTCCCATTTCCTTCTCTAATGGAGAAAAATATCCTCCACATAAACCTCTAATATTCATTCATCGCTGACAAATAATGTGAACAATACTTCACATGATGTGGATCACCTGATTTAAAAGTCCATGCCATAATCCATATTCTGCACATGGCTCCTCCCATTCCTTTATATCCAACCTACTTTAAACAATAATATTCATACATAAGGAAGAAAAACATTCAGAAATTACCATATTTCTTTCAATAAACCAACACAAAACAAAATGGCTATTTTCAAGTTGGAGCATACATTAAGCAGAAAATTGCATTGGTAGCAATATATCCCTGGACTAAAGCTATGCTGTGAAGAAGACAATATTTGTTTCTGTGAAAAGCAGAGAGTACTTTTCCAAGGAACAAAATTAGATGCTGTTAAATCAGACCAGAAGCAAATATATGGTCAACAGAGTCAACCCCAAATAACTCTGGCCAGCCCACAGAAACATGGGGTGTCCTGCAAGATCTCAAAAAATTATTTAGACTTATTACAGCATCCCATTTGTTGTATTTGCAATTATTGAGGGGATTTGCTGAATTACATACTAGTGACCAAGACACAAAGTCATTATAATAACAGTTTGACTGTTTTTACAAGGTGACCAGACTTACAGCAATTGTTATTCAGGAAAAGTGATGATAAGTGGCAGCATTTTCATTGTAAAATATAAATTTCTTTTGCACCTTTAATATAAATGCTTTCATATACTGAAGCTTATTGATGAATGACAACTTAGTAATGCAATATTGAGCATGAATAATTGAATCAAGATTGTAATATATTAAGCCAAATTGCTTTACCTAAAGTCTCTCCTGATGGTACACATTAAAACTGTGGTTGATGGTAAGTATTTGTTCCTCTGTTTGGAATGATCAAAGTGTTAGTGGGACAGACCAACAGTGAAATTCAGAACCTAAAATGGGCATTGTTGAAGCCTGCCGGTCGTTAGTAGCACCAGAATTGTATACCACCATGATCTCTAACCTCATGCCCTGGCACTTCTAGCTACTGCCAAGCTGGGAAACTAATCATCATTCGAAGTGAAGTGCAAAAGAGTGGTGAGGTTACTTCACAGGGCTAGCTATATAGTAAACATCTATACAACAGCAAGCATCTTGTATTTATATGATACTCATAGCATAAACAATTCTTCACAGAAGTGTAATCAGACAATAAAATGGACACCCAACAAAAAAGAGTTAGTACAATGGTAATACAGGGTAAAGTGAAGGTACAGAATGGTTTAGGGAGGAAATTCTAGAGACTGAGGCCTTGATAATAGAAGCAACTATGAAAAGGATGTTGGGAAAAGTGCACTGCTACAGCTGTATGAACAAAACTTTCTTGGGTAGTTGTAGGACTGGAAGAGGTAGGAATAGGTGAGATTAAGAGACTCTTAGATAGGCACATGGATGATAGAAAAATGGAGGGGTATGTGGGAGGGAATGGTTAGATTGATCTTAGAGTAGGTTAAAAGGTCAGCACAGCATTGTGGGCCAAAGGGCCTGTACTGTGCTGTAATGTTCTATGATATTCTATGACATGGGACAGCTGCAATATAAGGATACGGATGAGTTAAGGATTGGGAGCCAGTGTGGTTGAACAGCATTTGATGCAGTTTTGGGTGCAAGCAGTTGAGTTTTGAATGTATTGGGAAAAATTTCTCCTTGGGTGGATGTAGGGCAGTGGAATCGGAGGGAATATGGGTTGTGATTGCTGAGGGATACAGGGAAGTTGTCAAGATTGATGCTGATAGCAGAAGTTACTTGAGAAGGTTCAAAATGTGTGAGAGTTCATATAGAGGGAGATGATAAGAGAGAACAGGAGGACTATGAAATCAGAGAAGGTGAACTGAGCTGAATATTGAAATCACCCAGAATAAAGAATTGGTCATTACAGAGCTAAGGGAAGAGAGAAGTGACAGTATCTAAGAATGAGCATTTTAGTAAGAAAAACAGAAAAAGGTAATATGCTTGAAGCAGGTAAAGGTGAAAGAGGAGCAAGGAAGAAACTAAGGAAAGAATTATTGTTTGTTTATGGTAGTCAGTGGAAAGTGTAACAGGTCGAGCAACTTAAGTAAGAGGCTAGGGTTCATAAGCAACATTCTTGTCTGAGTATTGTCTGAAGAGCTTTTCTATTTATATAACAGTGGTCAGATGTGAAAATTTCTTTATGAACTCTTGGCTCAGTGTGAAAGAAGGCTTGGTTTGTCTTTTGGTCCAATGGAAACTATCAAAGGAACGCATTTGTGTTGGGCCACAGTAATACCCTACAGCAACTCTGCACTTTTCACAATTGTCTTGGTTGATATGAAATGACTGAAATATGAGAGAACATAATGTGTTCTGGATGTCACCATGTTGTTATGAACAAAAAAGACCCTGAAAGCCTTTGAATTCACCTTTTATTCCAGCTAAAAGCACATAAAACAAAGCAGTGACTAATTTTATTTTGGCACCTTCTGTTTGTCCTTGAAACAATCTACTTCTCAGCATACTGCAGAAGACAGTTCTGACATAAAGAAGGGGCTTACAGATTGTGAACGTACCTTCTCTGGATATCCCCAAAAGGTCAAATATGTGTTCCCAGTTATGATAGAATATGTTGTTGAATGTAGTCATTTTCCTAGATATTAATCTTCCCATCATTTAAGCACATCTTTCTTATTTTTTCCTTTCTTTCTGTTCTATTAGCATTTTTGCCAGAGGGTTAGTTTAGACATCTGGGAAGACTTTGCAGCAATATTCCAGTATAGGAATTGTTTGTGTCTGAACAACGGCCTCGATGTGCAATCCCACAGCCCAAGAACAGAATGTAGAGATCCAGCATCAGATTTAAATAACAGTTACTTAAACTAATTTGGCACCCATAGGATTATGATATTCAGAAGAAACTGATCTTGCATTAAAGCGTTTTTGACTTTTTTTAATGGAAGAAAGAACATGGTGAAAGCACTTGTTAAAGAACACAAGGTTCAATTTTATAGTTTTGTGATTATAACAAACTCCATTTGAAAAAATATTTTTTGGTTGCCCATTCTTGTCTGTCTGTACAAAACAGTTGTTTACAGTAACTAATACTACTCATGATTCTCAGCATCTAAAAATACTGTTTTTTCTCAGCATTAATTCACATCGCAACAGTGACTCTCAGCATTCTTGTAATTCCACCAGTCAGTTCTCAGTACTCAGTATTACTATAATGCTAGAAGTTATCCTCAGCATTATTCTTTAAGCAACCATTAACTGTCTGCAATGAAAGCTTCCCCAGAGTTGCAATAGTAACTCCTTTACATCTTGTAAGGAGTCTTACACTATTCCTGTGGCCCCCTCCCCACCTTCATGACCTGCCCATCTATTCCCCACCTCCTTCCCTGTATTCCATGGTCCACTGCCCTCTCCTACTGGAATCCTTCTTCTTCAGCTCTTTGCCTCTTCTACCTATCACCTCTCAGCTGATTACATCTCACCTCTCCCCCACCCTCCTACCTTCTCCCTCTCACTTGAACTCACTTATCACCTGAACTCACCTATCCCCTGCCTGCATGTACTCCTCCCCCTCCCCTGACCTTCTTATTCTGGCTTCTGCCTTCTTCCTTTCCAGTCCTGATGAAGGGTCTTGACCCGAAACGTCGACTGTTTATTTCTCTCTGTAGATGCTGCCTGAGGTCCTCCAGTATTTTGTGTCCGTTGCTACAGTACTATCTCTTTCTGTTGAGCTGTACAATTACTACTTTAATTGTAGTTTTTAGCTTTGAGATAAGCTTTCATTGAACCTTTTTCTTTGCAACATTACCTAGTTTGCCTTGATTTTAAAGCTCGAGGAAACCCAGAATTTCTGAACAGTTCAGGGGATTTTGCATGTTCTAATTTATCATGTGATTAATGGATGTTTAAATCTGTGTAGCACTCAAGAAGGCATCTGGATTGGAAGTAGAAGTAACTAAGATTCTGTTACATATTTGTGCAAATTGGAAAAAGAAATTAAACATTTAGATAACAAAGCCAAATTAAAGCATGCCTTTGAAAAAACTATCCGTTACTTCTGGAGCTGAAACCATTCAACATGTCAAGCTGATACAGTATATCATCAAATCAATATTGACAATACATTTCACATTTTCTATTTCATTGGTTCCAATACATAACTCAGTATATGATTATACTGGTGCCATTACTCAGTAACGATTAAAGAAGTAAGCAAGGCGTGCTAACTAAAGTATCTTAAATGGCTTTCAAGGTCAGTGATATCCTCACTAAGCATGGCATTAATTGGTTAAGAAGAAACAACATACATTTTGAAGGAAAAATAAGCAACCTTTCACCCACATCATCCCAGGATAGAGGTAAGTTTAGTCATTTATGTTTTAGTTATTAGATTTTGTTTTGATATTTTAAATAATTTCTTGTTGTAGTATATTGTAATTCCTTTTTTTATTGCCAAAACTTTTTTTTAAATGTTTTAAGTTTTTTGAGTTAGCTATCTTAATTTTAATTATCTTTATGTTTCTGAATATCAGAGGGTCAGCTTCATCAGCCCTCTATGTCGGCCCAAGTGATTGTAGAAGGCTGGAACCACAGTTATAAGTCTGGCCAGCAAGCAGAATTTGGCTCAATTCACCCCATTTATAATGTATCCAGTATTTTAAAGGTTCTGATCTTCAGGAATTACGGTAGTGTTACAATTTATTAACTAGCAAGCAAGATACATAAATACTCAGAACACCAGCTTTTGTTTTATTTTTAGGAGAGAACACATTAAACTATATAAACAACATCAATGAGTCTTTATCAATCTCTATAATATATCCATCACCATTAAAACAGTCAATTTATAACTACCTAGTGTTACAGCAGATATATGATCAAATTGCCCCTAAGTGGTATCATGAGTGACTGATGCCAAGCACCCTAGCTGGCTAGAGGACTGCAAAGAAGTGAAACATCATCGGGTGCTTTCTCAGGATTTTTGACTATCATAATTTCTTTTTCAACTTGAGTACTTCTTGATATTTAAACACATTTCTTCCCCAAGTCAATGCTGAAATTGCCCAATTATTTCCCTCCATGTTTAATGTGATACAATTTTAAAGCATGTAAAAAATAAGTTTTTACTTGGTTTCATATCCTTGTTACTGGAGTTTGAAGGAAATTATTTGGCAGGGAATTTCCTCCTGGCTTTTCCCACTCAGCTGTTTTAACTTTGTAAGATGTTTGGCACAAATCTGATTACATATTAGAGTTGGATTTGGACATCTAGTTCTTATTGTACTGGTATGTAATGATTGTAGTTACTAACTCACCATCAAGAAAAACACATACTCACTCAAGAGAATCGTAGAATGTTACTGCTCTGAAAGATATCATTCAATCTATTGTGCCTGTGGTGGGCTTCTCTTTTTAGCCTCATTCCCCTACCCTTTACCCATAGCCCTTTCTCTAAAGCTCCCTGAAAATCACCACTGAAAGAAAAGAGCTGTGTTAAGCTGGAAGAGAATAGTGGAGGAGATCTGTGCAGGGAAGTGTCAGACACTCTGCTATCCAGTTTCCTCTCTGATCAAAATGGTTGCAATGACTAAAATAGAAAGGGGTGTAACTTCCACACAAATTAACATCAAATTTACTCAAATTTAATAAAATCTTAAACTCATCTGAATGTCAGTAAATATTGTTGACACTTTGACAGAAGTACAATCTTTTCCATATCTGATGTGATTGTGTGTTTCATTCTATTTTCTTGTACTATGTCAAATAACTTCTTTATCTATATATTAATGTCTGTTACTCACTCTAGAGTTTAGGACATGCTTGGAAAACTAATTTCAATGGAAAGTATCCCAGAATATATTCTGGACCACCTGCATTACTTCTCTTGGGTCAAATACATAACTACAACAATGATTACCTGGGTGAATATTTTCTTTCCAAGTTTTACAACATTAGCTTGAGCATGCAACATTTACCGGTAGTCGCACTATGTATAAAGGAGTGTTCAGTTGTGCAAAATTCTCGTGGGAAGATGCACCAAAAACATCTTTAAATCTCTAATTATAGTGGCTTTTTTAGCAAGCACAGTTATGAGCATAGTCAGTCATCCAAGGATGAGGTCTGTGGTTAGAATAATATTTTCAGCCACAGATTAAAAAAAGAGAAAGAGTCATGTTTGTTTATTCAGCTTTGGCTGAATTTTCTGTCCTGGAACCCCACAGAGCCCTGGTTCTAAATTTATTCCATGTGTGGCATGTTTACAAGTCGTATCCTGTTGACACTAGAAATCTACACTTGAACATCCGGGCACTACCTCTCATCCTAACTTGTCTCAGATGCACTTGACATTAAACGGAAATTCTGGCATCCATGGGATTTCTGAACCGTGCTCTGAATTCTTTGATTTCAAGTACCAATTAGGTAGATGTCCAAAGCCAGAAGTAACTCTAGCCTACAGGAAAAAAATAGAGTGATGCAGCTGGAACTGGACAAGATATAGAAAAGGAACAAAGAAAGCCAGAGTTTGCTAACCTTCCTAGTCTCTAATGCAGAATAGTTTTTTGTCAACATGCTGTACATCCAGGTTTTATATATGTTTTCAGAAAAATCTGCATAACTAGAGGCTTAATACTTGTACCGTTCCTGAACAAAGAAGGGCTGTGCATTCATTTAATATGACAGACCAAGTAAAATCCAATACCATCTTAGAAGCTGAATGCCACAAATACAGTCCAGAACCAGATTACACATGAGCAGTTAATAGTAAGGAAATGATAATCTTCATACACCAGATATCTATTTCATTGCCTCAAGCATGAGTATGCATGTCAAACAGAACTAAGCTAGTGTCTGAAAGCACATGATCCATCAGTGTCCATGCTGCCACACACTTCGGGGGATAAATGCTGATCATGGTTAATTGCATTTTTAGAATCATTGGAAGTGGATCACATTGCAAATGTATAACAGGCACCCAGGGTCAGATGATGCTCACATGCTCATAGCACGCCAGAAGTGTGTACCCACTGTATTAGTTGGGGCTTTTTGGAAGGCATCCAGGTCATTAGCCCAAATCTGCAAACGCTTGTATTAGGCACCCATGTCAAGTGAAACTTGGAATGATCAGAACAGGCATCATGGAGCTCTGGTTCATTTCTTTCAGATGCTCAGCAACCAATCCATTATGTTTTTAAGGAAACTACTGGATGCAGCCTTGCTTAAAGGTAAACAGGAAGAGGGCACCATTGCGAGTGCTTTGTCAACATGCTGTACATCTAGGCAATACTTGCATTCTGGACCCTTCTGAGAATCCCCGAGTTGACTGCCTCAATGACCCACAAGTTGCCACTGGAAATCCAAATGGCACCTGTAGCCATGAGAAGTAGTTGACCAATTTGCCAGCTGTGCACTGCAGAACACCCAGCTTCTGATCTCATCTTTTAGCCATGGTATTTATGTGCCTGCTCCAAATAAGTTTCTAGTCAATAGTAACCACCATCTCCCCACCCCAATCAGCTTCCCATTCCCAGGATGATGATGATGATGATTTGGCAGTGTTACTGCGAATGACTATCAAGTGTATGTGGTTAGACTCTCTTTTGTTGAAGCTGGTTGTTTTCTGACACTTGTGTGCTGTCAATGCCACTTGTTATTTATTGGCCTAAACCTGATTGTTGTTCAAATCTCATTATATGTAGGCATTAATTACCAAATTAACAAAGGATTTGCAAATAGGACTGAATACTACAGTCATCAGTGATTACCTTTATTTATTTGCTTATGATGGAAGGAAGTTCATTGGAAAAGCTGATGAAGATAACTGGGCCTAGGACACTATCCTGAGGAACTCCTGCAGCAACATTCTAGGGAGGTGATGATTGTTTCCAACAATCACAACCAACTTTGTTTGTGCAAGGTATAACTCCCATCAATGGGGAGTTTTCCCTGTGACTCCCATTCAAATGGTGCTTAGATAGCAACATTATTCACTTTCACCTCATCTCTGGATTCATTCTTTATGGACCAAAGCCGTAATGTTGGGGACCTCAGAATTAGGCTGAGATGGATCATTTATTCGGCACTTCTGCTTGAGAATAATTATAATGTTTTGGCTGTGTTTTGTACACTTACATGTTGGGCTTCATATTCTTGGAGGCTTCTACTACTGTTTGTTGTTTGGTTGTCCACAGCATTCATGACTGAATGTGACAGGACTGTAGAGCTCTGATCCAATCCACTCATTAAGGGGGTTACATGACACTGTATAAAATATGCTGCTGTAGTTTATGCTATTTTCACCTGAAAACTTGTGCACTGTACTTGCATTGAAAATGGAAAAAATGGATGAGGGAGTTCTCCATTAAAATTATCAACTATACCAGCATTACCCCTTTCTAAAATGCAGTGTGGCAGTTTGCATGTTTTGACTCTAATTTATTGTACTGTAGATTTGTAACCCTAAATAACATATACATATTCTTCTTTATGTACTAAGAAGAATATTTCCAGAGAAAATTACGTTAAGCTGCTCTCCTGTGTTCTTATTACTGAGAGCATTTGTAAACCTCTAGACCAAATGTCTATTCCCTTGGCAAAAGCACAATAGCGTAGGTAACATAAACAAGATAAAAATGTTAATAGTTTACATATGTATTGTGGCAGACATCTGAAAAGGAGATTCCCCAAGGTGTGATGCAATTTTTTTTGGTGAAGTGCCTTAAGTTACTGAAAAGAGAAACAAGTAAAAATCTACCATTGATGGTTACATCTGCTGTGAAAGGATACATAATGATCTGTGTCAGTCTGTGGGAAATTTAGATTTACAACAGACATAACTAACAGGGGACAATGGTTTCCGAGGCTTTAACGGCTGAAGTTCAGAGGAAATCGTGGCATGCTTTTGAAGTATTTGGAAGATGTGTTGCATAACCAACTTCCATTTTAGTTTTTGCATTCCAACTGTAAAACTAAACCTTAGCAGGAGATAGGAGCTCTAAACATGTCTATTGAGTGGAGTCACAAATACAATAGTGGAGTCACAAATACAATAATGGAGTTTCCATGTCACCTCACAAAGTTTTTCTTAGCCACTGCACCTTTGGTTTGACTGATAGCAGACCTATTGCTCGAATTTTTCAAAAGACTGTTAAGAAGTACTACCCATATAATTTTCGCTGTGCACTGGTTCTTCACATGACTGCAATAATATGGGACAGTGAATATGTCTCCACCAATTTCGAATTGAAACCAATCCAAATCTGTCTCACACACTGACTTGAACCAGCTACTTATTTATGCTGTGTCAAGTACTTACCTGTAACATGACTTAATCATATTTAAACTGATATAAATACCTCATTCTTTATTTATATGCAGAACTTAGCCCTACAGTTGCATGTAATTTTTTTTCTGTTTCTCGGTCTGCATACCTTTTGCCCCATTCTCCAGTTTTATGATAACTGTTACAATGGATTTATTTAGAACATTGTTTTTTTTAGATGTAAGGGTGATAGAGGTGACCAACCCGTTTTTTTTATGTTGAACACAGATTAACTTTTGAAGTAATAAGACTATATGTTTGTGAAATTACTCACAGAGCCAGAGAGGTCATTTGGCAATAATTATTATTTCGCGTTTTGTAGCAAATTCCCTATTCTCCTGAATGCACCAGGCTCAACTTTTTCAAGCGTCTTTTGTGTAGGGCTTGTGGGCTAATACCAAAATTCATACTGTTGCTCTGGTGTCAGTGCCAAATATATTTTAAAGAGACTTGCAGAAGATCCTGGGGAGGATCCCTAATAAGGGAATTTTCCAAATGCAAGTATATCTTATCCCTAAAAATCTTCTCCAATAATTTCCCTACCACTGATGTAAGGCTCACTGGCCTCTCATTCTGTAGTTTGTATCTATTACCCTTCTTAAACAGAGGAACAACATTGGCTATTCTCCAATCCTCCGGGACCTACCTTCCCTGTGACTAAAAAAAGATACAAGGATCTGTGCCAAGGCCCCAGCAATCTCCTGTCTTGCTTCTCTCAATAACATGGGGCCTTGGGACTTATCCACCTTAATGTTCTTCAAGAGCCCCAACAACTCTTTCTTCTTGATATCAACATGCCCAAGAATATCAGCGTACCCCTCCATGATCTCACTATCTTTCATGTCCTTCTCCTTGGTGAATACCAATGGGAAGTACTCATTTAATACCTTGCCAACTTCCTCTGGCTCCAGGCATAAATTCCCCCCTTTGTCCTTGATTGGTCCTAACCTCTTGATTATAATATATGTGAATAGCATGAACACTCTGAATATTCATATTAAATCCAGGCCATTATTTCATATAACAAACTTGACATAGACCACATACACCATCAGAGCCACAGTGAAGAGTTAGGTTCATAAAATGATTGCAACACAGAAGGAGGCCATTTAACCCATGAGAATCCATGCCAGCTGTCTGTGGAGCACCCCTATATGTCCCATTCCCCTTTCTCTACCTCCATGGCCTTGCAGATTTATTTTCCTCAAGTGCTTATTCAATTTCCTTTCAAAATCATTCATGGTTTCCTTTTCCATCACCTTTATGGCAGCAAGTTCCAGGTGACCAGTCACTGTGTAAAGAAGTCCTTGCTCAGACTTTCATTATATTTCTACTTTGTTTGTTGACCCAATTCAAGACGACAAACTGATATCTACAAAATGTCATTGTTCAACTGGCTGTCTTGCCATATCAGCAGAATATCAGCACCTGTCAGTCCCAATTAAATGACAATGTTCTTGCTATTGGACTAGCTGACTTGTGCATTATGCTTCATTTACATTTGCATACTAAAGGTCATCAGACAAAGCTACAGTATAAATTACAGCACCTAGCTATGTGCAATGCCACCTGAAAAAGGGACCTTTTATGATTTCAGTAAGATTCCTTTTACCACTATTCTTCTGTTAGTCTGTTGAGTGGTGTAAGGTTTTCTGCTGTTTGCACAAGATGATTCATTGACCCGTGATTTTAAATGCTAAATTGTTGTGAATTCACACTGCACTGTAAGCTGCTGTTTGAAATGGTTAACCTCGCCTGCCATTAGGGAGCTGTCAGTGTTAACAACCCTTCTTTTCAAGATGAGCTGTGTTATGCTTATTTCATGATAAGAAACCAATGTGCATTGCAAAGCTGGGAGCACTTGATACAACTGATAACCGCCACAGCCCATTGTAGTGCCTGAGAACTGTTATCAAATACCCCTTGATTCCTGTTTTCATCCACAGTTTGGGAATTAGTAAACCACTCAAATACATTTCATGTCAAAGTCATTTTTATCAGGAAGCTGTGGCTAAGCTAACCTCACACAGTATTTCTTGAGAGTTCGACTTTGTGTGAGTGAATACGTGTGCAGAGATAAGCAGAAGTCAGTGCTTGACATTTTGTAGATACTTAGATTTAAGTGGAGGAATAGGTAAACCATTAATTAAAAAATTCAAAATTTTCACCCACTTTTTAAGGTTGTCTCTTTGTCTTTATATATCCTTCCTTTGAGACACAACTTGAATCTTTGCTCAGCTGAGATAACTAACGGCTTGCTAATAGGTTTATGCTATTGCTATAGAGTACCCAGCCAATATAAAATGCAGAAGGGGCAAAGATGACCTGATTTCTGCTTCCCACAACCATCCCAATCCTTCTACCCCGACTTCCCCCCGACCACTTTACCTGTGTTTAATACTTGCTCAGCAACTCACTTTCCCCAATGTATTGGTTGGGACAGAACTCTCTTTATGTGCAAACATGGCTTAGTATCTTACCATTTGTGGCTTGAATTTCATATTTGTATTTTTTTAATGCCTGTGATTTTTGTAGAAGTTTTTGAATCACACCATGATGGCAGAATAAGAAGTGATGAGAGAAAACTCAGTTTTCCCCAATAAGGCGGGAGGATACACAGTTGTGTGAACCCCTAAAGCCTCAATTACATAGGTTTCTTCATAGAATCATACATGCTTAAAGCACAGAGCGAGGCCATATGTTGATAGCCTTCTCAAAACACCTGCAGCAGAGGTCTGGGCACATGTTGCTTTATACCTCCTGCTAGAGAATACTGTATAGAGAAGAGGAGAAAATAAGTGGAGGAATCTTACTCTTTAATGATAAATTAAGTCTGAGTGGACCTTGCTGTAACATACTCTAACCAGAACCAAAAGGAAGTTGGTGCTTGAGTGTGAATAGAATGTTTAGTTAAATTACTTGAAGCATCAAATTACCAGTCAGTTATATATTTTTAGAGATATCCTTATTTTATTGTGTTCCAGAAAAAGACAACAGCAATTACAATGAATCAACAAATGCTTATTGCTTTGTCAACCCAGATCAGCCTGATATCCTGTTAGTACTTTGTTTTCCTACATGAAAGCAGCCTAAGTACTTGTTGAGTGCCAATAAAGAATGCTGTGGACATGAAAGGATAGGAACTATACCACAGTTTAAGAAAAGGCTATGCAAGAGCAGACCACAATAGCTGTCATTTGTTTAGGACCTTGTTTCTTGTCCTGTGCTGTTTTTATTTATGTTGCTGTGAAGTGCATTAAGTGAAACTGGAAAATCATTTTTGAGAATTGTCCCAGTGCTTGGAGGGTTAATCATAAGCAGAACACTGAATGAACTGGGGTGCCAGGATAGTGGGTGATTTTTACCAGTTAATAACATTATGGTTTAAAAGCAAGACATTCATCATTATGAAGTTTGTTTATCCAGTAGTAATGTTGAATAGTACCAGGCATAAGTTTATTTGATGAATTGTAGTTGTCAAGGTAGCCTGGTAGAGCAACTATCTGAGCCTAAAAGTAGCTTTCCTCTATCCAGGCAATGTAAGTCATGGCTATTTTTTCAAAAGCTGTGACAGGAAAGGTATTAAAACTGTAGGTTTTACTGTTGGCTTTCTCCACCCGAGCGCTTTATGTGACAAGGGTAACTTTTTATCTTATAGGAAATTATTAACCACCTGAATCTAAATGCTGTCTCAACATTCAGTTCCTGAAGAGGATGCAATTAAAGATATGAGTCTGGGAATTCCTGTTCATACTCAAATCAGGAGTAAACGTTGCGCTATGAGCTTTTCCATTGACTGCACTCCCATAGTCATTCACCCTCGAATGTTTGGAATTAGCATATTTTATCTATTCATTGTGAATTCTTGATCATCTAACGAACTGCGTAATTGAGTGCTTACATGTGGGTAATAGCTGAAACTCATTTATAGGGCTTCACCAGCCACTTAAACAGCCGCAAAATCACCTGGAACACAAGGGAAGCTTTTGGAGTTGCAAAATGTTTGGGCAACGGAGGCTTCTGCACACAATTTACTGATGCTGCAGTAGAACTCATGCAGCAGGAAATGAGAGAGAGGAAGGCTATGCTCTTTGTCCCTCAAGGGCAGTCTCCACAGAAACAATCAGTTAAACAATCTTGGCAGAAAATTCACTGATAAAATAAATGGTACCTCAAACATCCAAAGGTGCTGCCTCAAAAGCAGACATGAACCTACAAGATACATTAAGGTGGAGGGTGGCTAATGTTGTGCCTTTATTTAAGAAGGGCTGCAAGAACAAACCAGGGAACTACAGGCTGGTGAGCCTAACATGAGTTGTGGGAAAGTTGCTGAAAATCACTGGAGGGGATTCTGAGAGACAGGATCTATCTGCATTTGGAAAGGCAAGGACTGATTAGGGATAGTCAGTATGGCTTTGTGCATGGGAAATTGTGTCTCATGGATTTGAGTTTTTTGTAGAGGTGACCAAGAGGACTGATGAGGGCAAGACGGTAGATGTTGTCTACATGGATTTTAGCAAGGCTTTTGACAAGATCTTTCATGGTAGACTGGTCCAGAGGGTGAGATCACATGGGATCCAATGTGAGCTAGCGAATTGGATGCAAAATTGGCTTGGTGGAAGGAACCAGAGGGTGGTAGTGGAGGCTGTTTCTCAGACCGGAGGCCTGTAAGCAGTGGTGTGCTGCTGGGTCCCCTATTGTTTGTCGTATATATTAACAATTTGGATGAGATTCTAGGTAGCATGACTAATAAGTATATAGGTGACATTAAAATTGGTGGCACAGTGGACAGTGAAGAAGGTTGTCTCAGGCTATAGTGGGATTTAGATCAACTGGGTAAGTGGACAAGTGAATGCCAGATGGAACTTAACTCAGGTAAGTGTGAAGTGATGCATTTTGGGAAGTTAAGCCAGGGCAAGACATATACAGTGCACATGACAGGGCCCCGGGGAGTGTTATTGAACAGAAGACCTCAGGGTACAAGTACATAGTTCCTGAAAGTGAGACACAGGTAGACAAGGTGGTGAAGAAGGGGTGTGGCATGATTGCTTTCATTAGACGAGGCACTGAATACAAGAGTTGGGATTCATGTTACAGCTGTACAAGATGTTGGTGAGACCACCCCTGGAATGTTGTGTGCAGTTCTGGTCACCGTACTATAGGAAGGATGCGATTAAGTTTGAGAGAGTGCAGAAAAGATTCACAAGGATGTTGCTGGGACTGGAGTGCTTGAAGTATAAGGAAAGACTGGAAAGGCTGGGACTGTTTTCCCTGGAGTGAATGAAGATGAAGGGTGACCTTATAGAGATTTACAAAGTTATGAGGGACATAGATAAGGTGAATGGTCAGTCTTTTCCCTCAGGGTAGGGGAATTTAAAACTAGAGGGCATCGGTTTAGGTGAGAGGGGAAAGATTTCAAGGGGACTTTTTCACAAATGGAGAGGTGGTGGGTATATGGAACGAGCTGCCAGAAAAAGTGGTAGGGGCAGGTACAATTACAACATTTAAAAGACGCTTGTACAGATTCATGGATAAGAAAGGTTAGAGGGTCAGATGCAGGCAACGGGTATGAGCTTAGGATGGCATCTTAGTCAGCATGGACAAATTGGGCCAAAGGGTCTTTGTCCGTGCTGAATCACTCTGTGGTTCTAAGTACAAAATCTGGCTCATAGGCTTTCATTGTTTGGGCCCATAGTGCTAAGTTGTTTTTAATTTGATGTGTGATGTGTAACTCATATTTGTTATTTGAGTTGCACTTTCTGCCATATTGGGGAAAATGCCAATAGGCAGAGTAGACAAATCAATCAGCATACATTGCTGATTTTAACACAGCGCTGCAATGATGCAACTAATGCAAAAGTTCCAGCTGTCGGAGCACAAAGTGTTTGCAACAGGAAGGATAGCCCCTTCTCCATTTTCAAATGCTCAATTTTACGCAGTTACTTGGAAAAAAGAAGTAAATATGTTGGAAACACTCAGCAAGACAAACAGCATCTGTGGAAAGAGAAACAGAGTTAACATTTTAGGTCTAAGCTCCTTCATCAGAACTTGTGGGTAAGTTGTTTCCTGATTTCTGTGGAGCATTGGTTTGAATAAAATAATGCTTGGTGGTTCCAGATGCCAGCAATTAAAGGAATTGTGTTGGACTCTCAGACTCTGCAGTTTCCAGCAATTATTCCTCTTGAAGTGCAACATGAGAGGGAAAATGGAGAGAGGGCATGTAGCACTGCCAGAAGAGGAAGGAGGAGAGGAAAGCAAGGCACCCATGTCTTTTGGAAGCAATTGTCTTTTGGAAGCAATTCTCCTACATCTGCCTCACTGAGGAAAAATGCAGGAGACATTCTTAGCATGGAGCTCCTCACTAAAATATCATAATTTTTTCCCCTAAAGTACAGAAATTTTTTTCCGAAAGAAAAGCATAAAATATATAGTTTATACAATGTGGGACATTGTTTTGTCTCCTTCACTGTACATGCATATTATTACATTTGCAAATAATACTTACATAATGACAACATGATATTAATCTTTCATTCTTTAATTCTTTCATTCCCAAATATTCCATTGAGATAAATTTGAGAAGTTATTACACAGGGCTCAGCCCTTCACTATCCAGTGCCAGGAGGACCCTATTCTGCGACCTTTCCCCACTGAGGCTTTGCAGTGGTTGCACCAAGCTTCAGTGCATCTTTCAGTACATACTCCTCCACCTTGGACTGTGTCAGTCAGCAGTATTTGGTTGCAGATATCTTTTTACAGTGGAAGATCAACAACTTTCAGCCAAACCAAAATGCGTCTTTCACCGAGTTGACGATCTTCCAGCAGCAGTTAATATTTTCCTCAGTCTGTATTGCTGGGAACAGCCCATTCGAGATGGAGTCCTGTGCCACATAATTGTTCAGGGTGAACCTCAACAATGACCACTGCTTCCACTTCCATACCGTCGTGGCAAATGCACACTCCAAAAGAAAGATGATGGTCTGATGTGCACCACAGCCACATTGAGAGCAGCATGCGATGGGATTGAGACTCCAGCTGTACATGACATGAGGACCTTCTTCTGGTGATGAGGCATTCAGCTCGGGGAACCAACTGACAGGATCCGCTGTCTCCTTCCCTGCAAGGCTTTGACCACATTCCACATAGACAACTGCCATTTTACCACACAAAATTTTTCCACACAAATTTTCCTACTAAGTACAGGTAGAGCGCAGTCCAACTGAATGAAATATTCCACAGCAATGAGGCCAGGCCCATCCTCTGCAACACCAGGGACAGGTAGAAATTCAGCACAAGGTAACACTTGTATTTGCATATCCAGAGCTGATGCACAGCCTGATGCAACCATTAGGATGAGGGCTAAGCTGAGCCCATTTTCCCCCCTTTCCCTGGAGATTTGTACATATTGCTCTTGAGAACGTTCCATTTTGGAATTTCCAGATGAAATGCATGGCAGGTCAGGTGACTTTTGCAGCACAGGAGTGGGGTATGGGCCACACCTGTGCCACATACAGCAACACCAGGAGCACCTGATGACCAGTTTCTTTCCCACAATGGCACTGCACTAAAATATTACACATGTTCTTGCCACACTGCAGCTGCAGAGCCTATAAGAAGTTAGGCAGACCATGGAGTCACGTCATAGGTCAAAAAGGTCATGCTGGCTGTGAACTCCTGTGGGCTGGGCTCCTTCCAGGCTGGAGCTGGAGATATCTGCAACATGCACCAACTTACCATGCTCTGCTGCATAAGGCAAGTCACAGACAGTCTCTATTCTTAAAAAGGAGAAACCATGAAGAAAGCAACAGGCAGAGCCAGCACATGGCTTTACATGGTTTGTGGACTTCCTCAAGGTGCTATGTGCCGTTGACTGTGCTCTCATTGCTCTGAGGGTGCAGCATATCATTTTGGAACCAAAGGATGGTTAGTGGTTGACAAATCCCTTCTAACCCTTGGGCTGCTTCCTTGCAATCAAAGCCATGCTGTCACTCAGAATGCCATAGAAGAGATTAATGACTTTTTCAAAGGAAATACTGCTTGGGTCCCTCTTCAAAAGTATCGTACTATACACCAGAGCAGGTCTTGAGCCATAAACACCTCCTCTTAAGGCTTTAAGTATTGCAAACTATCTTCAACTTATGTCAGGTAGTCCTAAAATTGGGCCTCCCTGTTAAGACGCTATTTAATGCAACCCCATGGTTATTGGTGACTGGATACTACAATCAAGTTATTGAGCAGAGTTTGTTGCTTGTCCTGGGTCAAACAGGTGCAAGTTAATCACAACAGATCCTCTTCCCAGTTTACCAGTGCTATTCAACTCATACCCAAATTTCCTGAGGCAGATGGAGTATGTCTCAGTATCTTCACTCTCTAAGATACTGGAGGATATCTGATAGTTTAAACTAATAAGGCACCTCATTCACAAAAGAACTTACATTGTGCAAGGCAGCATTTCTTATCAAGGTTTTTTCAACAGAACAAAATATTTGTGGTAGTTCACAGCGCAGTAGGCCACATGGTACAATTCTTAAAGTGGTGCTAAATAAAAATTAATACCATTTCCCTTCTTTAAAAATAAAAAAAGCAAAGGGAAAAATCACATGCCAAATAACTGTCCAGTCTCAGTATGTTCTACATTAGCACAAAATCTTCCAATTTCCAGATGTGGTCTGACATGTTTTACTCCAAAGTCAGAAGTTGTTTACTGCTGTGACTTTAAGTGATCTAGGGTGTGTTGGGTTACCATCTCCTCCTTCCACACTTGGCATCAGTCTGATGTGACCTAGTAGTAGCACCTCTTGCTGTAGTATGCCTGTCTTCATTAGGACATGTCTATTTGTCACCCCATGTTTTATCTTATTCTGGTTTCCCCACTCCATGCAAAGCTGCATATTCATTTGTAATTGGGCAGCTGAAGTGATTGCTTGCATTGAAACATTCTTTGTGATTCTGCCATGTTGTACCCTCATCAGTTCCATCTGCTGGACTATATTACTTCCAGATATAGGTAAAATAACTTTCTGGTCTGCTACATCATAGCTCTCTTGATTATTTGGGTTCTACACCTTCAGAAAAATATCTGCCAGCCAGCTTCAGCACTTTAATCTTTTTAAAACTTTATTTACAGCATGGTAACAGGCCCTTCTGGCCCAGTGAGGCTGTGCTGCCCATTTAAACCCAGGTTAACCTATCTACACATCTTTGGAATGTGGGAGGAAACCGAAGCACCCAGAGGAAACCCACGGACTCACGGGGAGAACGTACAAACTCCTTACAGACAGTGACGGGAATTGAACCCCGATCGCTGGTGCTGTAATCGCGTCACGCTAACCACTACGCACCTGACCTTGATGTTGATGGCTTCCTTCACATTAGATGTTGCTCCTGGAACAAGTTGAAATGTTACTGGGTTTCCCTTGCACCTGCGCCTTGGGACAGATACATCTGTTGACTTTGTTTGGCTGTGACAATTGGTGCTCTGAATCTGACTCTGCCTCTGTCCACACATGATCCACCTTGTCCACCCTATAACTTACAATGTTCTCTTTATTATGCAGTCTTTAGAAATGATTTTCCAGGTCACATCATGCACATTTTGTCCTGTACACGGGCACTCAGGTTGCTGACCACAACACTCATAACATCCAAGCCACTTTGACTGTAATTTCCCTGTTCTGTCCTTTGTCTCTTGTTTCAACACATGAATGTTCTTCTGTTGACTATCGAACAGTTCTAGCCAGGCTTGAAATAGATCTTTAACTTTGCTTCTCTGTGTGCACTTTTCCAGGGTTAAAACTGTTTCGTGCTGTAGCTGTTCCCTCAGGTGGAACTCCAGGATTCCATGTGTAATTCAATTTTTGATGATCGAGTCCTTCAAAGCCACAGCTATCTGCCAACAATCTTAATTCTGTTAAGGAAATATCAAAGGATTCTTTCTGCTCTTGGTTGTGTACAAGGACCAGAGATGTTCAACTGTTTCATTTCTAGATGCTTGTAATGTATCTAATGCATTCTCCAGGGTCTCATTTGAGGGTTTTATGGAATAGTACAAGATTCTTCCCTTGTGACCAATGAGATACAATAATGCCTTTACCTTTGTCAGGTCTGGTTTATCCACCATTGCCAGCTCAATACTGACTGCAAACTGCTCCCTGCATTGTCTCCATTCTTTAAACAAGTTACTTCCCAGGAAATTGAGAGGCTCGAGCGTCCTTATTTGTTCTATCATGTACTATCTCAGTTGAATCACACAGCTTGTTGATTCCAGGTACACATCTATGCATAATGTCAGGTGGGAGGCATCATGCCTGAAATTCAATAATTAAAGTTAGGGCGCAGAGTTTTAAATTTTATAGCTTCATCAGCAAGGACTTCTGACATCATGTCTCAGTATCTTCTTTCATTCATTCTGTAAGGCACTGGAATTCAGCCAGTGATTTAAACCAATGAGCAAAGGTACTTTATTTATAAAATAATTTACATTATGCAAAGCAGCATTTCTTACAACAGCTTTTACTACAGAAGAAGACAGCCTTTGGTCATTTTTATACTGACGCATTTGTACCAACATTGGAGAGCAGTTGGTCGCATGCCAAAATTCTTAGAGTGGTACCAACCAAAATTACATACATTACAGAGCATTGCTTTTTCTCCAGGCTATTCCATTGTACTATGTGGTTTAGCAATCCGGTAATATTCAGTGATTGTGTCTCGAGTGCAGATAGTGTTCAGTGGAAAAGGAAATGAATATGTTGATGCAATTAAACAATGGATTAGACACCTCACAAAGAACCATAGAATTGCTACGACATGGATGGAGGCCATTTGGCTGATCAAGTCCACATTGGCTGTCTGTACTGCAGTGCAGGTATTCCCATTCCCCTGCATTTTCCCTGAAGCCCTGCAAATTATTTTCCTTCAAGCGTCTGTTTTCAAATAGCAAAATGGCTGCTAATGTCTAATTTGCTTTTCTGGAATGAGGAGAGTGCCTAAACTTTGAGGGTCATGACAATCTTGACTGCTACCAACGATGGAAGACACGTCTCCTTGAAGTAAGGTCCTCTTCCAGGCCCGTGTTAAACTCAGTCAGGCAGGCTATTTTTCTGGTGTGCCCAGCACCAGATTACCAAAGTAGATATTCGAGTGCATTCATTGGGAGTGCACTGCCACCCATTTGCCCTATCAAGCACTTCCTGCTCCACTTGTGGGACATGGGTCACACATTGGTATTGGTATTGGTTTATTACTGTCACTTGTACCAAGGTACAGTGAAAAACTTGTTTTGCATACTGATCATACAGGTCAATTCATTACACAGTGCAGTTACATTGAGTTAATGCAGAGTGTATTGATGTTGTACAGGTAAAAACAATAACAATAACAGTACAGCGGCCACTTCAGAACCCAGAGAACTGGGGTGGAAATAAGTCATCCTTGGTTCTGCGGGACTGCCTAAGAAGAAGGAGAGGAAGTTACAGCCCTTGAGCTGACTCCCTGCTGAACCTGTAAAACTGGTCTATGCCTGGGGCTGGAGATACATAGTCATATCAGGCAGGTGAAGGCAGACACCTTCCAATACCACCTAAGATCTTAGGAATCCCTTTTCACTTCCTCATTTGAAGATCAGACTATTATTTAAATGGTGAAAGATTGTAGCATGCTGTTGTGCAGAGGGACTTGGGAGTGCTTGTGCATGAATTGCAAAAGGTTGGTTTTCAGGTGCAACATGTTATCAAGAAGGCATATGGAATGTTGGCCTTCATTGCTAGAGGGATTGAATTTAAGAGCAGGGAACTTACGCCACAACTGTACCTGGTACTGGTGAGGCTGCACCTGGAGTACTGTGTGCAGTTCTGGTCTCCTTACATATTTGAGGAAAGATATACTGGCTTTAGAGGCGATGCAGAGAAGGTTCACCAGGTTGATTCCGGAGATGAGGGTGTTAGCCTTTGAGGAGAGATTAAGTCGCCTAGGACTATACTTGCTGGAATTCAGAAGAATGAGAGGGGATCTTATAGAAACATATAAAATTATGAAAGAGATAGATGAGATAGATGCAGGTAAGTGAGACTAGAACTAGAGGACATGGCCTCAAGATTTGGGGGAGTTGATTTAGGACTGAGATGAGGAGGAACTGCTTTTCCCAGAGAGTAGTGAATCTATGGAATTCTCTGCCTAGGGAGGCAGTAGAGGCTACCTCATTAAATATATTTAAGACACATATAGATAGATTTTTGCATAGTGGGGGAATTAAGGGTTATGGGCAAAAGGCAGGAAGGTGGATCTGAGTCCATGGCCAGATCAGCCATGATCTTATTGGATGGCGAAGCAAGCTCAACGGGCCAGATGGCCTACTCCTGCTCCTACTTCTTAAGTTCTTATGTTATAAGTTCCATGAGTTTAAGCAAAAGGCAGCATTGAAATTGATCTCCATAGCTTATCATTTTGGCACCAAAAAGGGAATGAACAGTGCAGGAGCTAATGTTATTCCTTACATGTAATTCCTTACATGTGTAGGCTTAGTTGGCCTATAAAGCCCAATATTTGCACTGCTTGTGCTCTGTATGAAAACAGGAAAATCGTGGGCTTCCCCTCAATAAATATTCAGCAGCTGATTTGTATTTCCAATGAAAGTGTCACACATTTGTGTGAGAGTGTATTCTTGCTGCAGAAGCAAAAAATTAAAGAGCAGAGCTCAGTGGGTGGGAAGGAAGCAAATTCAGGAACATTCTGACACTTGCACTATCCCATCAATAGGAATTTCCAGTGAATAGTTTCAGCAGTCCTTGTAATTTGTAAAGCTTTCAGCAATAGCATTGATACAGAACAACACTTTGGTTTTGGACATCATTTGATTTTCTGGTTGCAGGGAAGGGGACAAAAATACCACATTAGAAATCAAAATTTATGTTCACATAAGGTGATTTTATTTCTCTCAAATTACAGGATAAGAATGTATATTCCCCCAGTTGGAAGCAGAATATTGGTGTCAGATTGCAAGAGGCCATTAAGTGAGGTGTGATGGCGGCATTTCCTTTGTGTCATTCTCCCACAATAGTTTGAATAAACTTTGGAATTTAGCACATGGAAATTAGTGAGTGACACTTGTGGAGGAAGATGTGAGTAAATAAGAGGGCAAAATGTCAAGAGTGCTACAGTGGCTTGCGTAATCCACATAGATCACCTACAACTCTAGCATGTTACCCAAATAAATACTCTTCACTGAAAGTGCTTTATGCAGCTTTCATGCTATCTGTTCTGGGAATGACATCCAGCCAAAAGCTCCCCTGTTTATGATAATGCTACTTTAGACAAAAACCTATGGTGGGCTCACCTTACATTGTTCCTTAATGCTGACTGTTTAATTAAGTGCCTACTCGGTTTGGGCCACTGTTGAACCTGGTTAAAGGGTAGAGTCACCTAATAGAAAAACTAGATTGCGCAGTTCTGTTTGTTTCAGAACGAAACAATGGAAAATATGCTTCACCCAGAATCCAAAGCAGTAATTACTCCGGAAATTAAACCAGACATTTCCCAGCATATATTACATTTGCACATCTGACATGATTAATATGTCAGGAACACATCAAGTTGTTTCATTCTGCGTGCATTTTTGAGACATTATGAGTAAAGTTAGACCAAGTTAATCCAAGTTAACTACTGTCAAGTATTTGCAGGAAACTAGGCCTTCTTGTTCTTCATAGATTGGAACCCCTTAACCATAAGTCCCATGATATATTTTAATCCTTAGAGCCCCACTGCTCCCCCACTCTACAGGCACCATTGCATTCCGATCCCCATCCTTGACCCCTCATCTCCTTGATGATCCACTAATCTTCCATTCCCATTCACTCATGGGTCCAGCCCCCAATTCCCTTCGCCTGCCCAATGATTTCCTGAGACTCCCAGTGGAGATCCCAATCTCACCCAGTGCCCCTCCCTGACTCCATCAAATTACCTTATTGTCAATCCTGCCCCAGACCTCCATCAGGCCTCGGATAAGGGCTTTCTCTCATCCCACCCTCAGTCTCAGGCACTATATTTTTATCCAATGCTCATTTATTTGTTGGTGTTATTTAGCAGGTCCATAACAGAAAAGGTCTTTGGCAAACACTGCTGTGACCATTCAGAATCTCAAGGCCAGCATATCAGATGAACTTTCAGGAACAACCATCTCCAAAACAAATTGTCTCGATTTCCATCAATTACTGTGACAGCACAAAGATTTAAGTGCAGGTGGCTCTGCCTTGGCATGTTGTGAGGTAGCTTTTATTGTAGATTGGAATTAAAATGTTCATATAAAATTTTCCAAAAAGGTGGTTGTGCGTTTCATTAACAAATGAATGATTGGTACTAGAGTTGCATCCTGACCAAATGACTTAGGCAAATAATTTGATGAACGGTGCTGATCTTTACAGAATACCTGTGAGCTATATTTCTTTGTAAGTTCCAATTAGTTTCCACTTCATTGAAGAAGTTTTTTATATATAAATTAGATTGGCCTAATAGTGTTGTGCTGTTTCAGCCCACCTGATAATGAAGAGATTTTCCACTGCTTCCTGCACCAGCTGGCTCTAAGTTGACAAGTCTTCAGCTCCTCAGCACTGCCTAAAATTGGAATCTGAATTGGCATGTCAGTAAGCAGAGCACATCTGACTGTAGGAACAGCTATTACATTAATTTAGGTTTTCTAAGATGGGCATTCCAGCATTTTAAAATCTGTATTACCGATTAAAACTAAAGTGCTAGGGAAACTGATTGTGAAGGTTGTGTTGTTCAATGGAAATTGCAAGATTTGTCTTAAATGGAGTCTGATGTATAAAGAAATAAGAGGGTCTGAAAACGATATGGTTTTTAGAAGTGAAAGGAGGCTTATTGAGTAACTTGCATTATAATGGCTCCTTTTTTAAAAAATGAAACCGACACAAAGGATTACCATTAACTTTCATTCTCTTGTCTTTCATGCTGTTTACAAAATTGATTAGACAATGAGTGCTGACAGCATCATAGAGTTATGAAACTTGATGTGTGACAGAGTTGAACTAACATGTACAATTGAAATTGAAGCCTTTCCAATTTATTTCTTGGCAATTCTCTCCCCAGTCATGCCATCCATACACAATGTTCAGTGTTAAATGCAAACAATGATATAAAATAACAGTCATTACTGGTAATTTTTCAGAACCAGTGTTTTCAAAAGGTGGCTCTGGTGTTATAGCTAAGCTGCAACATCCAGTATTGAATGCAGTGAGAAGCCATTTCTGGTAATTCAATTAAAATATCCTGCATGAAACAGTGGCCCTGGACTGGCTGGTGGGAGTACACCTTGCTTAAATGACATGCAGTTGTACAGCTAATCCACCCTCTAATAGATGGTGCAGGGGATTGCTATGCTCTGTAATTGCTGAACGGTATCGGAAAAATAAAACTGTAAACTCAGTCAGGAGTCAGAGGTTTGAAAAGTTTATTGCTCAAGGTCACCTCCATAAATCATGGTTAGGAGGCAGGCACTCGGGTGATACCCTTTTGCTCAGGCTCTGAACGCATTCAGGTGTGGCTCTGCAAGGCAGCTTATGATTAAGGTGAGCCGCTAAAGGAGGTTAACCCTCAGAGGCCTGAAGCAGCATTTTCACAGGTTTTTAAATTCCTGCCTTCCGAAGGGAGTGAGGTTCCTCCCTACAGATTTATTATTTCCTAATGCGGTTTGAAAATGGCTTAATGCAGGTCTCTGAGCTATAGGCAAGTGTGGGAGGGTTGGTCATGCACATCTTTAAGCATTCTCTAAAGGGTGTAAATATTACATCAACATTAGGGAAAGAAGGATGAAAGGAACTGAACTAAAAAATGTTTTTAAAAGCTCCTGTGATTGGGTGAGCGTGAGGGAGAGGGTTTGGGGGAAAGAAGGGGGAGATGAGGAAAAAATAGCATTGGGATGCTTTTTAAAAAGTTAAAAGTAATAAATGAGCTGTACAGTTTATAGCTGGAAGCACTTTACTTCCTCGTCAGCACCCAGTTTAACTTGTTAAACTGGTATTTATTACTGGGGGAGGAGAGAAACATTCGCAGTTGTAAGCAGTCAAGATGTATTGATAACTATTTCTAAACCTATATTTAATGAATTGGCTGCATATTTTTTTCTCTTTCAATATGTTTTATACTTTCTCATTTCTTATGTCTTCTGACAGCACCAGATAGAATTTCCAATTACTGAATTTTGACTGCTTGCAAAGTTTCAAATGCATTCCATTGTTCCATTGGCCATATCCTGTTTAAAAGAAGTCATTGTACCTAAACTTTGCCATTGAGAAGTTCTGCCTTTACCTATGGTAAGCCAGGTAACATGCTTCCACCTTTCCTTCAAGAAAGCAGCAACTGGTATATGAATCTTAAATTTCCTGGACCAAGACACCTTAACTGTAGTTTAGATCCAAACTCCCAATCCTTATCTTGTAACTCCATCTGGAAGAATGCAAATTAACGTAAAAACTAGAGCTGGTTAAAGTGTGATGGAGGAATAACAATGTGCATGCTTCCATTAGGAGTCATTAGATAAGGACTGGTTGTCAGAACCCTAGTTATTTTCACAGTGGGTTGGCCCAAGTTCAGAGAATTTTAAGGATGATTTATTCAACATGGTCAGTGTTTCCTTAAAGAAAGTTAAATTAATTTTCTCATTTGATATCAGTAGTCCAAATTTTAGAAGTGAGTGAAGTCTTGTTAAGATGAACCATTTGCTTTGTTCTAAACTAATCTATTAACTTCAATGAGAAAAACTGAAAATATTTATTTTTTGGCTGAATGATAAAGAGAAAGTGAGCCTTGAATCCAAGCTCTAGAACCTTTGCTAACCCTATCAGGGTGGTGAGAATGTAATGGGAAAATTCCCTAAAAGATCTGAGAAACTACTCAAAACATGAAAGGGGAAGACAGAATTTGTAGAAAATCCACTTAGATAAGATGCGATGTCTTTATTAGTCATATGTACATCGAAACACACAGTGAAATACATCTTTTTGTGTAGTGTTCTGGAGGCAGTCCGCAAGTGTTGCCATGCTTCTGGTGCCAACATAGCATGCCCACAACTTCCTAACCCATAGGTCTTTGGAATGTGGGAGGAAACCGGAGCACTCGGAGGAAACCCACACAGACACAGGGAGAATGTACAAACTCCTTACAGACAGTGGCTGGATTTGAACCCAGGTCACTGGCACTGTAAAGCGTTACGCTAACTGCTACACTACCATGCCTGCCTTAGAATGGGAACCTGCTGAGGTTGAGTTCCATGCTAAATTTCAAATTCCACCTGAATCCAATACTCCCTTCAAGTGGGATCAAGTTGCTTAAAAAGGAGAAAATTCTGAAAGATACCTAAGCCAAAATGAGGCAAATTCTTGGCCTGGCACAGCTTGTTTTTGGTATAAGTTGGGGTATGACATGACGAAAATGATGTAGAAACCTGCCAACTTGGCACTGAAATTCTAATTTTTGAACAGACCTCAATTAAAGCTGCCAGCATGTCGACTTTAACACAATCTTTAGAGTGTTGAATTGGTTCAACTAACTATTTTCATGTCATTCAACCCTACTACCACTGAATCCTCAGCCCACCTGCAAACCATGGCATGTTCAGGTCAGGAGTCAACCATTTACAGTGTAGTTTAAGGGGAATGCTTAGCAGCAGTCAGAGAAAGCTGGAAGCAGGTATGGCACTCATATTTCCATCATTCCTTTGGGAGCTTTGAGCTTTAAATGCTTCCTTAACTCTAACTCCTTGCTGCAGGGCATGCTTGTTAAATTTCCCTGATGCTGAAACCTGCCTCTGAACTTAACCCCCAATGTTTCCAGCCTTCCCCTTTAAATGGTTGCTACAGGGCCACGATGAGCAGATGCTTGGCCAGATTTCCTGAAATCTCAAAACCTCCTTCTAAAAACTGGGCTTTTCTGTAATAGTAGAATTAGTGCTAGCAATTTGTGGCAAGGCTGTTGTGTGGGGAGAGTGGTCACTTCACCCACACAGTGTGAAACTCCTATCAGAATATACAACATTGGTACTTTGAGAATTTCACTTACAGTTAGTTCCAGTGAGAGGTCATCAACCTAAAGCATTAGTGCTATTTCTTTCCCCACTGACACTGCCTGACCTGCTCAGTATTTCTGGCATACTCTATTTTTACTTTGGATTTTCAGCATCCGCAGTTTTCTGCTTTCCAATTAAACTTCCTTTCTGATTTCCGCCCTGAATATCCATTTGGTTTTTGTGAGGTGAAATGTTTCTTAAAATCTACTAACATAAAGATGCTACTTCAAGTAACTATCTTGTCTATTGTGAAAATCACTAGAGTGAGATTACCATTCATGGAGCACCCAGTGGAGAGAAAACTGTTGTATTATAGAATACATGCAGAGAGTTGTCTCAATCGCAAATCAAAGTCAGTGCCAGGACCACGGGTTTTATTTTGGAGATGCAAGAGACTGCAGATGCTGGAATCTGGAGCAACAAACAGTCTGCTGGAGGAACTCAACGGGTCGAGCAGCATCTGTGGGGGAAAGGAATTGTCTATGTTTTGGGATGAAACCCTGCATCAAGACTGATGCAGGGTCCATCCAACAGATTGTTTGTTGCTTCACTGCTTTTTTTTGATCCATATTAATGACTTGGATATGTTTGTGCAGGATAAAATTTCAAGCTATATTTTTGAACCAGTGAAAACTATGCCAGGATAATAAATTATGAGAGGATTCAGGCAAACAGAAAGGGCAGACAAGAGACAGATAAAATTTAATGCAGAGAAGTGTGGTGAAAAGCATTCCTTATAGCTTAAATGGTTCATTTCTGAAGGATGTGGAGGAACCTGTGAGTAGGTGTGCATAAATCTTTGAAAATGGCAAGACATGTTGAGAGAGCAGTTGGTAAAACGTATGGGATCTGGGCTTCATAAATGGGGGCAAAGTGCACAAAATCAGAGAACGTATGTTGTACTTTTATAAAACACTGGTTAGCCACGTCCAATTCTGGTCTCTTCACTTTAGGTAGGATGTGAAGATCTTAGACAGGGTGCAGAAAAGATTAATTGCAATGATTGCAAAGGTGAGGGATCTTGGCTCTCAGGTTAGACCGGAGATGGTGGATTCCTTTTTAAAATAAAGAAGGTTGAGAGAAGGTTTGATAGAGGTGTACAAAGCCATGATAAATTTGGATATGTTATGCAGGGAGAGAACATTCCCATTAGCAAAAGACCAGGGGATGCATACACAAAATGATGGGCAAAAGATGGAAGGGGAATGTGAGGTGAAACACTTTCATGCGAAGAGAGGTTCTGATCTGGAACTCTCTTCTTGTAATAGTGCTACAAACAGTATCAATGTACTTGAGGGAAAGTATTTGTGAGGATAAAATAAAATTAAAATTTCACAATGGACAAGAGATTCAATGGACCAAATGTCCTCTTGTGTGATTCTATGATTCTATTCAGACGTAATACTTGTATTGGGAAACTGGCTAACTATATAGACTGCGTGGAGTCAATCTCAGAAGCAATTGTAATAAGCAGTTTTTATTACTGTCCTGATTATTGCAAATATTTGGCAGCAAGTAATGAACTTTAAAAGAAATTCTCTAGGTTATGAGTCAACAAAGAAAAAGTAAGAGAGACTTTTGCTTTATAATGTAAATATTGGGATTGGGTTGTTATTAGTCATATAGTGAACTGTCTTGCTGTTTGCTTTATTGTAATTCCAAATTTTGAGGCAAAGTTCCTCAGTGACCTCTCTAATAAATCTATAGGGTTAGGCATCTTTTACAAGACACTGAAGTTCCAAAGTGGATTCATCAGATTCCAGTTCTGAGTCCAGTCTTTCCTGCAAAGTTACCCTTGCAGAATTTCTGCTGCACTGCTCTGTAAGTAAGGATTCCCCAAGCAGTTGGTCTCCGAGTCTAATTGATATGCTGTTGGTTATGGTGCTCAGCTCACTATTTTGAGTCATGAGTACAGTTGGTAATTTGCATTCTTTGGCTACATACCTCACACATTAGTGATATTATTTTTAGTTACCTTGGTTGGATGGAAGACTAAATACATGTCAGGAGAATCTGAATATGCATTTTGTCTATAAGCTGATATTGTATTCCCTATCTAGGTTATGAATGCTTAGTGGAGTGGAGAGTTTCAAACAGTTCTAACAGTAGGCTATCAAACTGCAAAAAGAATTTAGGATTCATTCCAGAATGGTTGAGTGACAATAAAAGCTTTTATAGACAGGTATTCTGTGAGTGTATGTATATGTATGTATACATCTATAATCAATGTAAAATACATATATGTATGTTGTCTGTGAGTAGGCATCTCCATGCATGTCTTTTGTGTGAGCAAGTTATAGGTACTTCTGATTGAAAATATGTGGGTATTTGTTCATGTAAGTTTGTTGTGTGCTTATATATGATGCATGCATGTATTAGTTATACACATGTGTGGTTTATGTGTATGTGAGATGTGTATTATGAATATATGTATGTGTATGTGCGTATGTACTTGTGTACATGTGTTTGATCATCCACACCATGGGGTCAGACATTGAGAAGAAAATCTCTTCAATACAAGTCAATACTCCATTTAGGAAATTTATCTTTATTTCCGGAATTTATTCCATTTTCAAAAATGAGAACTGTATGAAGGCAACCAAGACCATTTATTACTCCCCAGGGAATCAATTTGAGGAAGAAAGCTGATTCTCCACAAAAAAGCACAAACATTCTTTAATAAGAAAAAAAAGATACTATTGCAAGGCACTGAATATTTAACGACAGAGGCACTTACAGCATTCTCCAGTGGTGTATAAATGCCTGACTGTATTTTGTTGAGGCAACAGTCATTGTAATTGGAAGCCTGAGCTTTGTGCTTTGTACTGTGTTACATTCTCTCATAGAGTGAAAAGAACACAACTGCAAGCATCTGCTGAATGAAACAGTATCCAGCATGTCTCACAGCATGCAAGCAGAGAAATAACAAATACTATAAGTGGTACCACTTTGTGCCAAGACCTGGGTACAATAAGGACTAGGCTTCTGTTTCACTTTACAGTGGTTACTGGTTCAGCTTGGGTCTTAGCCTTTCTTCTTCTCACTCTCTTTCTTATCTGTCAATAAAGATCAGCTGGGCCACATCCCGTACCAGTAAAAATAAGCCACTTAGCAAAAGGACTAATACAATCCTCATGCTATCATGGTAGCAAATTTAATAGTGTTGCCATTATTTGCTTCAATAACTTAACACTGCAGCAGGCTGTAAGACAGTATTTAACACTTTGATACAAAGACTCATCCTGAATTTCATTTTGCATTGTACCAATATATCCTTAGGGTAACATTTTATTTTGATAACTGCAAGAACAATTAAAGGAATATTATAATCTTTCATTCAATTGAAGGGACTATGCCATAAATTACATTTTTTAAAATTTTTGGATTATTTTATTATACTAGAATGCTCCAAGTTAGGAAATCCTCTCATGCACAGATACATACATAACACTTTCATTCAGAAGTACATATAATGGTCAGGAAAAAGAGCAAGGGGTTAATGTCATACCATGAAAATGTGACGTCTTAGAATTAGTTCTCATATCTCCAATTCCTAGTTTCCAAGTTTTTTCCATGTTTTACACTATTTTACTGAGGGCTCCAGGTCTGTTACTCAAAATCACTCTTTATTACTTTCCTATTGGAGGGATAGAGTGTTGGCCTGTGCACTCTGTCAGCCATGCAATAGTTAAACTTGTCCTCAAGGTTTTATAAAATTGATCTGTGATGTTAAAGAGCTGTTGTGTTCTTCAATCTTGTAACTTTCGAGTGGGAATATAACGTACTTTTTTTTGCTTTCAACACTATCTTGAGCCCCTTACCAAATGATATTGGTAACATTTTAGTCATTTTAAATGTGTGTGAGTGAAATCAAAGGGCAACAATATAATAATATTGAACTTCTATTGCCTTTGTATATAATCTTCTAATAAATAGAAGTAAAATGTTTCACCATTATGCTTTATTTTAGAGTTACTGCATTTCTGTATAATTCAGCAAACAAACCAACACAAGTAGTTTGAAGACAGCATGACCTAAAAACTCTTGCATGCCTCAAAAGATGTATTTAATCAACACTATGCCAGCTTTCTGCATGGTCCCTGGTGGCAGCAATATTCTATCTCACTCAAAGCCAAGTATCATGATAATCACAACCGCACGTCAAGACTCTCCTTTCCCCACCTGCCATTGTAATAATGCTTGTGGAAGAAATCAGGTAGGTTGCAGATCACAGACGATGGGATCAGGGATAATGTTGTGGTTATTATGTCAGAACATGTGGAGTGGAGGAATGGAAGAAAAAAGTGGGAAGTTAGTAATTAGAGGTTGAGCTGGGACAATGAGTTTCGAGGAGGGATTGCAGAAGGGATGTAGCTGGGATTGCAATCAGGGCTGGCTGGGGATCTAGTAGTCAGGGACATGATCTGAAAGTGGGAGGAGTGATGGGTGCGATTTGGTATGTGGGCATTTGGGGATGTTATTGAACAGGACTGGGGCTGAGGGGGGTGGTTGGTGTAAGCAGGCTGAAGTTTGGTGATGGTGAGTGTATCAGAAAAACAAAAAACAGGGTGATTTAGTTACGACCAGCTTATCAATAAGTGGCACCACAGTCAACAACTTTGGCTGCACAGCTGAATTTGGAGGAAATGGCATCAAAATATGCTTTGCATGTCACTGTGCATTCTATAGACATGCCTGGAACACATTTAGCAAACTTTGCAACCCAGCTGCAAAGATTAAATACTTTCACATAGTGTGTAAAAGCAGTGAAAGGAGCATGGGAAACAGAGCCCTGGTGACTGGAAGGAGTGCAGGAAAGAGGCTCCCAGTGACTATAAAATGAGTGTGGGAAACAGGCCCAGTGAGTTTAAACAAGCATTTAGTTTAAACAAAGAACAGGAAAAATAAAAGTTCCTTCAGGTTAGGTAAAGCTGTATGTAATCTAACAGTAATAGTATTTTAAATACATTCTTTCTGTTAATTGAATTGATGTACTAGAGGCATGGCAGATCACCTCATACCATGGAATGCACATGCTGGCTGTTGAAGCAACTCCGGGATGGTCCTGTGTATTGGATAACCATGGGTTCAGAAATACTTGTCAGCGCAAGCTCTGTAGTTGGAAGTTGAGTAATAGCTGACATGGCTACAGATGTGACTTTGTGTCTCATCAATAAAATGTTTCAGCGGGGAGTCGCCCCAAAACTCAAGAGAGTGCAGGCTGACGGGGACTAGACGATAGACAAATAAAGGTGGGCAGGTAGTTCAGGACACCCCAGAGAGCATCTTGTTCTTTAACCAGTGCTCAGTTCTGAGTGCTGATGGGGGAGAGGTTTCCCTGGAGAGAGCAGATTGACCCAAGTCCAGCAATGCTGCCTTCCTTGTCGCACCAGAAAAGCATTAACCAAGAAAGCTCTGGGTGGCTCAACTCTTCAGGGAGGGAGGAAAAAGTCATAGTTAGAGGAGATTCTACAGTTAGGGGAATAAATAGGCATTTTTGTGAATTCCAGAATGGTGTGTTGTCTCCCTATTGCTAGTTGTTGAATAAGTCAGTGAAAAGCTATAGAAGATCCTTGATGAGGACTATGAACAGCACATCATAGTCCATATCTGCAGCAGATTTTAGTGAGTTAAGATAAGGATTAAAAACCAGAATCTCAAAAGTAGTAATTTCCTGATTACTCACCTTTCATGCACCAGTGAGTCTAGAATAGGAGGATGCTACAGGTGAATGTGTGGCTGTAGTGAGAGAGCAAGAGGGAGGGCTTTGGGTTCAGTGGGGCATTGGCACCAGTTCTGGGGGAGATAGGACCTGTATAACCCTGGATGGATTGCACCTTAACAGGGCTGAATCCGTGTCCTCATGAGGAGGTTCCCTGGTTCTGTGAAAGGAGATTTAAAATAATCTGACAGGAAGGTAGGCAGAGGTGGATAGCATTGAAAAGAGGCGCAAAAAGGATTGGGAAAGATAAATTGCACCAGAACAAGAAATAGAATTTTTTGGACAGAACTAGGCTAAGAGAGATTACAAGAAGTCTAAAATATGTTCACAGTGCATGTATTTAAAGGCAAGATACCATTACACAGGCACAGGCAAGATACCATTATTCAGATATGGATATAAAAAGGGCAGGAATGGGCTCTAAATTCCCAGATACAGGGTGTCCAGGGAGGAGCAAGAGAAGAAAGGAAGGGTCTGCCAATATTGATTAAGAAGAATATTGTTGTGCTGGAGGGAGAATGTCCTGAAACAATGGAGGACAGAATCTATCTGTTTAGACTTAAGAAACAATAGAAATGGTATTACACTGCCTGGATTATACTATTAGTCACCAAGGATATTGAGGAGCAAATTTGCGGAGACATGACAGAGATGTGCAAAAGCCATAGAATAGTGATAAAGGGGGACTTCACGACAAAAGTATAGACTGGGATTGCAATAACATAAGGTGCAAAAAGGGGGATGAATTTCTGAAGTGTATTCAGCAGAACTTTCTTGATTAATATGTTTCTGTTGCAACAAGAAAAGCGGCATTGCCTGACTTCGTTCTGGGAAATAAGATGACTCAAGTGAGGCACATAGGAATGGGGAACATCTTGGAAATAGCAATCATAGTATCACAAGGTTTCAGCATAGCTATGAAAAAGCACAAAGTAAAAATGGTTAATTGGAGAAAGGCCGGTTTCAATGGGATGAGAACAGATGTGATTCAGGTGTAAATCAAAGTTTGGCAGGCAAAACTATATTTGAACAATGGGATGCTTTTAAGGTGGGGATGTGTCAACCCCAGTTTATGTTTATTCCCATGAAGGAAAAAGAGTTGGGAAATGAATGGCAGAGCTTCATGGACGATCAAAAATATAGAGTATAAAATAGATCAGAAAGAAGAGCTTATGACAGATCCTGTTTTATTAATAGAAATGAGAACAAAGCTGATCATCAAAAGTTAAGGGAAGAAGTCATAAAGGAAATAAGGAAGGCAAACAGCATGAGTAAAGACAGGCAGCAAATGAAAAAGGGAAAGCAAAAAATATTCTTCAGACTTGCAAACAAGAGATGGGTTATAAGTGGAGAAATTGGTCAATCAGAAGTAAAAAAAAGAAATTTGCTCATGGAGACAGAGAGGATGACTCAAGTACTAAGTGAGAACTTTACATTAGCCTTCACTAAGAAAGTTGGTGGTGATGGGGTCTCAGCAAAGGCAGACGTAATTGAGATTCTGGCTAACAATGATTAATAAAAGGTATCAGAAGGGCTGAATGCAGTTAAAGTAGTTAAGTAACCTGGTACAAGTGGGATTCATCCTAGATTGCAGAGGGAAGGAAGGAAGGAAAATTGTAGCAGATAAGCCATTATTTTTCAAACATCTGTAGATTCAGGCATGTTGCATGAGAATTGGAAAATTGCAGATGTTACAACCTTGTTTAAAACAGGCTGTAGAGGCAATCCCACTAATTACAGATCAGACAGTTTAACCTCAGTGATGAGCAAAGTCCTAGAAACAATAATCAGAGAAAGGCTGCATATTTTCTTAAAGGCAAATGATAGATCTTTTTGATGACATGGCAGAGAGGGTTGATAAGAGAAATGCAGTTGATGCAACAACTTCCAAAAGTCTTTTGGTAAGGTGTCACAAAATACTTGTCATCCAGATTGAGGTATTGGTATAAAATTGATTAAGTAACAGAAAACAGAGGGTAGTACTGAAAGGTTGTATTTCAGACTGGTGGGAAGTACACAGTTTAATTCCACAAGGGTTGGGACCAATGTACTGGGACCTCTGCTTAAAATGACTTGGACTTAATAGTGCAGGGCACAATTTACAAATTTACAAATGACACAAAACTTTGAGGCATAGTGAGCTGTGAATAGGATAGTAATAGACTTCAAGCAGGTGTTTAGACGAGCTGATGGAACAGGCAGATAGGTGGCAGATGAAATTTAATGCTGGTATATATGTATGGTTCATTAAAAATGGCAGAGCAGGTTGAGAAAGTGGTTAACAAACCAGAAGGAATTCTGGGCTTTCTAGACAGAAGCACAGAGTACAAGAGCAAGGAAGTCATGATGAATCTTTATAAAGCATCTTTTTGGCCACTGTTGGAGTATTACGTCTGGTTCTAGTCATTACACTTTATAGGAACGACGTGATGATTTTGGAAAGGTTTTATCAAAGTAATTCCGAGGATGAACAACTTTTGTTATGTAGATAGATTGGAGAAGCTAGGGTTATTCCCATGGAAATAGAGGAGGTTGTGAGAAGATCTGATAGAGGTATTTAAAATCATGAGGGTATGAACAGAATAGGTGGAGCAAAATTGTACCAATTGGGGAAAGGGTCAAGAACTAGAGGACATTGAATGTAATTGGCAAAAGAATGAAAAGTGACATGAGGAAAAATAATTGTCTTGAGTGGTTAGCACCTGCCAAGTGTAGTCATGGAGGCAGAATCTGAATATGCAGGGCTATGGGGAGAGGCCGGGGCAGTGGAACTAGCTGGTACGGATTAAGTAGGCTGCTGTGATGTAACCATTCTGTGATCCTGTGAAAAAGTCAAGGGAAAGAGTTTTTACACTTTTAATTGTTGATAACCAGCTATGGCTAAATCACCCTGAGTCCCCTCCATCACGTAAAGCACATTGATAATGTTTGTCGCAGTAATGTGTTAACAAGAAGAAAAAGACATATGTTTATTTTCTTATTAAATAGCAGTGAGACATGAGGCCACTTGAATAGTGAGTGGATTGAATTTAAATGTGCTTGAATACGTTTTGACTTCTGCACTCTTTGAATCAGTTTTGATTTCAGATGACATGCAGAGGCCGGATCAGATGAGTGCAGCTACAGATATTGTTTGGCACGGGTGCTGCAGCTTTCCCCAACTCAAAAAAAAGGCTGTTTAAAATTAGACTTGATCTCCAAGTTACTAGGTCACAAGTGATCTTAAATCTAGGTGTTCGCTGCAGAATATCATCAATGAAAGAGTGGCAATGCTGGGTACAGTTAAATATGTGGTAGATGTAGATATATGTCTTAGGAATGAATTGGTATTCTTAACATTTGACTTTGCCACATAAAATTGCCATTACAAATTTGTAGGCTGATGACACTATTTTAATGTTTACTGGAAAATGTAAATGAAATGTGCCAGTATGGAGTGAACTGAACTCCAATATGGCATGCCACACACCGTCAAGAGGCATCAATAGTCTTCAACTTCTGAGATCCCACCTCCAAGCATTCTCATGGAATGATAGAAAGATTAGGGCACAGGGATCCACTCAGTCCATCATGTCCACACCAGCTCTCTACCAGAAGAGCTTTCTAGTTCTGTCGTCCTGCAAATTTTTCCTCATCATCTATTTATCCTGCCCGCCCCCCACCCCCACACCGAAGGTCAAAATGCAACCTGTGTCCAACACATCTGCAGGTAGTGTGTTCAAACTTCACACTGTGTAAAAAAGATCTTCCTCCTTTCACTCTTAATTCTCTTCCCTTTCTTAAATATCTATGACCTCTGGTCCTTGATCCCTCCACCAATGGGAACAGCCTCCCACTATACACGCCACCCAGATGCCTCATCATTTTATGTACTTTCATCAAATCTGCCCTCAGCATTCTCTTCTCCAAAGAGAACAGCCCCAGCCTGTCTATTCTATCCATGTAATAGCAGTTCGACATCCCAGGAACCATTCTTGTTAATCCTTTCTGGACCATCTCCAAGGTCTATAATCTGGTGACCAGAATTGAACAGAGGTCAGAGGCTGTGGTCAGAGGGATCTATCTCTCCAAGGTAGGGACAAAAAAGACAGTGAATGTTTCAATTTCTCTGCTATCAATGCAAGATAGAACCCTGCTGTGATGCCTTGATGGTTGAATATCCTGCCTAATATTACTATCAAGGCTCTTGAACAGTGGACACATGGGCTAGACACCAGGGACAGGCTAAAGGCTGTGCCAACATACATCTTGAAAACATCAACACTTAAGAGGGGAGGAGAAAGGAGAAAATTGATTAGGGAATAAAAATTCAACCTGCTCTCATATCAGTTAAACAGATTTCATCTTAGTTATAAATATTTTAGCACGATGTTTCTCCCCTAGCTTTTATAGCCCTCTAATAGTATATGAAGACACAGGAAAATGAAGACTTCTAGGAGAGTAGGGAGTTATAAGGTATTAAAACAGTCCCAGCGTTCAGCTGACATAAACCACGTGTGAATCACATCCTTTTTCCAAATGTCATCAAACCCCTGAAACTGTCGTAGCACCTTTAATTGTGTCTGAACCTATTAGTGTTTTAATACTAAATGTAAAGTTCTGATTTTGAATCGATCTATTAAAGTTTTAATAACTCACTGATATTTTTGCCCGTTTTTAACATCAGTCTCATTATATGTACTTATAAGTAAGTGACTCCTCCAGTAACTGTACAATTTGACAAATATATTTTTTCAGAGACATACTCAAGCATTTATATTAAAACAAATGTCATGCTCTGTCTTTCTGACAGGGAGAAAACCTAATCTCTATTGGATATCTTTTTTCCTGCTCCCTTTTTGTAGTGGAAAAACATCTACCACATGTTTTATGTTCAAAGAGCGAAAAAAATCTGAAAACACCATCACTTTCCCTGACCCTTGTCCTCTATCCCATAAGCCCACACAGTTGAGCGCCAAGTCTTTTAATCAATCTCAGCCGAGAATGATAAGTGTCTCTTATCTCCATTGTCATTGTAATAGCTTCCAACATTTTAAGATTGAAATACGAAGCCAGACAAACCTCAGTTATCAGCAGATGGGACCACTGCACATCAAACGGCACTGGCAATAAAGTCAAGTATAAATTGCTCTGAGACTTGGGTCTCTAGCTGCATAGGCAGCCTGAAAATCCTATCTCTTTCTTGCTTCTGATTTTCTCCACTGCTCATGCTGCTGACCTGGGGCTCAGGGCTTCTGTAACTGCCCCTAATAACTTTGCTGTCCATGTATTCTGGTTGTATTTACAAACCTGAGGACGTCTTGTATAATGCCTGGGGGATATATATATCCTTTCAGTATCTCTGCAAAGAGACACCCTTGCTGAAATCTGTCATCGGGTAGTTTTATTAATTTTTATTTCCTTCTGACTTTGACAGCTGCTCTGTTAACTCCCTGGCAAGTGTGAATTGTGTCACTGCAGCAGAGAGCTTAGGTTTTAAATGGTAAGAGCAGGGAAGGTGACAACACTGTCAACAGTGAAAGCCCTATAGTGGCTGAAAAGCAAACAAGACTAGGGTTAGGTGGAAGAAAGAGAAATCTTATATACAAAGAATATGCAGACCAGGGGACCCAGTCTGAAAAGAAGCATAAGATTCATCTTTTATTCAATTAAAAAAATGTTTGTAAGTATGTGTCTATATCATTATGCTCAGAGAAAGGGAGCAGAAAATACAGTGGCTCAACAGTTTCCAGGATATGTAAGATTGAGTACATTGTGCCTAATTCTTTATTTTGAACAAAATTGGTGACAGCCATTGACATTATTCTTCTTGATATTTTTTTGATGATGGGTTCGTATTTCTGACAGATGGTACTTTGCTCACATTTTGGTTTTTCTGTGTGTCTTTTTTAATTACTATGTCTGTGAGAGAAAAAGATACATTTTAATATGGAGACAAACTTGGCACATTGATTAGACAGTAATTCTGTGGACACGGAGAACAGTGTGGTATTTGGAGATAATTTGGCAGCAGTCCCAGGGATTTGATTTGGTTAGAGGCATCAAACATCTTAGACAGTGACAAAGGCTTTAAACAATGTGCGCATTACCCTGTGTTGAGCAACAGGAAGAGGTTTTGGATTGTGGTTTCCACCTAACTTTCTTGGGGATGGTTTGTATCTGTGTAGGTGAACTATGGAATTTGTGGGCTTCAGGGAATGGGTTCTTGAGACCCTAACATTTCTTGAGCTCCAGGACAAGTCCATATATTATCCTCTCTAACAAGCATGTGTCCCACAGACATATCATTCACACATTTGATATGCAAAGGGTTGTGTTCCTTCCTCCACTGTGGGAGTATGAATCACCCTGTAGCTAACAGTGACAGTTATGTTATATGGACGTTTTAAATTGCCACCATTCTCTAAACAAGAAGTTGTTAGAAAACTGTATTAATTTCTATAGGAACTATTTAAGGAACCAAATAGAAAATATTTGAAGGGATATTGAATAGACATTTGAGGGAGAAGAGGAGACAAGATAATGGGGAAAGTGCAAAACCAGGCAATAAGTTTTGGACTGCTCTGAAATCAGCAAACCCTGGGTATGATGGGCTGACTGTTTCCTTGTAGGCTGCAAATTTCTCTCATTTTTTTCTTCATCTCATATGATATATTCTCTTTGAGTTTAGGCTGAGCAGAATTGTGCTAAGTTATATGAATTGTGCATGAAATTCATAGAAACTACACAAGAGATACAGGCTGTGAAGTTTATTCATTGTTTATTTTTCACCCAAGCAGAGGTGTGCCTGCCCTGTTGCATATTGCTTCCTTCCCCTTTCATTATCCTGCTTAACATTCTTAAATGTTCTCTACTCTTTGCTTCCGACACTTACGTTAACAGAATATTACATGACCTCAAAACCACTATAAAAAAAATTCTATGTACTAAATCTTTTACATTTAATCCTTTGTTTAAAGCCCTCATTCTTGACTTCCAATAATTGGAAGCAGTTGTTTTTTTATCTGTTCTGTTTTGTCCCTTTGTTATTTTAAACTCTTCGATGAAATCATCCTTTAATTTCCTCTTTGAATGAAAACAACCCAACTTTCAAGTCCTTTTACTGTATTTGTTCTTGTGTGAGGCTTGAATATGTGCTGTATCCTTTATATTACCTCAAGAATCTTTCTGCAGCGTTGAGCATGAAACTGCACTCAGGGGTTAACTAAGGTTAAATATAAATTCACTGTTATATCTTGCCTTTTATGTTTTATACCTCTTACAATAAAATCCAATATTCCATTAGCTTTCTTATCCACCTGAGTTACTGCATTTAATGTCATGTGGATCTTATCCCTACATCCTATGCTCACCTACATCATGCAGATTATATTTTTTTATTAAACATACCACCTCACTCTTGTTGGCATTGTATTCCACCTGCCACTTCATTGCCAATTCCACCATTTTACCATGGACCTCTTGCAGCTGCCTTAGTTACTTTCATTCTAATCTTGATTTCAAATTTGGTAGTTCTCTCTCTAGCTCTGTATCCAAACTATTGATGTATGGAATGAACACAATGCAGTCTGACAGACACATGAAGATTTTGAAACATGAAATATTTATTGCCGTGAAGGAGCACAAGTGAATGCATTGACGGGAATCAGACATGATCAGAAATTGACGAACAGGACATCTACATCGCACATTATTACAGCTGTCTTGTGTTATCTGTCGTCCTGATCAGCTAGCTGCTGGTTTGAAATCACAGGCCCGCCCCATACATTTACCTAACACTAATGAGACTTATTGATTGGAAGTATGGGATTTGTAAAGGTTACAGGGTTAAAGTACATAAAACTGCCATTTCTGTTGCAGCAGGTGTTTTGCAATATCACTTTGGATTGGTCAGTGGGGAGATATTAAAGTGTTCCATGCATGAAGACATAGGCAAGACATAGTATGATTTGGACTGTGAATAGGTTGCTGGCCCTACAGGACCACTATTTCCTTGGGACATGGGTTTTTTTCTACAGAGTGACATGCAATTAAATACTGTTGTGCTAATGCAGAGAAACACATAGCAGAATGGTACATGATTGTCACACTGGATTTTAAATGACTTACTTAGGTTTTCATTATGGAAGACCTTAGAAGTTCATGCATGTGGGCATAGATTGACAGGAAGGATGCATTCTACAGTTGAATAGCCACTGACACTTGCTCTCTAGGCAGATTCCTAACTAATAATCAGTTGAGCAAGATGATGGCAAAGATCCAGTTGTTTACACTTTAGTTTTGAAAGCCAGAAATTTCAAGTACCAAAAAACATGTGAAAAACAGCCAATCATGTTTTCCTAACAGATGGCTATGTTTGTCCTGAATATTGATGAATCACAGAAACTAGTCACTGTCAAAAACATTTTTTGATTGTGCAGGCAGTAATTCTATGGTTTTAAACATTTTTACATATCAACAATTCCATATCACTACAATGTTATGAAGACCAGAGTGTTTAAGACCAGTCATTTCTGGTTAGGTTTTTCCACCACCTTCTCACAGGTAAGGACAGGATGCAAGAAAAAGATCTTACTTTATGTTTCATCATTGTTTTTCCATCTAGTTTTTCAGTTCCTTTTGCACTCTATTTGTCCTTCAGTTATATTAATGCTGGCAAGGATTGACCATTCTTCTCCAAATCCCTATATGTTCAATGTTGAAATCAAGACTCATTGCCCAGTCTGCTCCTCAATTTTCTTTGTACTGAAAATTGGAGAACTGCTTGCCTCCCTCAGACCTCTAATTATCTGTGTTTTCTCAAACCTTGACCATTCCATTGCCTAATTTATCTTTTTGATTCCCCCTTCTCTCTTTCACTGATGGTACTGTGGCCTTGCTTGTTCATCTTCATTTATAAATTTAAAACAAATACATTCCAAAGCCCATGATGGAAGCTAACTCACATAATAGTTTTGCCAACAATGAAGCACAAACTCTACATGTGTGGATAACTTAGTTGCTGGTTACCATAACAATTCTTTATTATCATGTTATTTTCTCCTCTCCTGAAAATCGTGAATCTTTGCTGGGTTCAATATCATACGTCTTGAATAGTAATTGGTAATTCACCAAAGTGGCTGGGTTCAACTCTTTCATTTTATCCATGTAAGGGATGAGCATTGCTGGCAAGGTCTATATTCATTGCCCATCCTAAGTGCCTTTGGCAAGGTGGTGGTGAGCCATCTTCTAGAACTGCTGCAATCCTTCTGGTGAAGGTACCCCCATAATGGTATTGAAAGCAGCTACATGACATTAAGATGACTTCTTTGTTCATTTGCAAAACATGTGAATTGCTGACAGGTCAGCTTTACTGCCTATTCAACATTACTCTTGAGAAGGCAGTATCAAAATATATTCTCGAACAGTTGCAATCCATGGTGAAGGTAATCCCACGGTGTTCTTGGGCAGAGAATTCCAGGATTTTGACCCAATGATGATGTAAGCCTGTGATATATTTCTAAGTCAGATGTGCAACTTGGAAGGGAACCTGAAGGTGTGGTGTTCCCACTTGCCTGCTGCCTTTGCCCATCTTGGTGATGGAGGTTGTAGATTTGGTAGATGCTATTGGAATAGCCTGGGTGAGTAATTGCAGGATATTTTGTATATGGTACACGTTGCAGCCACTTTGCACTGGTGATGGAGGGAATGCATATACAGGGTGATGGATGGAGTGCTAATCAAGTGGGCTGCTTTGCTCTGGATGGTATTGATTTTCTTGAGTTCTTGCCGTTGCAATTATCCAGGCAAATAGTGTGTATTCCATCACGCTTCTGTTTTATGCCTTGTAGATAGTGGGCAAAGCCTTGGGATGTCAGGAGGTGAGTCGCCTTCTGCAGGATACCTAGCTTCTGACCAGCTCTCATAGCTGCAGTATTTATGTGGCTGGTCCAGGTGAGATTCTGGTCAATGATGGTGGGGAGGTAAGTGATAGTTATGCCATTGGGAAGTGGTTTGATTCTTTCTTGTTGGAAATGGACTGGCAGTTTCATGGCATGCATGTTACTCGGAACATATCAACCCATGCCTGAGGAACTCCTGCAATGATGTCCTGGGGCTGGGACAGTTGACCTCTGACAGCCACAACCATCTTGCTCTGACTCCACCCACTGGAGTGTTTTCCCTCTGATGCCTGTTGACTTCAATTTTTCCAGGGCAGCTTGGTGCCACACTTTGATGACAAGAGCAGTCACTCTCACCTCACCACAAGTTCTATGCTTGGTGAGTAAGTGCCACGATAGCAGTGTCAGTGGTGGCTTCCATCACTTTGTTGATGATTGAGCATGGACTGATTGGACAGTAATCAGTCAAATTGGATTTTTCTGCTTTTTTTATGAACAGAATGTACCTCAGCAATTATCCACATTGTTAGGGTGATGCCAGTGTTGTAATTGTACTAGAACAGCTTGTCTGGAGGCACACTTTGTTCTGGATTGCAGATCCTCAGCACTACCACTGTGATATTGTTTGGTCCTATAGCCTTTGCTGTGGGATCAGACAACATTGATCAGTCTTGTGATTAATCATGACCTATTTTCCACAATATACGTTAGTAAGTTTGGCTGATTATCATGACTACCTCGGATGGTTTTAGATGCAACAAACAATTATTTGCAAAGTTAAGATTTCATTCTGTTCTTTGTTTCATCCTGGAAAAACCATTAATCAATTTATTGTTATTCCATTCTTTTCCAGGTGACTAACTGTCAGTATCCATATAATATTGATAGAGCCAATTGATGAGGGGTGATGCAGGGGTGCTATTGTGAGATGTCTGTTTGGATTTTTGCATTTTTGCTTCATTTTGCATGTACCATCAGCAGAGCTGGCACTTTTGCATGTTGACCCATGTCTTGCTATAATAATCCTCATATGATGATAATTGATGAGGACTGACATTGATTATCATGAACTAATTAATGGGCTGAACTTTATCCTGGCTGCTTAACATAACAGCTACACCTTATATTTGCATTGCAACTTTAATGTAATAAAATGCCTCAAGACACTTCACCACAGCATTATCGAATTAAATTTGACACCAAGCCTCAGGTTGCAAGACTAGAGGGGATTTTGCACAGAGATGGAGGGGTGAGGCCCTAAAAAGATTTGAAAGCAAGAATGAGAATTTAAAATCAAGGCATTTAATTAACTTTGAGCATCAACAGATTGTGATGTCTGGAAATCTGGAATGAAAACATAAAAAACTGGAAGAACACAACAAGTCAAACAGCATCTCTGCAGAGAACAGACCAGTTAACTTCTCTGCTTTGGGCTCTATTAATTTGTCTATTGGTCCTCCATATAATACGTGGCTTGATAAAAGTTTCACTAAAACTTTTATTATTGGCAAACCAAATGAGTGGCAACATTTCTAAGTGTACTGACTCAAACAATGTTCAATCCCTTTTTATTCCATGCAAGGTTTAGAAATGACAATTATTTGTGCATTTGTCCTTGATTTAATTTATGCTGTTGAGGTCTTTGAATGATTTCTTTTTAATCCTTTCCATTCTATTCATGTGTCTTCTACAATGTTCACCATTCCTCAAATTGTGCCTGAGCTTATGACCTCTGTCCAGGATTTTTGCAAGACACCTCATAAGCTAATTGGTGTACCTAGTCAAAAACAAATAAAACTGCAGATGCTGGAATCTGGAACAAAAACAGAAATACTGAAAGTATTCAGCCAGTCAAGCAGTATCCGTGGAAAAAGAAACTGGTCAATGTTTTGAGTCAGTAACCTTTCCTTGGAACATTGCTGACCTAAACGTTGGCTGATTGCTATTTGCACAGATGCAGCTTGACTGACTGAGTTCTTCTAGCCTTTTTCAGTCATTGAGAGGAAAAGTTTTGGCAAGTTCCCTGATATTGTGACCAATTTGAATTTGTTTTTAGGGAGATTCATGCAATGTTCCACCAGTGATGAAGCAAAGCTGTTTAAACTAAAACTAATTCGGTGCCACCAGATTCAGCAATAATTTGAGTTTAATTCCCTGTTTTAATGGAATCCATATTCAGAACTCTCAGTCTTCTTCAACTCTGAACTGCTGACACGCATATAAAAATCAGTGGGATTCTTATAGCCTCTCCTCTGAGCCAGTGGGTAGATTGTGGTGAACATAGGGAGATGAAGAAGTGGAGAAAAAAGTTGTTTTAAGCAAAAACTTAGCAAAGTAGAATATGTTTCACTACTTCTTATTTCTTCCACAAGTGATCAGTGTGTCTATTCAATCATGAAAAGCTTGAAGTATCAGAGCTGTAATGCAGGGTGAGCAGTATGCAGTGCGTTTGACAGTGTGTTACAGGAGTAAGCCCTCAGTACTTCACAACATATCCAATAATCAAAGGGTGAGGATTAGGCTGATACCAGCGTGAGCTTCCCAATGCTTGGCAGACGTTAGTGAGAAACCTGTCAATTAGGACCTGTTCTACTTTAAGGGACCGAAAGGATTCTATAGGTGGCCTCAATCATTTAAAAAGATCTAAACATGCTATGCTTTTACAATTTTTTGCCTTTTTCTTCTTTAAAGAAAATTATGATTAAAGTAAATAACATTCATAATTTTCTTTGCAATCTGTAAAAGTATCCAATAATGCTGATCTTTTTATCTAATTTCCATAGGCTTTGCATTGTATGATATCAAAGTATACTTTTAATTGACTAAATTGGATTCTTCTAATACTTCTAATGATGTTATTTTACATGATTTTATCTCAAGTATAAAAACAGTCTGTTAGAATTTTAGCAATTAGATAATTGCATCAGTAATTCCTACTGCTGTTAGTGTGCTTTCTTCGTGCTGTGTTTACCACAATGCTGTGAAACAGAATCAACCTGCCAGACACTTATAAAATGTTTTAATTGAGTGGTAATGACATCATCACATCATCAACATTTGACACAGCAAATGCTCAGCTAAGTTGAAATGAGGAGAAAACGCAACTGCTATAGTCCCATAGTTGGTGTACGCAGACCAGTCGAATTAACAATGGTCTTATGATCCAAAGTGAATCTATTAGCTGATTTCAGTCATGCATATCTGTTTCATTGTTTTTTTGGGTGAATGTATATAGTAGGTGAATTTCAGGGGCTTAATAAACACACACATATCCACATGGCTCATATGCAGGCATCCATAACATGCTCAATGATTATTGTAGAGGTCTATGCCTCTGCTGTCCTACATTGCCCTGTTTCTTCTTATTTTTCCCAATAACTCTGCAATCATTTGCACTTTCTGTCATTATGTCTTTTCTCCATTATTCAGGCTCATTGCTACTTCCCTTAACTTGATTCATTTTTATCTATCTGATCATTGCCAGAACATCTCCAGCAATGACTTCTCTTCCATCACTGCAGTATTACTTCTGAAGGCCCCCTCCCCCTTCTCAATCCCCTCTGCAATTTTATCCACAAGCAGATCAGCTTCCACCATGTTAACCAGCCTCCTGTACCTCTCCTCACTTTTCTTGAGCCTGTCACAGCCTCCATGCTTTCAGTCTGCTTTTCTAACAACCACTCCTGGATACTGCAGTTAAACTTCACAAAGATTGAAACAATCATTTTTGGCTGCCATCACAGATATCCTGCCCTCTTTATCAGGCTGATCCAGAGCATGCAGAGTCCCTGCATCCTATTCGACCCCAAACAAAGCTTTCAATCCTGTACCCTCTTCATCATGGGGATGACTTGCTCCCCTGCTATCGTGACTATCCCTTCTGAGTACATCTGTCACTGAAAGCTTTACCTTGTTGCCCAACAACTTTGTCAGCTATTCCAAAAATCTTCAATGGACCTTCCATTCACCATGCTTTTTAAATGCTTTGTAAAGTCTTGTTGTCTGTATTCTATCCAATCTCAATTCCCCCTTACCCATCACTTCTGTTCTTTTGAACTACACTTCATGTTCTCCAGTAACTCAAACTGAAAATGTTCTATCTTCTTTAAAACCAAAGTCTTGAACCAAGTCCTCCATTACCTTTTCTAATATCTCCTTTTTTCTTGGATAGATTTATCGTCTGATTTTTCTTCTTTTATGGAGAATTTTCTACATTAAATTTGCTAGCTATTTGCTTGCAGTTTTTGTCATGTTTTTGTATATAATTCCACTAAATTGTTTTAGTGTAAAGATACAAAATCATTTAGAAATTAGAATAAAACATAATTAGTTTCTAGATTGGGGAAAAAATGAAAAAAGGCTGAGAGTGAAGATGAAAAGTCATCTTTCACATTGCAGTACCCAGGCCTCAGATGCAACAAGAAAATGGCAGCTGAGATAGTACATATTGCAGTCAGCAAGCTTTAGATGACAGAAATATATCTATGGAAATAAATAAACACACCAATTTTGAAGATACAGCTATTATTGAGACAAATATTGGAAAATTCCTTTAGCAGCTATTGAGGTAGTTACACCTTAAATGAATCTCTGCTATAGCTCTGTGAAAGTTAATTAAGCACAACTGAATTATTGTTTTCATTTAATCTCAGCTAATATAATCAATACATGCTATTCTAACTCAATATTTAAATGAGTGAACGATGAATGATTATAATGGATGCTGGGTACAAAACAGTATCTCATTCAGTTTATTACAATTTGTTTTTAAAGTTTTGTTCCTAAGTGCTACTGATCTGCTCAAACATTACTTCAGGCTTTGATGTGCTCGTCTCCAATGAAATAAATTCTCACTCCTATCCTCTATACTCCTTATTTTGCTCTCTTTTGTACAAGCTTGAATGGATATGATGGATGTGGTTCCCATTCACTTCCAGAACTGGTTAGACAAGAAAAAGCATTATTGAAGCAGACATTTCCTCCCGCGAAAAATTGGGAAGACTGGTGCCATTTTCTTTAGTCTCTCTTCATAAGATCCATTCCACAACCTTTGGCAACCCTCTGAGGCTATGCAGGGGGTAGCCAAGCTGTCAGAGGTACCACCTTTTGGAAGAAATGTTCAAGTATGCTTTTGTCTGGTCTCTCACATGGAAAGGAGTAATCCCTGTCACTATTCCGAAGAAGTACGGGGAGAGCTTTCTTCCGTGTCATGTGAAATATTTATCCGTCAATCATCATCAATACAACAGATCACCACGTCATTATTACATTTCTGCTTGCGGGAGCTTGTTGTGCATGGTTTGATTGCTATGTTTTCCATATCACTGTGGTGCCTATGGCTAAAAAAATACTTTTTTGGCTGTAAAGTGCTTTGATGGTGAAAAAAGCAATATAAATGCAACTTCTTGGTCATATAGGTATAGCCTATATTTCTTGGTTTAACGTGAGACAAAACTACTGTGATTATCACTTTTTAATGAACCATTAAAAAAACATTCTGTTTCAGACTACGTACTGAAACCTACTGGTAAACTCCTACTGAACTTAATGAGATTGTTGCAGGAATTAAATTAACAAGATTAGGCACTGTTGTCTGCATTTAGAGGTCATTAGTTAAAACATTGCAGTATAAACATCAAATTGACCCTGGTAATTAATCTTGCCATCCAAGCATGAGAGAGAATTGAGTAAAAGGCAAAAATGACCTCTCTTAAAAAAAGACTCAACCTTATCTTATGTTCCACTCTTATTGATTCTTTGCTTGTTTTTTTTAAAAGACAATACAACTGTTTGTACAATTTTCAAAGGAAACCTATTGAACTATGACTAATTAGTTCTTTTGATGAAATAAAACCAGCCAATGATGCAGGGACACTGCAGGTGTGTGTGCAGTATCATTATGTGAAAACAGTGCACATATGTGTGAGTTACATACTGGTGTCATCTGCCATGCTTTCAGCAGATAGCTTGCATCTTCCTTCAGCAGATAACTTACATTGGCTTGCCGTGGCAGCTCAAATGCAGTGTGTGCTGCAGATAGTCTAAGAATGAGTCACCATGACTGCTGCCAGGATATAAGGAGTGATTAGGACAACAGGCATGTTTTTGTAAAAGGCAATTCATGTTTAACTCATTTGATAGAGTTTTTTGATGAGATAACAGCAAGGGTCAATGAGGGACATGTGGTTGATGTGGTGTATATGGATTTTCAAAAGACATTTGGTGAAGTGCTACATTATAGGATTCTCATCAAAATTGAAGCCCATAGAATAAAAAAGACATTAGCAGAATGGAGAGAAAATAAACTAAATGATAGGAATCAGGAGAATAGAAGTGAATGGTGGTTTTCAGACTGGAGTGTAGTGTGCAGTGGTCATCCACAAGGGTCAGTTCTTGGTTCGCTGCTTTTCTTAATATATATTAATGACTTGGATTTGCATGTAGAGGGCACAATTTCTAAATATGTAGATAACACACGCAGAAGCTTAGTGAACTGTGAGAAGGGTAGTAATATACTTCAAGAGGATGTAGACAGGCTGTTGCAATGGGCTGATTACTCGGCAGATTAAATTTAATGCAGAGAAATGCAGTGTAATATTTTAGTAGGAAAATTTGGTGAGAGACAATATAATCTCAAGGATATAATTCTAAAAGTGGCACAGAAATAGAGAGGGAGAGAGAGAGAGAGCAAAGAATTCACTATAAACCTTTCTGGAACAATCATTTGGACACAGCCTGAGTATTGTATCTGATTCTAGTACCACACTTTAGGAATGATGTGAAGGGCTTAGAGAGGTGGCAGGGTTGACAAGAATTGTTTTCAGGGATCAGGGACTTTACTTGTGTGGATAGGTTGGAGAAGCTATGGTTGTTCTTCCTGGAAAAGAGGAGGTTGAAAGGGAATCTGATAGAGTTATATGAATTCATAAAGAGTGGATAGAGAACAACTGTTGCCATTGGCGATAGGGTAAAGGATCGGAAGATATAGAAGACGCATGAGATTCTGCGGATGCTGGAATCTGGAGCAACACACACAAAATGCTGGAGGAACTCCGCAGGTCAGGCAGCATCTATGGAGGGCAATAAACAGTCGAAGTTTTAGGTCGAGACCCTTAATCAGGACATCAGAATTTGATATAGATTGATCAGAAGATATAGAATGATGGTAGTTCGCAAAAGAATCAAAAGGTCTATGATTTTTTGATACAGTGAGTGGTTAGCATTTGGAATATACTGCATGGGAGAGAAGTGGGGGCAGATTCAATTGTAGTATTCAAAAAGGAATTGGATATGCTTGAAAAGAAAATAATTACAAGCATATAAGGAGAGGAAAGTGGGAAAAATGGAGCTAGCACAAACTAATGGGCCGGATGGCCTCCATTATGCTGTTACCTTCGGTGATTTTGTTGAAGAATGGCAAAAATTTGGAAATCTCTCCCTGAAAGTACTTTTCTGGCCTGGCCAGCTGAACAATTTAAAGGCAACATTCTTTTAAGGCAAGAATACTTAGGGAAATAAAGCCAAAGCAGGTAAATGGAGTTGAAATATAGACCAGATGTGATCTAACTGAATGGCAGAATAAGCCTGAGGAGCCAAATGGCCTACTCCTATTCTCATCTTCCTCCTTATGGAGAGAACAAGTAAATTAACTTACTGAATGAAGGAACGCTCACACTAGAAACAGTTCTCTGTTCCTTTTCTTCCAGAGGTGTCTCCAAGTCCGTTTGTACTATTAGCATTTTATTTTTGCGTTGCACTTCTATAATCTGCCATAGTCAGTTTGTTGCAAAGAGGGGTTTAATGCAATTCTTACTAAAACCTAATGAAGAATAATTTAAATGCTTTTGGCTCAAGTAGCCTTTCATAGTAGCCCATTATGTGAGGTGAAAAATTAAGGATACAATTACAATTTTAAGACAGTAATATAAAAAAAATTCTGTTATGCAACTTCTTTTTAAAGAAGTCCCACTCCAACTGTAATCATGGAGCTCAACATCTGTGTAAATGCCCACCTGTCACATCCAGTGCTGAACCTGTTAAAATTTGTGAGTTCAGAGAGAGGCCAACTATTTAAGTATCCTGAGTGTATGGCCAATCCATTTTTCCAGAATCTTAGTGTCCATTTGTTTGAGGAATGAGCAAATTGTGTCATTCATTGTGCTGATGCATCCTGCTGCATTTCCGGTTTTGTCTCCAGATGGTTTGTATGTCTGCAATTCAACTGCACTTAGGCATTTTCTATTGTACGGGGTACCAGTCCATCAAAGTCCTGCTGAGCTGAGGCCATGGGATCACATTTCCCAAGAATTTCAATCCTGGGCCTCTGACATTGCTGTATTTGCGGCTGGAGAAGAAAATTCAATGGATGTCATCAGGATAAATTGGGACTGGGTATGTGCAAGTCTCAATTTCTTGGACCCCATTGGAGCTATGTCGTTAAACCCTGCATAGACATTAGATTTTCTGCCAGTTTATCAATTGTAAGGATAGGAAGAAAGCATCTTCTGTTACTAAACTGGCTGTGATTATGGAACATGAGTGAAGCTCTTTGCATCAACCAGACCACTCATTATCCTTGTATCCTCAAACTGAAGGGAATTCTATGAGTTAGTTTGCGGGGGTTCAGAAATCACCAAGATAATTATGAATTATATTGGTATATTCATATTCAATATTTTTTAAATATAAATTTTTGGCACCACAAGTAGCAGTTTATTATGAAGTATATTGAGTTGGCTGGAACTTAAACATAAAGGACTTAGTAAATATTGAAAATAATGATGTTAATTGCAATTCTCAGTTTTTAAAAATTTGTTCCTGATGATAGAAGTGTTATTATCTAATAATACAATAGGTTTACCAGCCAGCCTCTGGATAACTCTTGTTGCTGTTTAATATCATTTAGTTAATTATCATTTTAACTATATCCAGCTAAAATATGTGCACATTATGATGATACATTCAAAAGGAATCAACACAGCGTTTCATTATTCACTTTTAACTTGATTTTTATTAGCTCAATAAAAACATTTCTATTGTCAGTGCATTTGAGTAAAATTCCTAGCCATGAGTGAATTACAAGCATTTCTATGTTGTCTGCAGGCACTAAATTGTCTAGTAAAAAGAGAATTCAGTACCATATTTTAAAGCTATATTTAAACCCCATGAGTGTAAGGATGAAGTAACAACTTCTGCACTGCCTTGGATTTGGGGGAAATTTGAAGTCAAAGTCCATGTGTATTACTTAAAAATCTTAAAAATTAGAGTTCTATTCCTTTGAATGAGTCTGCAATATGTCTGACTGTTTTTCCCCTCATAAAATTGTGTTTTTGGCAAGGGTCTGACCTTGGCCAATGCACGTCTGTACAACAGAGTGGATGAAGTTTTAGTGCTGTACAGATGTAATTCTTTCAAAATAGTATCAGAGCACATGTTGTTCAAATAAAATACTTTGTCTCCATTCAGCTGGCTTGTTCTTTCAGTCTGAACCTGTATTGCATAGGACCTGAGTCATATCAGCATCCCAAGACACTGTTTGGGAGTTAGAGAGCTAAAGAGGATAATGGAACAAAAGTTATATGGAGTGCATAATTATTTCCAGAGAGTGACACAATGATGAATGTGTATTGATGCTAGTGATACAGTCTATGACTTAGGAATCAGTGACATAATTTTCCCTTTTGGGATGTTTTTAAACTATAATGGTTTCTCTCTTTAGAAGAAGCAATAAGCTTATCCTCGGCTTGTTTTCTGTCATGATCATCTGAAGACAACACATTTGTCACAACTATAATTAGTTGTCCATAGTGGCCAATAGAATATGGCATTTGACATTGTGAGGTGCCATAATCCTCACATATTGCCACCTTAGAGTTGAATATTGAATCCAGACATAACCATCATTTACTGAACAACATTGATGAAACGTGCATTGAATGATGTGATATCAGTGATTTGCATGTTGGTGTAAAACTTCAATTTCTTCAACTCTTTTTGTGCTTCTGATGGCATCAGGATAAGGTTTTATCATGTGAGACATTAGTCTGTATTGTCCTCACTCCCAGTAGCCCCTTGTTGCTCTGTTAGCTAATAGGAAGAGAATCAACGCCTAGTAGGACATATCTTTGCTTGTTGCATTCTTTCTAACATTGTGTAAAGAAAACAAAAACTTTAGTAATTTATTCACACATTAAATCATCTTTGTGATATATTAGACTCTTGCCAAGAACACCTTTCTAAAATATTAGCATATTTGTACCATATCCGGAAGGGAGGGAGAGGGGATAGGTGAGTTGATAGGTGAGGAACATTTTTGTTCCTGAACTAGAGCTTGAAAATCAACAAAATCATTCTTATTTTATGTTTACAACACAACAGAAGGAGGCCATTTGGCCCATCATTCCATGCCAGCTCCCTGGGAACAATCCCATTAGGCTCATTCCTTGTCTCCCTTTTATCGACTTACTCTCTTTCATACATACCCATCAATGTATCTTTGATTCTCTTTGTCATGAGCCTACCCTAAGAGAATAATTTACAATAGCCAATTAACCCACCTGCACATCTTTGGGAAAAAACAGACTACCCAGAGGAAATCCATGTGATTTCAAAGAAAACAAACAAACTCCACACAAACAGCACCTGAGGTCAGGATTGGAACCTGGGTCGTTGGAGTTGTGTGATAGCAGCATTTACAGCAGCACTATTGTTCCACCATTTCATAATTGTTCAATGTTAAAAAGAAACTTTCTGGAATTACACCAATGAAAAACTCTGCCTTTGTGTCAAATGATAGAAAAAATAGCATTTGACAACATATGGCTGAGGAGACATGGCAGAGGATTGTGTCTCTTAATGAACTTCTGATACTTAACACCCTTTTGAGGTAGCAACAGAATAAGTCTCTTCTAAGGATTTCCTTGTTAATTTTCTGTTCTCGGCCAGTATAAGGTAAGATAAAATCCTCTTTTGTTACCAAGTCTGCTCGGGAGGAGCTTTGGCAGTGACTTTATTACAAAATGCCTGTCTGCCCTCTTGACTGGAAAAAGTGAATTTAATGGTATAAATGTTCCTTTGATTATCACATTTAAAAAAAATCTTTACCTAAGATCTTTATTGAAGTGCATCCATTTCAGTAGCAGAGTATGACACAGTTGCAATTATTGATTCAACACAAGGATAAAAATAGTAGCATGCATAGACATCACATCTAAATTCAGACTGTAGATAGTTCAATCTTCATTGCTGATGAAAGAGTTAATATATCTTTCTGATTTGTACTTCGTTCTGTAGGACAGTCTTTGATTTAAAGATCAGTGTAACAAAACCACATGGTTTACAAAGTTTCAACATACCTGGACTGTGCTACTTCAAACCTGCTTTCAGATTTGGAAGGTTTCTAACATGTAGATTGTTGAGCATGTTCCAGGACTATTCTGTGTTCTATGACAATCATTACCTTCCAACTTGACTGTTTCTGAAATATATTATTTTTAAACTCCATCCAAGCATCACAATATCATTGAGGGTCCCCTGTGTCTGAAATAAAACACCAGATGTATCTCCCATTAAAAGAAAAACAATTACTTCACTGTTTGTAGACTGTTACTACTGACTGACCAGTTATTTCTTAAACACCATACAGTATACAAATGTAAAGTTTTAGAAAAATAAATGTATGTTCTGTCATTTGTCAATTTCTGTTTTAAGTTCCGTTACCCTAAATTTTGTATAATTTTAAAGTTTAGTGTTAAAATTCTTGCCTTCTTACTGCCTCTTAAATATATAATCTCATGTTTAGGAATACCATTAAATGATCACCATTTCACAGAGTTTCATAGAACTTTGTTGACGAGAGATTTTAATATAAGAATTCCATCCCCAAAACAGTGATCTCAACTTAGGTACCCACTTAGAGCCATCCATTTCATTGGCTAAATAATGCAACCAATTTGGGCAGTTAGAGAGAGGAATGACTGTTTTATATTTGTGACGATCTGTGAGCATTTTTAAAATCATATCAGTAGAACATGGAACATAGAACAGTATAGCACAGTAACTTTTATACTCAATGACTCAACTGATGATAACATCAGTGAAGGAACTGACATGAAATGACTCATAACCAAATGAAAGAGTGAATGAACTGGTTTAAAATTAACACAAAACATGCACTGTTACTAAAGCAGTGGTGCAGTGACGAGCATGTCATTTCATCTATGAAAGTTTATTAGCGAGAGCCACTTGAGTGCAAATTGTAAAGCAACCAAATTGGGGTAGTTAAGAAAGCTTATGGGATGTTAGCTTTCATAAGTCACGGGATCGAGTTTAAGAGCCGCGAGGTAATGATGCAGCTCGACAAAACTCTGGTTAGACCACACTTGGAGTATTGTGTCCAATCCTGGTCGCCTCATTATAGGAAGGATATGGAGGCGTTGGAAAGGGTGCAGAGGAGATTTACCAGGATGCTGCCTGGATTAGGGAGTATGGATTATGAGGAGAGACTAAAGGAGCTAGGGCTTTACTCATTGGAGAGAAGGAGGATGAGGGGAGACATGATAGAGGTATACAAATTATTAAGAGGAATAGATAGAGTAGACAGCCAGTGCCTCTTTCCCAGGGCGCCAATGCTCAATACAAGAGGGCATGGCTTTAAAGTGATGGGTGGGAAGTTCAAGGGAGATATCAGAGGAAGGTTTTTTACCCAGAGAGTGGTTGGGGCATTGAATGTACTGCCTGCGGTGGTGGTGGAGGCTGATACGTTGGTCAAGTTCAATAGATTGTTAGATAAGCATATGGAGGAATTTAAAATAGAGGGATATGTGGAAATAGAGGGAATAGAGGGATAGTCTTAGGCGTGGTTTAAAGGTCGGCACAACATGGTGGGCCGAAAGGCCTGTATTGTGCTGTATTGTTCTATGGTTCTATGGTTCAAATTTTGAAGGGCCAGTTGGATTGTCCTCAGTACCAAAAGATCTGTGGGTACGAATTTGTCTTCCATTGCTTGCATTGAATGTGTGCCATAATATTGAAAATCCAGTGTATTCCCTACTTGATTATTTGGAAATATATATTAGGAGGGAATTACAACAGGTAACAGATACCTTAGGTGCCAGCAACAAAATGAATTTCTACTTCCTGATGTTCAGAAAGAGATTACCTGTTTGTGAAAGCCACGTTGTGTAATGCTGTTTCATTTTTACTTTTTAGAACTATTCCAGTTAAGGAACATCTGCTAGAATTTATTGAAATGTATCTATTTGTCACAAGACTGAACTCAGCTTACATACTGAATCAGAGTAAACTAAATATGAAGAAAATCACCACTGGATTAAATGATTCTTTTCAATTGTCCTTGGGTTACTCTGTGCAGTTAATCCAGCTTCAATTGATTCTGTGATGTTAACAAAGTAAAATGTAGCTTTCAAACTCAAAGCTTGAAATGGCTGGAGCAGTGAAGGTCTTCTTTATTAAAGTTCTCAGCCACTTATTACACTGGATAATTGCACAATTAATTCATAGAGCATGAAGCTCTTTAGAGTGTTTCAATATGATACAGCGCTATGTAAATACAAGCATTATCATGGCTTTTGATAAACTGAGCTTGTTTTGTCTTTTCATAAGAACATAATCAAGAGTAGGCCATTTGGCTCCTCATGTCTGCCCCACTATTCTTTAAGATCATGGCTGGTCTTTTACCTCAGCTCCGCTTTTCATCACTAACCTCACTAACCCTATATCCCTTGATTCCCTTAATACCTAAAGAATCTTTCTTATATTAACTACTCATTGCAGATAATATACAGAGATTTTACTAATGATTTCTTAATCTTTAATTCTTCTATTTACCTATCCTTTGAGGGAATTGAGGGAAAAGAACAAAGAGCAGGTTTATGTGTTTGGATTGCAGTTTCCATCCTCATATTTACACTTATTACATCTGATAAGCAAACTGAAAGAATTGCAGTGGTTTTACACCCTCCTGAGACTTGAAGTTTCAAACTTTGATGACAGCAGAGGCAGCATACCAACGGGCCAACCCGTTTACCATAAACTTAACCTGTTTTTACCAAATTCACTAATTTAAATCACAATACCCTGTGGGTTCCTTGGAGTTGCTTTCCAACGTCAGATTTTCATGCTTTCACATAGCGTGCAAAGTCTTCATGCCGATGCAGTTTGCTGAGTGACCATATGTTGCCAAGATATGGCACAACATAACATTACACAGAGATAAGAGAGATATTCTTCAATTCCAACTTACTAGCAATGGAGAAGTATGAGTGAAATTTATGCATGAAAATACACATCATGTGATGTCACAAAACCAGAGAATCTAATTTGTATATGTTACCACACAGCCTGAGGTGCACATCAGTAATGGAATTCTGCTCTATTCCATTGTCCGCAGTTTTTAAACTGAGTTTCGAGGGACTCACAGTGACACATATCTGCAGACTGACTTCATGGTTTTCCTAGTAACATCTAGTACAGGGTATAAGTATATTTGGCTCACAGCCAGATTTTTCACAGTATCTGACCCAAGGAGGCAGCACCATGGAGTTGGGTGGGATTGCCCAGGTTGGCACTGTGACAATAGAATTTCCCCAGTTTGCTCTTTGTTTAATTTAAAGAGAATTAAATACCCCAATATACATTGAAGGTTTGGAATGGGTGGCCACAAAATCATGCCTAGTTCTACATTTGGTGGTACTTTTTCACTGTGATGTGCTGTAGAGAAGGGCAGTATGAATCCCATCTATTACTCCAATAGGAGGAGGGTAAGGGGACAACCAGAGCGACAGTCACACTGAGCTGCCCACTGTTTAGTACAGCAGTTGATTATAGGGTGGTATCAGCAGGAGCTTGGGAGCACAGTGTCTGACTGGCCTCCTTGCCAGAAATGGTGCACATGGGCCAGTGAGACCAGGGAGAGGAAATGGGAAAAACATATTACAAAATTTTTCAACAGAGATAAGAAGAGCCACTGTCTTACTCTTTTTTAAATAGAGAAAATATTAGAATCTGCTGCTCTTGTAAACGAACTGGCTTGTTATAAGCATCCTAAAAATAGGCTCTAATTAAGGCTACTTTATTTTATTTCTTTGGAGGGGGGTGGTGGTGGTGGTAGTGGGGGTTGGGGATGAGGATGTGGTGACTTAATTCTCTTCCCCGCAGCTACTGGTTAAGGTGAATATGTGAATAGCTAACCCGGCTAGGCACCTTCATTTTGTGGGTCACTGCTTGGGTAATGGTCTATTAATTTGCTCTATTTTCCCATGTGAGACAAACTCAATTTCTTGGGTGGATTGTGAGCTAACTGTTGACACTGTGATTGATTGGTTGAACAGATGTTGCAGCCCACCTCCCCCCACCCACCTCGAAAAAAAAACTTACAGGCAGTATTTACTACATGCTATAGTAACTGCTTGCACCATGAAAAATGACAAAAATATTGAACAATAAATAGGGTTTACAAACCCAATTTAAAATTATTATGGTAGGCTGTGTTACAGATGGGGCTGCTTGATACTCATCTCAAACAAAATAGTATTTCCTTATCACTATTATTTTAAATCGCTATCAAATGAGGAAATGCAATGATAAATTCAATTTTTACTGATGGATTCTGCTGTTTGCAGTTGAATGCTGCATGGCAGTGTAAACACTGGATGCCTGTCAAACAAATAATTTCCCAAACTTGGGCCAGGAGTCCGATCTGAATTTGTCAAGGGCAAATGAAGTCATTGTGGTGCAATCCAATCTGGTGGTACATCCACACACAACCGTGAAACTTTTCCTTTTAGTTTGTTCTTGTCATTTTATTATCCTTTAATTTTTCCAGAAGTTTGTTTCATGTTGCTTTGCCCTTTACTGAGGCAACCTGCTCCCAGGCCTCTTCAAATATCCTACTCGTTTAGGTGGCATCACACAAATGATCTGCCTTTAATTTTCTTGCTGCCACTCATTATGAGAGTAGATAATAGGGTCCAGAGAAAAGGGCAGAAAGAGAAAATGTGTGAATAATTATGTGGTTAGAAATTATTTACTCTCCTGATAACAATTCCTCATTTTCTTTCTAAATTCTCTGAACTTTAAAGACTTCAGTTGTTGGGAGCAGTAGCAGATAATGTAACTTATCCCAGGATTCTTATCCTTCTTTAATGTCTTATATCAGTCACTTTCAAAAAGGGCCAATAAAACTCAAAAGGTGGAAGAAATAGTCACTTTGTATATACTTATTATTCTAATAAATTCAGGACATCCTAAAATGCTATATAATCAATCTCATAAGATAAGATTTTATAAGATAAAGTTAGATAGATATTTGATAAACAAGTGGGTGAAAGGTTACTGTGGATGGACTGGAATGTGGAGTTACAATCAGATCAACCATGATCTTTTTCAATGTTGGAACAGGCTTGAGGGGCTCCTAATTCATCAGTTCGTTTATCGAAAAAAGGGGCAGCCAGTTAGCTCACTGTAAAGTCCACAAATAGCAATGAAATAATGACCAGATATTTTGTTTTGGAGATGTTGATTGAGAGATAAATATTGGCCAGGGCACGGGGGAGAACACTCTTGCTCTTGCTCTTGCTCATGTTGTGTCCTGGGAACTTCTATGTCCACCTGTGAGGATATTCAGGGCTTCAGTTTTAAATCTTATCTTAAATATAACATCTTTAAGACTGAGATGATGAAAACCTTCTTCACGCAGGGAGTGGTGAATCTTTGGAATTGTTTACCCAGAGGCCTGTGGAGGCTTAGGCATTGAGTCCTTTCAAAACAGAGATCAATAGATTTCTGGATAACAAGGGTATCAAAAGATATGTGGTTAATGCAGGAATGTGGCACTGAGGAAAAAGATCCGCCATGATTTTGATAAATGGTGGAACAGGCTTAAAGGGCCAAATGGCCTACTCCTGCTCCTATTTCTTACAATCTTATCTGACACAACACCCTCTGGATTATCTGATCAGCCTCTGGAATGAACCTTAAATCCACAAGGTTTTTGACTCAGATTCAAGAGTGCTATCACTGAGCCAAGACTGTCAATAATAGAACTCAATTAAACAATGTGAACTGCTCTTTTGTTACTTAGCAAGATTTAAAAAAAAGGTAGATCCAACAATTTTTGCAAGTTATATTTAAAGAAAACTATTAGCTATATGAGGGATCTGAGTCTTTTTTAATTCACAAGATGTGATTTTTTTTTAGCAGTCTAGGTGAGGCTCCTCTCGAGATATAACAGCCTACGTTTTGTTATCATATTGCTCATTCCCAGGTTACCCAGCCAAGTGCTTTGCACCCAAGCTTTTCAAAATCTAAGCATTAGAATATGCCATTTTACATGTGTCAGTTTAAGGATGTTTTATGGAATCATAATCAGTAGCTAGAGAGTCATGTTAGGGGGCTGAAGATAGAGAAAGGAGAGGCTAGATAATCTCATTTTGAGATGGTTTTTAAGTTATTTTTAAAAGACAATGTCCAAATCTCTCTGCTAAGGAAAAGTTCAAGGGCTCCCATTAATTCAAAATGAAAATGACAAATTCATCTTCTGTTGACAATTAAATGAAGTATATTATAATTGATACTAATTGAGCCACTGAGAGCTATTTCTTGCATTACAGTCTGCATTAAAAACTGCTAACGCAGCATATTTTTTGACGTTTTTTGGTCAGCAGTGAGATTTGTTCAGTCAAGCTGCTAAAGGTTTATGGGACACAGCAGTTCTTAAAAAAATGCGACACGTGTATGATTAGTTAAAAATTTATATCAATGCCAGTCCCCGACATGAGCTTTCCTGCTGAGCTTTTCTGATCTCTACGGGTACTTGTTTCCACATCAAAAGGGGACCCCCCTTTAAATCAGCTCTTTTATAAATTTCATTTGGAATACAGGTAACTGACAATTTACATTTGTAACCAAAAATTTACTGCCTTCATCTGGTTGTGGTTTTCTCCACATCATTTTCCAGTCAAACATCAACCGTTTGGTGCTAAAATACAGCCGTCTTTCTAACTATGACAATGTTAGCACATTTAGTTGATTTAAGTAGATTTTTTTTCTAATGAGGTGCTTTGTTCTTTTGCCATGCATTGCTGTTTGAGGGGCAGACATGCACAGTATACTGCACAATAATGAAGCTAATGGCATTAGACATTTGTGCCACTTTGGGGAAGAATAAAAGAAACAGGCATTAACTTTTTAAAAAATCTTTTGAAATCCTGAAGTTTTTTGACTCACTTTGGCCTGCCTCCAATTACTTTTATCACCTTTTTTTTGTTGTGGTAAGAAAGGTGTCTGGTGCTAGGGACATGAAGTGGGTGTTGAATATACGCACATTATTTCAGTAGAATAAATGGTGATTTTTGAAAAGAATAAAAGGCATAAAAATGTTGACTTATCAATTCATTAGATGGATTTATATGAAGCATGTTAACAAGGTTGTTTCACTGTTTTGATTTCTCATAAAGATCAAACATCTGTGAAAAATTATGATCGATTTTAACAGCATTTTGTTTTTCTTTGAAAACATAAACATTGGTTGCTAGCAACAGTAAGAGAGAAACCAGATTTGAAAGATTATCGAGCCCAGTGTTAATGTAAATTAACATGACTAAAAAGTTGTTAATATAAACTGTGAATTACATCAGTAACTGTACGTTATTAATGCTGTATGTTCATTAATGTGTACATTCTGTGCATACAACAAAATTGCCTAAACATCAACTCCTTGTAACAGGAAGCTTTCTACTTACATGGATGCCATTAAATGATTGTGACATCTTCCAGATCTAAACATGCAGCTAAGGAACAACGTCAAGACTGCATTGACATTGCCCCTCTAATTTTATGCCCAAGCTTCCTGCACTTCCCATGCATTGACTAGAGACCACACAGGGTACAGGTTTGCAGCTTGCCAGTGCATTATTGAGACAGCATATGCTTGTGACTTCATTACATGGTATTGGCAGCACCCATGTTGCTCTCAAGGATCCATGAGCTATTGCATCAGCAAAAGTAGATCTATTTTCAGGAGACTCCAATTTTCGGTGAGACTCCAGTGTTCAGTGAGCACCATTTCTGTTGTTTGGTGCATTAACCTGCTAGCAGCATCTTTCTTTGGGGAGGTGAGACACCTGATGAAGGAAGCTTCAATCTGAGGGAGTTGAAATTCAATTTGCAAGGCTTCTTGATTAGAAATGGATTTCAGGGATTCATTTGGAATGCACAGATGAGCTCCATTGTCAGTTTGTTGTTTCAATGAACTTGTTGGAGAAGGAGGTAATTGAAAGGGGACTGTGGGGAGCAGAATTTTACTGAAACTGGAAGAAGCACTCCAGGGGCAATGATTTAGAATTCCTTTGCTAATATTCTAACTCCTGAGCCAGGCAGGACCTCCTTATTCCAAGATATTGTTAATGAATTATTCCTGGCTGTGCTGAGCTTTAGAACCTGGAGTGCAGGGTTTGTCACAGGAGTTGAAATTCTCTCTACTAAATTCCAGATGGCTGTGCAAGCCAACGCTCTCAATATTAATAAGTTCACGCTCACCAATGCAGGAACCTTACCTGAGCTCTATGCAAATAGGGTTATGTGTTAAGGCATCAGCAAGGCTCCAGAGCAAATGCCATGGTTCTAAAGCTATATTTTGCCATCTTGTACTTTAGCACTCTTGGCTTGGACAAATAGAATACTCATGGTGAAAGGGAGTGTAATACCTATTGCGCAAGGGGAAATCGTATAATGGAGGCACACCTTTCATAAGCTTGAATTTCTGCATGTGCTAGACACCTCATTTCCCCCAAAAAAGGGGATCTTGTTTAGTAGACAACTATCGCTATGTTATCGAGTTGCTTGAAGAATTGGCAATCTTGCCTTGACTAGCTTGCATCGTACTTTGGAAGGAGACACATAGCTGATTCATCTGAGTATTCACAGAATATCCTTCACTTCAGTACTGGGTCCCCATGAGGTCAAAATTAGCAAAGGTTATGTACATTAAGATCTCCACAGAATAGCAGCCAATCCTTCTTCACGTATCATGTCTGCCTCTTCCACCCCTATGATAAGTGTCTCACTCTGTATTCCTTCCTGTAAATTGCTCTATCTGACCTGTTCACATCTGCTTCATGTTATGTGGGTGATAGTATGAATATTGAAACAATGCTGTTTAGACTTTTAGGTAGATCTACCGGAACACTATTTGGCATATGGAGACACAAGAGAAACTGCAGATGCTGGAAATCTGGAGCAACACTCAAAATGCTGGAGGAACTCAGTGGGTCAGGCTGCATCTATGAAGGGAAATGGACAGTCGACGTTTCGGGTCGAGACCCTTCATCAGGACTGGAAAGAAAGAGGGGAAACAGCCAGTATCAAAAGGTGGGGAGAAGGGGTGGAGCAAGAGCTGGCAGGTGATAGGTGGATCCAGGTGAGAAGCAGGTGAGAGGCAGGTGAGGGAGGGGAAGAGTGGGAATGATGTAAGAAGCTGGGAGGTGATAGGTGGAAGTGACAAAGGGCTGAAGAAGATGGAATCTGATAGGAGAGGACAGTGGGCCATGGAATAAAGGGAAGGAGGTGTGGAGGGGAACCAGAGGAAGGAATGCGTGGATGACGGGCAGATTGAACGAGTGGGGGAGGGGAAAGAGATGGGTTGAAGGGGCCAGTGGGATAAGGGGAAAATGGGAACAGAGGGGAGTGGTTACCGGAAGTTAGAGAAATTGATGTTCATGCCGTCAGATTGGAGACTACTAAAGCAGAATATGAGGTGCTATTCGTCTAATCTGTCTCTAGCATCAAGTTGGCTGTAGAGGAGGCCGTGGACAGACATGTCGGTGTGGGAATGGAAAGTAGATTTAAAATGGCTGGCCACCAGGAGATCCTGGCTGGTATAGTGGACGGAGTGAAGGTGCTTGACGAAGCGATCCTCCAATCTGCGTCGGGTCTCACCAATGCAGACGAGGCCGCACTGTGATCACCGGATGCAATAAATGACACCAATGGATTCACATGTGAAGCGCTGCCTCACCTGGAAGGACTGTTTAGGGCCTGCATGTTGGTGAGAGAGGAGATGTAGGGGCAGGTGTAACACTTAGTGGAGTTGCAGGGATAAGACCCTGGAGGGGGAGGGGGATTGGTGGGGGATTTGGCATATGATGCATGTACTATATATTAGTATGCAAACCTTGGGTAGCGTTTTTGCAACACAACACAACCCTTGTTTTTAACTTCTAAAATTCATACTCATTAGCAAAATCAAAGAAGATAAAAAGAAAGAATGACTTGCATTGATGTTCCTGTCAGGACATTCCACAGTGTTTTACAACTAATGACATACTCTTGAACTTAAGTCACTGTTGAAATGTAGTAATGCAGCAGCCAGATTGTGCACAGCAAGCTGACACAACAATAATGCGATATTGAACAGATAAAATAATAATGATCAGGAAATTAGGAATAAATCCCTGCCTCCAGGAGCCACCATTGTAGCTTTTACCTTCATTTGAAGGGGTAGATAAGGCCTTGGTTTATCATTTCATCTTAAAGTTATCACCTCTGATAGTGCAGCACAACATCAGTGTCACCATAGTATCACAGGAGTGTCCATCCTAGATCTTAGTGCTCAGGGCTCCAGAGCATTAACCTTGAGCTGAAATCTTCTGACTGAGAGGTATGAGTGTAACCAAGTGAGTCACAGCTGGCATAATTTTTATGTGTATAAAGGTAAAGTAGAAAAACTGTGATAAATTAAGGAGGAAATTAGACACTGTTTCATTTAAGAAAACATATTTTGTTATTAAATTTAGTTTTGAAAAATCTTTGAACATTTTAAGTTATCTTTATGACACACAATCTTAGAACTGAATTTTTCTGAGTGTGACCCACCTGCTGCATTCACCACTTGCATTTCCTCTGAGTCCGAACTTGCCTGTTTCAGTTCTGTATGCTTGAATTTTATGGCTCAGATCAACATTACAGATGAGCAGCGAGGCCCTGAGCAATGGCTGAGATTGCAGCAATGTAATCAGGTTACATGGGCAGATCAGATCAAAACTACTTTCGGAACCTTTGAGCGATGGCAGACCTCAGCTTTGCCGTCTTTTAAAGCAGTCGAGGATTATCAATGTTTCTGAAAGTCCCTGACATTAAGAAACATATGAAAACTATAAGAAATGAAATAAACAATTGCGATTCTTTATGTTATTAATTAAAAGTAAGATCAACTAAAACACTTAACACACTTTTAAATAATTAAAAAGTTTAAATCAACTATAAATAATGAAAAAATGTAATTTAGCTTATTCTCACATTTCCTCTCTGCAACCTTACAATTGAAATCAAAATTATTTGGTTTGAGGATCTGAGAGCAGATTCAGCAGCATAAACTCTGGGTGATCTCAGCTGGTTCCTGAACTCTGCAGAGTCCAGTGGCAGAGTGCAGCTGGGAAATCACTGGCCAACTTCAGTCAGCAGGGTCAAGATTTCCACATTTATGTGTAAGTCATGACGTTATGGGCACATACATGGTTAAATGCCAGCAGTGTGGAACAGTCTGGTGAAATCCGAGCCACATACTTTTCAACAATGAATATTTTATTAAAAATAAATGCATAGGAAAGTGATGTGACAGTGGCAGGGGCAATTTCTCCCCAAAGAAGGGGTTTAGTTACATTACATGATATTTCTTTGGAGTGATTAGGGTGGGACTGAAAGCAGCCCAGCTTGCAGTTTTGATTCTACGGATATCACAGGATTTGAGATCAACAAAAGCATCAGCAATGATCCCTAGTTTTCCTTTGGTAAAATGGGTATATAGCCACACGTGAAGTCAATATTTATACAGTGTTTAAAATTCATTGGAGCACCTGTGCTGCAGATCCAATAAGTACTTCCATCTGGGTCTGTGTGTGTAGTTAGAACCTTATCAACTCTTTATCCTGACAAATCATGACGCACAGATATGTAGTAAAACTAATTTATCATATACGAACATTTCACTATGGAACCATAATAGAAGAGCTAGACTTTAGCAAGTGTATTACACAGATAATGTATTTGACATTAATAAACTGGTGTATGGCTCAATATCACAGATGTGGGATGCCGATAAAGTGTGACAGATTGCTTATTGATGAAATACATATGTTTGGAGTCATCAGCTTAGGCTTTCCTTACAGAATAAGGTAGATCATTACATAGTTTAGTGTAGTGGGACTAAAATCTTTACATGCTGTGATGAAAGAAACTGCCTGTGTTCTGGGGTATAAGTAGTGGAAACTCAAAAGGACTTCAAGATGTTAATGGGTGAAGATTCTGGTCACAATAAACTGGTCAGGTTAACAGCTTGATCATAATACAGCTGGTAATATGGAGAAGGCATTATATCAAAAGTCATGACTGCCACAATTAATTTATATATTATTTATTTTAATAAAATACATTTTTTTCTAAAGAAAGAAACTGCACAATCTCTCATACTGTGAATAATCATACTGACATAGTAACTGCAGTGAAACAGCATGAAAGGAGCTTGCACTGAATCTGATTGTTACTGATATGACAATGTCTCTTTTTAGTATGGTTGAGGAACATGAGAGCAAGGGAAGACATTGATTAGATTCAGTTATTCTGGAACAAATCCAAGTGAGGCTCCACCCTTTTGTGATCTAAAAGACAGTGGAGTTGGAACCTTTCAATAATAACTTTTTCGGATAAATATAATTGAATTTGAAGAATTGTACTGTAAATGAGTTTTCTGACTGCATGTAGTCGACATATCTTTATGTATTTGCTAAAGGAGCTTTTTTCTTGAAATTAATAAGTTTTGCAATTAGAAAGACTCATTGCAAAGTGTTACACGTGAATTGAGTACAGGTATCTTGTTTGTTTTCTTTCTGCTTGCTTACGTTGCTCAAATTTTTTGATCTCTTTAGACCTCAGTAATTATAAATTTTGATAGAGTTCCGTAACCTTTAGGTGAAAGTTAACGAATTCCGTAATAATAAAGGGGGAATTAAATTTATGCTTCGTATGTGTCATTTGGAAAAATCTCTGGTGTCAAACGTTTAAGTGATTCTTGGGCTTCCTTTTAATAATACATGGGAGCTGAGGGTGACCCATTATTTGGTGCTTCTTTTCCATTATAAATGGCACAGATTATCCCAATCCAGTTGTTGAGCATCGTCTCTTTCTGGTAGATTTCTGAAAGTTGGACGTGCCTGTTAACACCAGCTGCGTTTCCATCCTATTCCTTGTCTGTAAAAAGCATTGGGTAGCTTCTGACATGATAAAGAATATCTAAGTACATGTCCTCTCCATTCAGTCACAGCTTCGAACTTCTCTTTCCTGCTTCTGCAAACAGTGATGATGCCCAAAATTATGTCTGAGGAGTCCAGGTAACATCAATATTGCCTGCTTGCTTGACATCTGCGTCTGGAGACAATGAAGATTGTTTTGGTTGGTCAAATTTGACAGTGTTTATTATCAGCCTCTTTCCTTCTTGCTAAATAAGTACACTGTATATATTTACAGGAGCCATCCACTGCCCATCTCATCCCTCAAGAATTTACTGTATTTTGGTATAAGGAAGATTTTGTAAAACAATAGGGGTAGTAGTGGAATCAGGAAGTTTGGTGGAGTTTAAGAAGCTTGTAGATGGACACATGACTATAAAAGGAATGGAGGGATATGGATGATAAACAGGAGGAGGACATTTCGTATAAATTGGCATCAAGATCGACACATTGCGGGCCAAATGGCCTGTCCAGTGCTGTACTGTTCTATGTTCTATGTTCTAATAGTAGAGTAGGGAAGATTTTGCAGAACAATAGTAGAGTAGGGTGTTTACCATCTTAAGTAACTCATAATCTGTGGGCACATTTGGAATTTTTGGGGCAGGCATGGTAGTGTAGCGGTTAGCGTAACGCTATTACAGTGCCAGCGACCTGGGTTCAATTCCAGCCGCTGTCTGTAAGGGGTTTGTACGTTCTCCCCATGTCTGCATGGGTTTCCTCCGGGTGCTCTGGTTTCCTCCCACATTCCAAAGACGTATGGGTTAGGAAGTTGTGGCCATGCTATGTTGGCGCCGGAAGCGTGGCGACACATGCGGGCTGCCCCCAGAACACTCTACACAAAAAGATGCATTTCACTGTGTGTTTCGATATACATGTGACGAATAAAGATATCTTATATCTTATAAACATTGAAGGAAAATAATATCAAGAAGAGTTGGCATTCTGACTGTGAAGGTATGCTATGACTGCACCATACCTTATGCCGAATCCTAATCAGTAATGAACTGTAAACTGCAGATCACTATCCTTTGAAATTCCCCACAACCTAACTACTCAATGGGACTCTTAGCAGTTTGATCTTTATTTTTCCCAACAGAGGACTCTCAGGAGCTCCCTGGAAGTTAGCTGGAAGTGAGTAATGATTAAAGAGAGCAACCAGGTTTCAGCAGTTGTGTTATATTTCTTTTAGAAAATGTTTTATTTTAAAAAGACACATTAAAAAATTTTGGTTTGTTTATGAATACTAACTGGTTTAATGATTACAGTGCTCTACTGCAACTTCAAAAGCTTTAAACATGAATTTTATTTTGATGGTTTCTTGGACAAATGGCTGCTACGTTATGATAGTGAAGGGACATATTTTTCTAGTGAAGTCTTTTACTAATATCTGCAGAGTAGAACAGATATAGCAACAAGAATTTTGCACAAAATATCTCTGGCAAGTTCACAATACATTTAGATGTTCTGACAAGCAGAAAATGAATTAGTTTTGAATCCACAATTTGTGCCTCAATCTTGATCTCTTGTGTATTTGGTGCCTCTGTATATCAGGCTGAGAAAGTAAATTTTAAGAAATATTCACAGAATCATATCATCATAAAGTACAGAAACAGGCCTTTTTGGCCCACTGTCCATGCCAACTGTGATGCCTGTCTATGCTGATCCCATTTACCCACATTAAGCCCATAATCCCTCCACTCCTTTCCTATCCAAGTAGCTGAACCGCAGTGTTCGCACTGTTTTTCTGAATAATTCAATCAGATGGGCACTAATGATAAGAATGCAATATAATGCGGGAAAGGAGGGAGAAAAAAGAAAATTTTCATTACTTTTTGCTGGCATGGACTCAATGGGCTGAAGGGCCTGTTCCCATGCTGTATTTCCCTATGAAAATGGTGTAGCTATGGGGAGGAACATATATGGCCTCCTCACAGAACTTTGTAAACTTAGTTTTAAATATTGTACCTTTTAATCAAAATGTTCACATCGAATTGATCTGTAATTACTCCCCCACAGGTGTCTCATTTCATTTGCTTGAAATCCATGCACATCAGGCTAACAGTTTGCATACATGCCATCTATTGTATCTGTACAGTTATTACTGTTATTGGGGCAGCATTGCTGGAAACTCAATCGTCACATTGATCAGGTGTTGTGTCTCTATTAAGCAAAGCCCACCACCACTGACACCAATCCTGACAATCAATTGGTGCCTGAAAAACGGAAGAAGGCCTCAATTAACTGGCATTGATGATATTTTGAGCACACAGGTTCCCAGTGCAGGACTGTGAGACTATTACAGTCTTGATCGAAAGTAGCTTCCCGCCACTGGTATTCCCAGCTTTATGACAGTTTACCTGGTTTCTAACTTCTACCAAGCCGTAATATGATAATTGCACTGAAAACAGCAGGCGCGGTAGCTTTTGCTATGAAAAGCTTTCATAATTTTCTCAGGGTCTCTTTCTGAGCTGTAAGAACTTATGGGTATCTACCATCTCCGTCAGTGTGTTGTGAATTTTGGGAGCAGAATGACAACTCTTATACTGTCTGTACTTAATTCGCTGAAATGACATTGCAGTTTGCTGTATCCAGTTCATTCCCACTCCCCGTGGCTAAAAATTGCAGAGTAAAATGTCCATCCTCTTATACTCAGCTGAAAATTGTTCTTTTCCCATGAAAATCAATTTTGACTTGGAGCTGTCAAGTCAATCTATTAGCGAGTCATTTGCTAACTCACAATAGTGCAACTACACCTGATAGGTGTAAGTATGTATACGCTTTTTATGTATGAAAGAAAGCTTGTCGGGTTTCAGGTGTCAGACATTGCCTGCGATCTATAAGGGCTCATATAGGTTGCACTCTTGTTTGGGCTGATCTGAGCTGCCTCTCTCCTCAAGGGGAAACTCATGTCACTTTATGTTAGCCCATACAGCTGCTGGCTGTTAACTCAAACTGCACTTAGCAGAAGCAGACTGAGAGATTGAAACATGGACTGTTCCTAAGTGTGGTGCCCAAGAGGTGGAGGCAGAGAGGGGCTAGCATTTTTGGCAGCCTGTGTCCAAATGAGCAGAAATTACTGAAATGATAATAAATGTAGATGGTCTGGACAAAATGAAATGATCCATCTCGGTGCATAAGCAGCACTTGAGCCGCATTCAATCAGCCTGTCAAACTTATTGCCTGGCATTTTTGTGAAGAATCTGTCCACTAAAATTTTTTGTCATTCCTATTTCCTTGTTATCAGTCCGCTCCTCAATGGCGACCGGAGATTAACAACAATTCATAGAGCACATCCATTCCTGATAAACCTTATCCATTACTTCACGATCCGCGGGTCCATCCCATTTCACCTCAACCATTTATCATCTTTAACGCTGACAGCTAAACAGAGTGCTTTAAAATTTATCTCGGTGTGTCGACAGGGCGGATCTATTCGTCAACCTGTAGAGGTGCAGCTTAGCCTCTTCCTCTTCTTATCAGGATTCCACAGTAAAAGATTTGGCAGAGATGCCCGATTAATCATTGGCCGCATCAATTTGCTTGATTTACTCTCTTGTGGGAAAAGGGTGTAAACACAGCGTACTGAGGCAGCGCGAAACATAATGTGTCTGTCTATAGGAAAAACATTAGCAGATCATCCTGTCTCGTGATTGATGGAGAAGTGAAAGGCACAACTCTGGCGGGTTTGAATCTTACAAAGGACAATAAAAAGGTGAAGCTGTTTTTTTAAAAAAATAATCAGACCAACAATTTAAGGCGTGACACCTCAACATGAACTTTGATGTTTTAATTTATGTTTGCAAATATAAAATTGGTTATAGTTAAGGGGAAAAAGTGTCCAAGTGGAAAAAAAACTCATTATCATTACATTTAATAGAAAGGTCCTTGCTGTTAACTATTTTTCTTGGCATATTCATGCAAAAACACTCCAAGTTTTTGTAGTGTCCAGCAACAATAGGGTTAAGCAGAAAATAACATATACGGTTTCAGCAGTGGGTCAATACTGCCTTGAACAAAGCTTTCATCAAGATTTAATTCTTTTCTCTCTTGCTTTCACAATGTGTCTTTGGGTATTTCTCTCACTCTGCCTCTCCCCCGCACTCAATGTCCTCTTAACTGAAGTTTTTCAGCAAAAACTAAAATGTAAAAAAAAGGAAATGTATTCCAGTATAAATCTATCATCTATCAAGGCAGAGACAGATGGCTTGCTGGATTGTGTTTCATTATAAAACATTGCAGGAGTCACTCAGATTCATACTGACACACTCTGAAAAATCGGAAAGAATTGGCAGCCAACCTGTTAGGGAGGAGACCAGATTAGAAATTACAGTCGAACATGCTCAGCTTTTTAATGCTTGAATAAATGCCATTCATAATCAACTATTTGTACATAATGGGATTACCTTCTTATCTTTAGCCGGTCTGCTTTTCTTTTTTACCAATGTACCTGATGATTCTGATTTTACATGCTAACGTGTTATTATCCATGCTTCAGCTTAGCACTTGCTATTGTGTGATTATGATGTTAATTCGTGATACTATTTGTAAAACATTTATATTTTTGTTTTAGTTTGATCTAGTGCCAGGAATCAGCTAGGTTATTTCCTCAAGAATGACACAGAATTGTTCTCTTCATCTTGATGGAATGATTAAGCACCAGGTTTTAGGAAGACATTGAGATGGAAGGGGCACTCTGACCAGTCCAAGCAATCTGAATGAGTTGAGGGTGAAGAAATGACAAATGCTACAGTATTTGCCCTCAGATCCCTATAAAAGCAGAATCACATCAATGCACCAAGGCTATTTTGATATGGTTGCTAGCTGTTGCCAGTAAAAAAGAAGTTCGTTAACGTATGTGATTATTGCAACATTAGTAATCCAGGATCAACACTTTGGGATCTTTAATGAATACCTGCTTTCACTGCAATATTATGGATGATACGAAGTTAGGAAGTGTTGTTGATGGTGAAGGTTATCGTAGATTACAGGCGGATCTTGATCAGTTAGGGAAGTGGGCCGAGGAGTGGCAAATGGATTCCAACACAGATAAATGTGAGGTGATGCATTTTGGAAGGTCAAACTAGCATAGGACTACACTATGAATGGTAGGGCAATACGGAGTGTAATGGAACAGGGGAACCTGGGAGTACAAGTGCATAGTTTGTTGAAAGCGGCATCACAGGTAGACAGGGTAGTGAAAAAGGCGTTTAGCAGTCAGGGCATTGTGTATAGGAGTTGGGACATTATGTTGCAGTTGTACAAGTCGTTGGTGAGGCCGCACTTGGAGTACTGTGTACAGTTTTGGTTACCTAGAGGGCCTGAGTTATAGGGAGAGGTTGACCAGGCTAGGTCTTTATTCCTTGGAGTGCAGGTGAATAAGGAGTGACCCTATAGAGGTTTATAAGATCATGAAGGGCATAGATAAGGTGGATCATAACAGTCTTTATCCCAGGGTAGGGGAGTCTAAAACTAGGGAGCATAGATTTAGGTGAGAGGGGAAAAAATTGAAGGGACCTGAGGGGCAATTTTTTCATGCAGAGGGTGATGAGTATAGGGGACGAATTGGCTGGCAGTGGAAGTGGTTGAGACAGGTCCAATAGTATCATTTAAGAAGCACTTGGATAGTTACATGCAGGGGCGGGGCTTGTTCCAAACAAAGGAAATTGGGACTAGCTGGATGGGCACTGTGGTCAGCATGGACTCATTGGGCTGAAGGGCCTGTATCCTTGCTGTATTGCTCTATAACTCTATGACTCTATCGCAGAGTTGACCAATTTTCCAGAGGATTGTAGGGGTGGATACAGATGGCCTTAGAAAACCAAGGTGTAATAGGGGGCCTCAAATATCTATTCAGCTGCCGCCATTGTATGTGCAAATAAATGTCGATTGCTTGTTTCTGCATGAGTACTTCATGCTAATATTTTGGCCTTTACCTATGTAGCAGGTACCACATTTTAGGCTAGGTATGACTATATGTTTCATTACCACCGTAGGAGAATTAAGAGATCACTTGAACTTCAAAAAGAGGTGATGCTTGGCCAAATTTCTAGGATATTTAGTTTTGACAGGCCACTCACCTGAGAGGGAGACATCACACTCTTTCCTATATTTTGCAGTACAGATTGCTGTCATACTAAAGGAATGTTGATAGCATTTGTGGTTCACTAATCCTACCAGTACCAGACCAACTCTTATCCCATGTTTGAAGGAGAAATCATGCTGAGCTTCCCAATACTGGCATGAAGATAAAGCTGAAATTCTTTGATGCTGCTACAGCTGATGGTTTCAAAGTAGTTCATAAAAAGCTACTAAGTAAGGCTGAACATCAGGGCCAAGTACAAGAGGGTGCCTGTAAAGCCTTACTTTATCCCATGGGAATGCTGATTTTGTGTCATAGTTGTTATAGTTTGGACTTCCATAGAATGCACCAAAAGAAAGTGTTAACTCCTCTAAAATCTGGCAAAATTATAACATTTCAAGCATAAATTACTTCCATTGAATTTTCACAATCTTTTGAATTAATTTGGAAAGCATTGCATTTAAGCATTTTATAACCAGAAAATGACATGCTACCGGAGTGAATTGTTCATTGTTTTTTGGGGGAAATAGTGTGACCAGCATTTATTATCCACTTCAAAATGGCACAAACAGGATGACTTGCCAGACCACTTTGGAGGCCATCACATTATCGTGGGCTGGAATTACACATGAGCCAGAATAGGAAAGGATAGCAGATTTCTTCTGCCAGAGGGCAGTGGTCAAATGGATTTTTACAACAATCCAGCGATGACCATGACTGAGAGTTTTGTTAAAATTCCGTATTATTAACTGAACATAAAATCTACAACTGCCATGATGAGATTTGAACTTCAGTTTTTGAGTTGTTAGTCCAGGCCTCTGAGTTATTCACCCAGTACTTTAACTCCTGCACCACCATACTCAATCACTGTAATCTCCTTTGCAGGTTTATGTTAATTGTATCAGTTTGTCTGCCTTGTATGAGGCTCATAAATTAAGATGATCATTTTGAGTGCAAGGTTACCAATTAAACAAAAAGAAAGGCTTGCATCTCTATGACCTCTTTTGTAAGTCCACAATGCTTTCTGCACAACATCTTAGAGTCATTAAGTATTTCTGAAAAGTAGGCACTACCGTAATGCAGGAAATGGAAAAGACAATTTTCAGAAGTTTTCAAACCCATTAAATACATTGATTTGTGTTTATCAATATGACCAGTGAATTGATCTATGTAAGTCTTAAGCTCATATATTTAAAATTGTATAAAAGGTGATAAGTTGAACTCTGATTAACACTGCTTCTCTTTTGCAATAAAATTCATTTGGTTGCTATGTTAATTAAACTGCACCTTGTTACTTCTCAAATTATTCAGAAATTTTGTTTAAGCAAAGATTTGTTATTCAAAAACTTTAAAAATAGTTCCATTCTAAAATTCTTGTTAATTATCTTGGTTCTTGGCAGATTTTAATTAGTTAATGTGTAAATAAATTACAGCAGAAAATTGGCAAAGAAAATCCTCTATTTTGATGGAATTTGTGCCCACATCACAGATTGTGTCCAAAGTATAAATTTGATCTCTCCATATTGTGCAAAAGAGAAGATTCTAGGTATAATGGTATCAGTGATCAAAGCTAATTTTTCTTCTGTATTTAAAATGAGTTAAGTCTTTCTGGAAATACATCTAAAACTGACTATCTACCACTGACCTCAGTGTTTCTCTGTGAAGGCATACAGTGTGCAAAGCTGTGGAGTTATGGAGTAACAAATCTTTGGCATTGATGCCACTGTAATTCCTTCAATGGGAAACGAGAAGTATTAAGGATGTAGAAATCATATTGCATATAAGAACATGAGTTATGTTTTGGTAAGTGTTTTTTTGCACACACACAAAGTAACATGAATGGTGCAGTTATTCATAGTAAATATGCATAATTTTAGGAGTGTGAAGTGTGAACTTAACCTGCATACTATCTTGCTCTGGCCGTAGATCTTGAAGAGATGGTTCTTAGTAGAAACAAATTTAGGTAGCATTTGGCTCAAGTAGTGAAAATGATGGGAAGAATGTGGGGCATGTCACTTATTTACACATTTTGGCGAGGGGGGATGGAGATGAGATGAAGATCATTGTTGTCAGCTTCCTCCCCACTCCAAACCAAAGAAAGTAAAACACAAGCGACCTGGTCTGTTGGTGCATCAAAGGAGAATGTATTGTTGTATTCTGTGGCACATTCTCCAACCTCCAACAATGATTCAGGTAGAGAGTGTTCCAGCAGACCTTCTTCCCTCCAATAGGGTTTCCTTTTCTGATTAAGGCCATGGTGTTTCTTCATCATATATTCGTGGTACAGTGTTGCAGCAAGGATGTCAACATTGCAATGCATAATAATTGAGCTCGCTGCTGCATGCTTGGTAGTATTCATGCTTAGGTGCACCATGTGCAAAAAGTACTTCATTCAAATTCCTGTTATGTGCTATGCATGCTAGGAAGAGTTGAGAGCATTCAATCAGAAAGCGCATAAAAAACACGTTCCACGCAGTTTAATTTCTGGACCCATGAGTTTAAAAATGTGTATTTCATATCGTAATATTAATGTAAATTACTATTAGATTTCATAGCACATTATACCTAAAAGTAACATTCACATTTCATGGATTATTCAAAAGGTACTAAAGTGATCCTTCAGGCTATCGGCACATTTTTCAAAACTGAAACAGTCTTTCTCAGTAACTGAGTGCAGCATCCATTGGGAAGTTTGACATCCTGAATCCACACCTGGAAATATTATTACTGAAATTAAAATATTTATGGAAGCTTTATTCAATACAATGTCAAATGTAATAGAATGGTGAAAGGAGCAGCTTTTATCAAGATGGACTTTAGGGATGTGCATGGAGCTAGCAAAATGGAGACACATGAAGGGTCTCAAGCTGAAAAGCTGACTGCCTCTTTCCCTCCACAGATGCTGCCTGGCCCGTTGAGTTCCTCCAGCATTTTGGCTGTTGCTTGAGGTAGCAAAATGCATTATTTGTCATAAACTAAGGAACAATATAAAGGCATGTCTGACATTCAGTTTATGTCATCCTTCGTAGAAAAATCCAAAATGGAGTAGAGGACAACATGTTAATAAATAGAATTTAAATCATTAAGTTTTTTTTAACCCTTTTGATTATAAATTGGCAAGGGACCTTTCATTTATGAGATTTGTTATTTTTGTGATGTTATTCTCAGGCTGAGATCTTAAATTAATAAGAAAACACTTCATGTCATCTTCTGTATTTCCACCTTCTCTCTCTTTATAACATTTTGCATTGTAATTTAATCTAAAACCAATTATGACAGTGTCTGTGTACATGGATGTGTTAGAAAATGACTTCAGTCATATTGAATTGATTGCTGCATAATTTACCTGATTCAGGTGATTAATTTGCAGATTCTGTTTTTGATGGTGCCAGGAATGGTGGAATTATTCGTAAGTTATCTGGTGAAGGTGATAAATTATGGAACGTTGTTCAACCTTAGGTGACTTCATCTCAAATTAATTAAGTAAAAAATTAGACCCTCTCCCCCAAAAAATTGATTGTAAAAAAAAAGTACATATTAAGGAGTGATTAGGTTTTTTTGAGCCATTTCCAACTGCAATAATGGGCATGATGTGAGATTTTCAATATTATTCAGTTTATCAACTAAACATTATTGTATGAAAACAACTTAGCAAATGATGGGAAGTTTTGACAGGGAAAATTTTCCACCAATAAAGGATAGGGCCGTTAAGGGGAAGGAATTGTGATCCTGACATTACATCACCTATTGTGCCTGCCATTGCTAATCTTTTGATTTAAAAAAAATCAAGATTTGAAAGAAACATTAAGATAAACTTTGCACTGCGACAAATGTGGCTTCCCTGGAACATTCAGGAGGAAGCAGCTTCAAAAGGTCTCCGACAAAGGCAATAGCTCCCTTAATAGATTATTTCTTGGGATCGTGAAACAATGTTGGTAACTTTTGACGCATTTATTACTAGAATGCTTCCCCCAAGGAAATGTTGGGCTTCGAAGGTTAAAGAACAGTTGTGTAACAGATTGCCACTAAAGCTTTCATAAACTTAAAGCAGTGTTTATTCGTTTAGAACTTCTAGCCGCCTGTACACCTGTAAGAGGCTCTGTCATTTACATCTTGTTTTGCATCATGTTCAAATTAGACCAGATTTTTCCATTTACATCAGATTTTCTATATTTGAAAGTGGATTTGGAGAAGCATATTCTCAGAGGGGAAATGGTGAAACTGAATCACCAGATACTACATACAAATGGGGACAGCTTTCTTAAAGGGGCAAGCCACCGTATTTGACTAATGGAAATCAATTCAAGTTTAACTTATTTCTAGATCTTGTTTCTACATGATGGTATATAGTCATGTAATACTTAACACAAAAATACACCAGACCCCATATTTTAATAGTCACACAACACTCGCTTTCCCATAGTTCTCATGTGGGCTTTCGAATAGTCACTCTGGAAGATTCCATGTAAGAGGTGAAGATGAGAGGATGATGATAGTAGACCTATTTATGCAAGGATTTAGAATTTGTCTTATTATTAGTCTCCAACAACAAGATAAGTGTAAACAAAACAAATAACAACATTAATATAAGGAGTATCTAAGTGAATTGAAGGAACACACTGTTATCCCATGAGGTGAAGGTATGACGAAATTGAAAACTTTGCAAATTAAAAATCAAATTTCTCATTAACTGAAGTGGAAGCTGGAGGTTTGGACAGTTGGTGTGTGTGTATGTAACTTGTTAAACTCTCAGTTCAGCCCCTTTATTGGTTGCAATCTTGCAACAGATTCTCAGCCATTTCTTTCAGCAAGAGGGAGGGACTTAGAGTACTGTACATTGCTCATTTCATCAGTTAGAGCCAAAGTTAAAACCCTTATTGAAAAATAAAAATGGAAATTTATCAGGAATCTTTTCCCCTTTTAAAATAACTACCTTTTTAAATTAAACTTTACATGGATGTTCAGATATTCTCAAGGGGAGGGATGGAGCAAATCACATTAAAATAAAACAGAAATGTATCAATTTTGTTCAATTCCAGTGCTATTTTCTATATTTCCTTAATTGTCTGATATCCTCAGGAGCTGAGGGGAAGGTCACACGTCACCATGGTACTCCCGAGCAACCTCAAGGTTGTGGTTTTAGAAGGTGTTGTTAAAAACCTTTATCAACAGTGCCTCAAGTGGAATCATCTGGGCCCTGCCTATTCATTAGTGGTCACAGCTGTGCAGCCGTTCAATTACTTGAAAATAATAAGTACATTTAGTAGTGAATTAAATATTAATTAGTCTTCAGCGAGTTCCTTTTTAGCATTGGGAGCCAGAAATGGGATGTCTGGAGCATGGGTTCCTGGTGCCAGAATGAGGAGAGACAGAGAAGTGTGCAAATATCTTTATTTGTTCTTACTCTTTTTCTGCTTCTCTTTTTATATTCTTTCTCTCACACTCATCCCAAGGTGAAATGAAGGCAGGCTTGAGAAGAGAGGACTGGCATGATCTTGTGATTAAACAAAAGGATTCAGCCAACATGTGTAAAATTAAGTGATCAAGAGTTGATTACAGAGTATATTGATTGTGTACTGATGGATTAAATAGAGTCGTGATCTGGGTGAGATTCGAGGGAGAGAGAATTTACTAGTTAGCAAGGAGCTGCCGGACCAGCCGCAGCTCTTCATACATTTTTGGAATAAATCTGTGGAGAATGCACAGAATTATAATCGATTATCCATTTCTCAAAGTCACTTAAGGGGCCAGAGCAACGAGCTAAGTGCGTGGGGCGACAATTCCTAGTCCATATGCATCGTCATGTGTGTGTGCTGGAGGGGTGGAAACAGCACTGACCCTGCGTGCTGCAAGCTGATGAATCCATTTTCTTGTAGGAAATAGTTTTGACAATCCAATATCTGTGTTTCGATATGTGCCCCCCAGGGAAAAGACACTGCCCCAGTCGCCCTTTCAAATTATAGGCATATCAGTATATCACTATCCTAACAGGCTGCCCTCCAAGTCAAGGACATAGGCGCTTAACTGTGGTGTGAATAATTTTTTTTATTATTTTTTTTAAAGAGATTTTCTCTTAGCAAAACATCTTACAAGATTTTGAAATTGCCCTACGGGATCAAATTAGATCTTGTAAGACATTGCAGGGAAACTGCTGCAAGATTTATAGTTTGCCTTATGGAACCCTACAGGATTTACCCTACAGAATGAGAGTTTTGTACAGGATTTTGAAGTGTGTTCAGTATTGCATTATTTGTATGTGTCGTCTGTTTTCCTAACATTTCCTAATGATTCGAATGAAGAAAATTGTCATTAGAAATTACTAGCTTCCAAACAATAGTTCCTGTTAGGAAGAGATTGAATTTTTCAGGAGCCTGATAGGCATTTCTGAAATAATATTTTATTTTGTTATGCTGACAGTTTTCATTGCTTGGATCTAGAATTAGAACAGCCTTTTTCTTCCAATGGCCCTGGGTGAACGGGTGCATTTTAATGCTACACTGGGTTATGAACTGTTTGGAATGCAGGCTACCTTTGTGATCTTCCCCTACTCAATGCCTGTTTAATTTAACTGTTATTTGTACCTGGCCTCAGCTGCTGTGACTTGTGAGGAAAGCTTTTCCCCTAGAGAATGGAAAGAAGGCTGGTGTCATCAGTGGCTGCCCTTGCTAACATTCTAAAGACTGAGAACAGCTATGGCAGAGGTTTGAAAGCAAGTTTTTTGGCTAGTCTCTGCTCGGATATAAAATTAAAACCTGGCTAGAACCTGATTCAACCTTGGCCACTCTGAACTCAACCCAAGCATGAGGCTTGTAATTTTTTTGATGCACAACCTGAACCTAACACACATAGTGAGGTCTTGTCAGGATTGGGTCAGACAGACAGCCTCAATAGTGAAACCATACATTGAGAGATAGAGACCTCTTACCATGCTACCAGCAGTCTCTAGGCTATTTGTGGGCAGTCAGCCCTATCAGTCCCACAGTACGAAGCCTTAGCTTTCGCTTACAAGGAGCTGTCTAGGCCCATCCAACCTGAGCCCAAGGACCTGAGCCCAATTGTTTTGATACCTGACCCAGCCTGAAGCTGACACGTTTATTCAGATCCCGTCAGGCTGAGTTCAGGTTGCCAAGCTCTGCATCCTCTTGGATAACATTGTTTAGCCTGGGTGGATAAGGCCCTTAATAGAAAGAAAAATTCATTTGTAAATCATTTGGAGTCACATAAAAATAACTATGAAGCAGATGGCCTATTTATTCATACAACAACAATAATACCATGATGTGGCTCACCTGCGGCATGGAAAGTGGGGAAGTAGGATACCCCGGACATTGACAGCATGTATTAGAAGTGAGCTAATGGTCAGATGTGCAGAAGGATCCAAATGACGTAACTTTGTATGAGTTCATCCGTAGGTTTTATGAACCTTACATCTAAAAGATAGAATGAGTGAAGAAATAATATTTCCATTCAAAGAAATCTCAAGGATGAATCAGCCAATGGCTAATACTTTGAGCCTTGGATACATTTAATGTGGAATGTGTGCTGTACAGAAGAGTTTTAACTATATATAGATAACGTTTACCTTTGACATTATGCAGTATCAAAATCATAAGTAATGAAATCAAATTATTGCTTTAGGACATCAAGACTATTATTATCTACTTATCTGAACAGTCACTGGATACATTCACAGGAAAGGAAGGTGGGATATTTTACACAGCTATGATGAAAGCACACTTAATAATAGAATCCTGAGACAGGAAGGGGAGATTTTAAAGAGAAAAAATGAATTGTAAGGCAATGAAAATTTTCCCTTTAAAGAAATATAGTTTCAAACTGTGATTATTGCAACTTTGTGTTATTGTGACGTTCCACCTGAACTTCATTTTAATTTGCTATTTTTAGAAAATAATTTAAAAATGATTTTGCTTTATTGTTATTGGTGTACATTTTTTTCTTTATTCTGCATAAGTGCAATCCCCCATTAACTGTAAAGTTTGTGCTGCTTATCCAGATAGAGGCTAATTCAGTTTTTGTCTAGTGTCTTTGCTTCATAACTGAAGTTAAATTGAGATCTCAAATTCATATCAGCCATTACCCACATTTCCATTTTAACTTTATTTGGCATTTCAGAAAGTTCAGACATGGTTACTCATTGAAAACGTACACATTTGAAGACAGAGGGGTGAACAAGAGAAAAGTCAGAATCGGGGTAACACTACGTATCTCTAATCGAGGGCCAAAGTTTCTGTGTATGAAAGATTCATGTCAGTGTCAGACTTTAGCCAGATGCACATGCGATTCCACGTTTCCCTTCATAAATTATAGTGCTGCCATCCTATACTTCAGTAAAGACAAAAAATTGCACTCCATCACCGTCTTGCCTGGCTTTTAGCGGTATTGATCACGCTGGTACCTAGTTTACTGAGGCAGTTAAGTGTGGCATCTTATTTTGCGCTGGGATAAATGAAAAGAATATTAGTACGCTGACTTTTCATCCAGTTTTATTGAATCTTTTGAGCAGCTGCCCTTTCGTGTAATGACATCGCTGACAGGGTCCTCATTAAGGCCCAGACAGTAATTGTGATGCATCTACTGTCCGACATTTTCATTGAGTTTTAGATCTATGGAGCGGTAGGATGTATGGATTCGCTCAGTTTCTCAAATTAATACACAACTCGATCCATCAGAGCCCCTTCCATGCTCTTTCATCTTCCCTGTCCCCAGAGGTCCATACGCGGTAATGTGGAGCATCATTCTCCCAGACAACTACACAATGTCTCTTTTCTCCTGCTCCTTATTTATTCAATGTTTCTGAGCAAACACGCCAGATAAAGTTGTCAGGCTTTATTAAAGAGGCCCCTGATGAAGTATTTATGAAAATCTTAATCAGCTAGTGCCAGTCCAAGGGGAAAAAAGGCAACGGGAGTGAGCTTTGAAAAAAGAACTAAAAGGCAACAAAACATTAATGTAGGATTGCATTGATTTCCAAGATTTTTTTAAAAATCTGTTCATCTGCTGGTTAGAATCTCAGTGCAAATGTTTACTAAAGCTGCTTTAAAAAATGCATTCAACTTGTTTTTTCTTGTAATGTGAGCTGGACCTGGGTTAACATGTTCAGATTCTAGTATTAAAGCTGAGAGAAATCTTGATTTGTAAGCAGTTTAATACTTTTAAATTGGTTAATTGCAAATCACCAAAGCAAAAGCTTCAGTTTTGTCACCCACTATCCTGGACAATGATTTCTGATCACATTAATCCTTAAGGAAGAAATTTAACCATCAAAGTGCCTATGCTAAATCCAATATGTAATAATCATTATTGGTAAAATGATTCTGCTTTTTACATTTGCTTTTCTTTGGTTAACAAAATACTTATAATTTGATTGGCAACAGTGATATTGACAAAGCAAGGGTAATGATTGGGTGGAGTTACTTAGCTTGACATAAGTGTGAAAAAAGTGAACAAGCATATGCACCACTGAAGCTAAATTGCTCCTGGGTTTATGACCAATTCTTCTGATGTAAATTTAACTACTTCATTTCAAAATGCCCAGTAACTCCTGTAAGAAAATTCCATCCTGGGGTGCCACAATATACCAGTACCCACTGTGGCTGATTTTCATGTGTCCGGCACTCTAGGTCGGCTGGAAAAAAATAAGTTGGTCAAGATTTTTGCAAGTATGCTTATGCCTGGTCGCTACCAGTAGTGATTTGACTATTACTTCGGTTATAAACTGGGATATAAATTAAGATCTTGCAGTGCCTGTTGGATGGCAGTGGAATTTTTGGTACTAATGGGATAAGTACCAGGTTTTTGCCAAAAGTGGGGCAGATACCTTGACTTTGCTGCACACTTTTGTGGGACCAGAAGGATCAAATAAATTTGTTCTATGAATCAAATAATCAGAGTCATTGTCCTTACTTCTCCATCCCTAGTCTAACCTTCCAGCACTTAAATTTAACTGTTCAGCTCCTGGCTCAGATCAGTGAGAGGTTCATTGGGTTCTTAGAACCATCAATCAGCAAGTTGTCTGCAAGGTCACGGAACAAATTTAGTTGTGACCTAACTACGAAAATAGTTCAAGCCTGTCACTGGTGTCTTTAGATAGGTAATCGCGCAACTCACCGTACACCCATTGAAATTGAAAATAATTAGAAAATGGTCTGGTTGTTTTTAATAATCAACAGCACCATGATATGTTCTTGATAAAGACAATGATGCTTTCTATGGGACACTATTGTACAAAGGCTAGAAATAAGATTAACCCATTAATTTCAAGAAAGAGAAAGGAATTTCTGATAAGCTCCTAATACAATTTCAAAATCCACGTCTTTGTAAGTATATTTTGAAATGGTTCCAGCTATTATAACTTTACTCTTTAATAAAATGCTGAAAGATAAAAGTGAAAGATTGCTGGACATTTCATCAGGAGATTTTACAGACTTCAATTTTAAAAAAATGCAGAGTGGGAGCTGTAGGAAATTGCTGAGATCTTAGTGACAGAGCCAAACCTTGAAGGATCCAAGAGGATAGTTGTCCTGATTGAAAGGACAGCCCTCTCTAGGTAAGTATGTTTTGTAATTTAACACGGGCCTGTATTTATTAAATTAATAACTGAAGGTTAAAATATGAGGCATATAGAGTTGCTACTTAAGTGGAGCTTATATTGATGTGGTTTGATTCAGTGCTATTTTCACGTGTACACAGACACATCTGTACACACACTGCACCTTACATGAAAGTGTGCATGCAGACACACACATCATGCATGTCTAAATAGATATATACACACATATCTGCACATACATAATTACCGATACAATCACACAAATGTAGTCTATAATCTGTTACTCAAAACCATGCACATACAGAGGCACATCTACAAACACACAAATAAGACTATTATATATTATGAGCATGTAAAATAGCTAAATGCACAATGTTCATAGCCTTTTCAACTCTTGATACCTCCTTCACTAGTTGCACCTGACGGTTCACTGACCAGACTACATTTAAGGCTAATATGTGACTAAAGGAGATATACCAGCAAAGAAGAAAGAAAGAAAAGAACAATGTTATTGATTCCAAATGTAAAAGGAGATAAGCAATGAAGAAAGATTAGAGGACTTAATCTCGACTAACTAGGAAAATGATTGTTAAGGAACTGACCCCATTAAAATATATATTAAAACACTATAGATAAAATGAACTCCAATTATTACTCTAAAATATAAATCACAAAATAACATGAGAAAGAATACATTTAAAATGTATCATAATCAACTTGTTACACGAATAATATGAATTACCAGTGACAGAAGCCAAACGTGAATTCTGGAATATTTCAAAACATTTTTTTTATGTTTCGAATGCTATGGGGAGAAGTTTTGGGAGGCACAAATATTCTTTTTATGATGCAGGCCTTTCTTGCATTTTGGGATATATTTTTGACTTTTCGTCCTGGAATAGCCCAATCTATCATGCATTTGTTTTGTCTGTAAATATTTTATGGAGAGAAGAACAGAGTTCACATTTCAGATTGATGACCCTTCATCAGAACTGCACTTTGAACATTATCTTTGTTACTCTCTCCACAGGTGCTGCATGAGTATCCCCAATATTTTTGGTTTTTATTTCAGTTTCCCAGCACATGCATTTTAATTGTTTTAGTTATAGTCTCCTTTCTACTATATCTTGTCAAAACTGGGATCAAACAACCGAAAAAAATACTTAAAACCAAAACTTGAAATGCTGGATATCTAAAATAAAATTTAAGGTGATTGGAGGAAGATATAGGGGGGATGTCAGGGGTAAGTTTTTTTACACAGAGAGTGGTGGGTGTGTGGAATGCACTGCTGGCAGAGGTTGTGGGGGCAGATATATTACGGACATTTAAGAGACTTTTAGCCACATGAATGATAGAGAAATGGAGGGCTATGTAGGAGGGAAGGGTTAGATAGATCTTAGAGCAGGATAAAATGTTGGCACAACATTGTAGGCTGAAGGGCCTGTACTGTGCTGTAATGTTCTATGTTCTATGTTCTAAAATAATAAAATGTGGGTAATAGATGGCATATGTATGGAGAAAGGATAAGTGAATGCATTGGGCAGGGGTTTCCTTTGGAACTGTTAACTAAGAGAAAAGCAAGCAAATTAATTGAACTGTAATTGTGAAAGAGAGCAAAGGTAATCTCAGTAGGCTAGAGGAAAGACTCAAAAAATGCTAAGTTGCATTATATAATAAAGTTTTGAGGCAAATCTGCCCAAAAGCAGTGCTTATGCCTGAGCTCACCAGCTTTTGAGCAAGAGTCCGGAGGTCTATCGCGGACACGGATGTAAAGTGGTAGCAATTACTGCTAACCTGCTGCCTGTGCTGCAGGCTGCCTCTGCATTGCTCCACTGGTCTCCTCATAGAGTCCAATATAGTCAAGCTAACTTCCAACCGTAGCTCTTCAGATCTAAGGTGTGATGTCTGGCTTCTGAGCCTGCCCAAGTTAAACCCAGAGAAAAACAATAGCCCCATTCAAATGCAGGAGAGAAATTAGCTGCCAGGTGAAAAGTAAGGAGAGATTTTTGATTGATTTAATGTTGGTGCTGGAAGCCTGGCGACACTTGCGAGCTGTCCCCAGCACATTGTAAGCAAAAGGATGCATTTCTCTGTGTGTTTTGATGTACATGTGACTAATAAAGAAATCTTATGTTAAGTTTAAAAATTTTTAATTGATTTTCAGTATGTTTGTGCTTTTTCCTATTTTAATTTAAAAAACTTTTATTTTTCTAACATTTTATCTGTTTTAATAAATCTAAGGTGATTTTAAATGTTTGTCACTGCCAAAGGCATTCACAAACATTCAATGAGTGACAGCTGGTGAGCCAGAGGTGGGGCATTGCTGGTTGCGCAAGGTGTTCTGTGAGTGCAGACAGCAAGTTCTGCAGGGAAGATCCTACTGCATTGTACCACACTGATGCTCACATCCCAGTGAAAGTGAGTGGAGAATAAGTTCATAAAAAGTTTATTTTGAATGATTCTGGGTTTCAGCAACTTGTAATAGATAATGTTGTCCATCATTAGAGATAAAGAGAAAAATTTAGGAGATGTTAGGAAGAGTTCAGCAACTAACCATGTGGAGAAGCATGGGAGGAAATCTGATTCAGAGTGAGTAAAATTCTCATATCAGAATGAAAGCAGAAAGCAGCACTAATATTGGAAGAAGAGTCAAACATCATGTTATAAAAAGTTATTCAATGTGATAACAAATTGAGACAGAGAGAGGGTGATGATGAAGCTGATTGCTTGAGCCATGGTCTTAGAAAGTCACCATTGTGATAGGGCTCAGATGTCTCTCTGTACATGGCAAAAAGAATGTGTTTGGGGCCAAGACACTTGAAGATGTCAAAATGACAGACAACATCAGATAATTTTTCAGAGGACTGCACAATGAGTGAAAAAAAATAAGAGAAAACTAGATCTGTGGACAGGAATGGAATAGTTATAATAAGGACTTTTGAGTTATAAATCAGTGAGATAGTGATGTCATCCACATTTCAATTATATCACTGAACTCACCTTGGCTTCCAAGCAAATTTCTCTTAATTTATTTGTGCTTTGTGGATCAATCTTTCTATGTTATCAATGCTACTATATCAATTTTATATTTGTATAATGTACTGCATTGTCTCTTCATAACTTTATTTTTCTGTTAAAATGATTTTTTTTTAGATTGCAGTGCCATGGAATCATCCCAAATAATATTATCCTCTAAGCAGAAAATGCCTCTATATTAACACTCTGTACTAATTCTTAGCACCCTAATGATCAGATGCTGAATAATCTGTTTCAGCTCTTTCTCAGGATGCATTAAAAATTGAAAACAATCTATGTCTGAACTTTGCAATTGCTGTTGAATGTTAAAGAAACTTGATTTAAGACATTACTTTGAGGTGCCAGCTTGTCTTCTCCTTTATCTGTCTGACTTGCTCAGTAGCAATTGCATTGACCATTTCCATTAACCAAAGCTGTGCAATTCATTGTACAATGCTGTCCTCAATACACCAGAACAATTCTGTAGCACCAGCATAGGGGGAGGAAAGGGGAAGGAGAGAAAAAGTGAGAGAACGGTTAAATATACTGTTGTCAACTGAGGAAATTGTTTGATTCCTGTGGAATGATCATCAATCATTTGACTGAGAATTTGCCAGAGTTTAAAACATCCACAATACTTTGGAACAAAATATTGCCTTTTCAGTTTCATGGTATAAAAATTGGAATTAGAGTTGGTGCTCGGGGGATGGGCATTAAGGATTAAATAGTTTTTGCGCATGATTATTGTGGCTACAGATGCTTTGCAAGGATATTTGCAGGTTTGATTAAATGTCCAGAAATAGACTTAACCCTTTTACAGCCTGTACAGTCTGAAAGAATGAAGAGAATGCCTCCAGGGCGATGTCTAAGAGTTTCCTCTCCTCCATTCAAGCTGCTTTCCTGGTGATAGCAGACAAAAGAGGATATAATTTTCTGAATCTTGGTTCATTCACAGCACAAGCTTGGCAGAGATCATGGTAGACTAATCAATGATTATTTATCATAGCAGACTTGATTGGTTTGTGGTTATCTGTACAAAATTGTGAACTATAAATTCAGCTGCCATGTGTGAACATATAAATTCAGCTGCCATGTGTGGTCTTCCTCTTTCAAGATCATCCAGACAGAAAAGGCCTCTGAAGTAATGCATCAACTTGCCAGTTATGGAAAACTGAAATTGACAGTAAGCAAGGATAATTATGAGACTACCACGGTTCTCATGATAGACATTTTCCCAAGTTCCAGAGGTGATTTGACATCTTCAAATATTTTGAGACACATAATGTATGTTGTTGCCAATGTTCCCCCTGTTGTCCTTGTCTTTTCCCCTAGACACTGACCTCTGGTTCTAAAGGTTTTGTTGTCCTATAGCTCTGTACTTTATGTTACAGCTTCAATTGCAAAGATGAGCTATTTTCATTTGCCACACTCAAACAGTGCCAGTAGATCTATGCAGGAGCCAGAATGTTTTTGTTCTTTTCTCCTCCCTCACCAAAGGATAGTAGCCCCATCCCAGCACACCTGGTGCCAGTATGGTCAAGCAGTTAATCAACAACGTACCAGGAACAAAACCTAGGACTTTATATGACTTTATTAATCATGGATGATGAACAATGTAGCAGCTATCATGCCATCAACCCCTCCTCCACCTCCCCAATTAACCTAGTGCAGTTTCTTCCACACAGGATTCTTTGTAAGGATAATTGCACCCTCTAAATCACATTGAGCTTAGTACAGTTATCTTCCTCTGCAGTCAATAAAGTGGTACCTGGTACTTGATAAATGAGCTACATTTCCACCCAGAAGATAAGTAAATAACAAACATATCTATTCAAATAATGATTCACTCATTCCTGATGACCCATTCTACATTCAGGCCAGATGATAAAACTGGAAACTTGATTTAGAACATTCCCGGAAATGATATGTTATGACAGATATATCCCAGTTTTTATATAGAATGGGGGGTGGAGGGTGAGGGTACAGAGTCGGAGGGAAGCCCCTAAGGATTCCTCAGCATGAAATGGAACCTTTTTAATTTCTGGGACTCATTTATAAAGTTCTGCTCTGTGTCCGAATCAAAACCAGTGGAAGTGAGTTCTTGGCTAGCGATTGACCACATCATTGGAACAGGATTTGGGCAGGTCTGCGTTTCACAAAATAGATTGCTTGGCAAGATAAATCAAGCAGGAGCTGGTAGCAGGGGCAAATGTGGACAGAGAACAGTCGGGAAAGAAACTTTGGCCAGGCCAGGTTCAAAGTTTCCTTGTTGGGCCAGGGAGAATGCTGTTGCTCTTGTGCCAAAAAATAAATGTTTAAGAAATTGAAAAAAATAAACTCTTACATGTGTCTCTTCTATCCCAAACCTTCAGCATCTGGCAGATGGCAAAGGCTACCTCTAACTGAAGGGAATCAGATTGATTTCCTTTTCTTTTGAATAGTGTGCTTGTGGGTATATTAAATACTTTATCATACATAAAAGCTTTGAAAACTTTAATATTGTTGATGTTTTTATCCCAGTGGTTTTATCAGTGGTTATACTACAATCCTATGCTGGAACTGTGAAGGTTGTGCTCCAGTTTCTGCAACGCTTAATTCAAATTCCAACACCTGAAGAGACATCCTATTGTAATGAAACCTAATAAAGCATTTTTAGTCTGATTGAGTTGAATTTGAAACTGAATCTAGGGTTTAAATTAAGTTGAACATTTATCTAAATCACTGAAAAATAATTGTTGAATTTCATCCCCGTTGTTAGGAAATAATTTTGAATTATTTTTAAGACATTTGACTTTCCCCTCCCCATCACACCTCCTCCCCACACCATACCATACTCCGTTGGCTAAAGTGGCAGGCAACCACTTCCCAGACCTGACGTTGCTATTCTTGGCACAAGGCTTTTTGTTGACTCACTTGCTGATTTTTCCTCCTTCCCCCTTATGGGAAGCATCTGGCTTCTGCTCAATGCCTTTACTTGGATGCGATGGCCAGGATCAGGAACTTGCCATGTGGAAAATCTCAGAAATGAATCTGTATCCCTGTTTATCATATTGAACAGTTCTCCAGCTGCTCTCCTCTCATATATTTCTGATCATGTTCCTATTAATCACTCAACTGACCTAAATTGTGGTTCGGAACAATTTGAAAGCTGCCTTAACCCAAAACCTGTCTCTGGAAGGACAAAGACTTTTGTTTAATTTTATTTGCGTATCCTGGTGATTAGAAGAAATCGTTTGTCAATAAACGCCAGTGTTCAGCCAAACTGCAGTGAACATAAGTGCCTGCCATGTGTTCAGTAGGTGTCAGGATGCTTAGCTTGTTAATTGCTGACCTATTAATAAATGAGTCTTTAATACAGTACAGCTAGAGGCAGGGGATGAGGCCAAGGGTGGAGGCAGCTGTTTACATGACATCTGTTTGTGCTGGTGCATGGCTGTAACAGGATTTCCCTGCTGGAAGCGTGTATGCTTTTTTTGGGAGACAGTCACAGCAATTTGTATTGTTTGTGCAAGGTCTGGGGACAAAAATAGAACCCAAAGTAATTTCTGGCTGAGATCTGTTTTCATTTCCCTCCAATCTTTTCTTTAAAGATTAGAGGAAATGGTTTCTGACTGTAAATATTGTCAGTTATTTTTATCACAGAAAACTTATCATTATTGTCTGCAAACTCTTTGGTAGTGTCTTATGTTATCAGGAATGGGAGAAAAAGAGATAGAATCATGATCAGAATTTATTTTCCTGCCCCTCTCCTTTTAAATAAAATCTGAAAGTACCACATTCTGCAACATTCCTCTCCAATCGTCCCTAATTTTAGCAATTGTGTCAATGATTGAGTCATTGATATTTTATGATTTGCTAGATAAAGAAAGTTAGATTTCAAAATTTGGGAACTATTAGAATAAACTTTTGAAAGCTTGTTGGCTAAACATCATAGAATAGATGTATTACAATGTGACAGTCAACTTAGATACGGACTGCTTTGTTGTTTGGCACTTTATTTCTTCTATTGTGATGTTAGCTCATCTATTAGGCATCCTCCTTCAGCTGGTACGACACATAAGAAGCTTTTAGATTCCTTTATGTCATGCAATCCTGTGTGTGCTGGGAGGAGACTTGCCTCTTGATATTGATGCCATTCTTTTCCTTCTCTTTCCGACTTTGACTTCCTTTGCTTCCTGCACCACGTAACAGAAGCCTGTCAGATCTACATGCCTCTCTCAGTCAGAAGAATGGGATAACCAGGTTGCAACACGGAGATTCTAGTTAAAATCAGCAAACATAATTCAATCACTTGTTCTGCTGAGCTGATGTGAATTGCTTTGAAATAGTGTCATTTGGAATTTGGAACAGGGCATTAGAACATGATCTTGCAGCTGGAAGAAAAGACAGTTTGAGAATTTGTTTTGCAAATTGATCAGACCTTCCCTTATTCCAAATGCTGGATGACTTTACGAGTTCCTGATATATCTGGCAATTGTAGTATCTTATCACTTCAATGACCCTGATCAGCCCTATACTTTTGAGATTCCAGTCATAGGATGTAGCGGCAAAATTGAGCTCCATAACATCTTTTCTTTGGGTGCCACGTGTGATGAATATGTTCTATTTGGGAGAGTGATGCACACAAGCATATTTGTGATGTTTGTCACACCAGCTGCTGTGTTGGTAATGACTTAACGTGTGCATAGATAACACCTGCTGAAAGTGCTCAAAGTAAGTAGATCATGATGTCAATTAGCATGCAATGTTGATTTGATGTCAGTGCTGCCAAATTGAAGCTAAATATTCCAGCTTATGCGCTTTCTTATCCCAGCACAGCTGCAAATATATTCAGGACGAGGAAGAATGCCCCAAAAGTACAGTTTAAAGGGATCATAAACTGATTGATTTCTGCTGGGTGTTGCCACAGTTCTACAATTGATAGCTCTTTCTACATTTTATTGAAGTCACTAAAGTCTACAGGGACTGGTGTAGCAGATACTGAAGGATTTAATTTTGAATCCAAGGCTCCAGCACAAACCAGTTGCTCCCAAAGATTGGTTCCTTATTCCTGGTGTGCAGTATGACCGCAAGATTGAACTACGGACACGCAGAGCAGGACAGGTTGCCAGGAGAAGGAGGAGCAGAAGGAAAAGTGGGGGAAGCCATGTCTGCTATAGTATTTGGGCATTAATTATTCTGCCTAAGCCTCAGTGAGAAACAGAGTATGAGGCAGCCATTCTTCAGTGAGATGTGTCAATTGTTCTAGCCACATAGCAAATTCAGACCTGTGAGGAAACTGCATTGCACTGGCTATTGAGGCCTCTGGCCAAGGATTTATGTGTTAGAAGCTTCACTGGTTGGATCTGTAGATATCTGCAATGTCCCACTGTTTCCCTGCAATGTCTCACTATTTCCCATCTGCTGTAAAATAAGGGAGGACAATGATAGCCATTCTGACAGGGCCGCCAATTCACCCTGTATCCTATAAGCCCACTGCAAAAGGCTGCCCCAGAGAGATGTTCTGCAGCAAAGCTAATGTACAATATCATTATCCTAGATGAAGTCCACGTGTTTCTGGAGATTCACCACACGCTGGTCCCACCTCTTGGCAAAACTCATCATTATTTTGCACTTTGTCAGTATCTGAGCTGGTGGCTGGGTGTGGTAAATCAAGAGAGCATGTGTCTTTTGTCATCATACTTTTATAGAACATAGAACATTACAACACAGTACAGGCCCTTCGGCCCACAATATTATGCCGACATTTTATCCTGCTCTAAGATCTATCTAACCCTTCCCTCCCACATAGCTCTCCACTTCTCTATCATTCATGTGTTTATCTAAGAGTCTTTTAGATGCCTCTAATGTATCTGCCCCCACAACATCTGCCGGCAGTGCGTTCCACACACCCACCACTCTGTGTAAAAAACTTACCCCTGACATCCCCCTTATACCTTCCTCCAATCACCTTAAAATTATGCCCCCTCATGTTCGCCATTGTCGCCCTGGGAAAAAGTCTCTGACTGTCCACTTGATCTATGCCTCTTATCATCTTGTACACCTCTATCAAGTCACATCTCATCCTCCTCCTCTCCAAAGAGAAAAGCCCTAGCTCACTCAACCTCTCCTCATAAGACATGTTCTCCAATCCAGGCAACATCATGGTAAATCTCCTCTGCACCCTCTCTAAAGCTTCTACATCCTTCCTATAATGCACTTCTACCTCTCTGGCCAAATTACAGATCTTAGTTAGCAGACAGGAAAAAGCAACACAGGGATTGTGGTGAAGGGAGGTTAGTCGAAAGTATGAGGTGCTTCTGCATCATGTAAATCAGAATATATTGTTGGATGAAGGGAAATGGGATGTGGATTGTTACAGATTATTGGAAGGTGGTAGGGGTACAGTGAGTAGTGTCTAAGGTTACTGAGGTTTTTAGTGGACGAAGCAATGACTAACTTTGACTGGCAGTAGGCTCTTGGGCTTGATTTGTGTCTTTGACTGCCGCAGTTATCTTCTCAAACAGATTTTGTGATGTGTGTCTCAAAGGCTTCCTGGCTTCTGAGGAAACTAAACTACTACTTTGCACTTCCTCCACCTCCAGTGTAACCCATTAACTTTCAAAAGTGACCCCTAGTTGTAGATTTTCCTCTCTCTCTTCTGAACTCCAGCAGATACAAATCTAATTTGTCCAACCTTTCTTCATAAGACAAATTTTCCCTTCCAGAGATTAATCTAGTAAACCTTACCTGAACTGCTTCCAATACATTTACATCCTTCATTAAATAAAGAGACTAATGCTGGATACAATACTCCAGATGTGGTCTCACCAATGCCCGACGTAATTGAAGGTGTAACCTCCCTACTTTTGTATTCGCCTCCCTTAGAAATAACCATAATATTCTGTTAGCTTTCCTAATTGTTATACCTGCTTCCTAGAGGTTAGCGAAACATGCACCTGGACAGCCAGATCCCTCTGTGTTTCAGAGCTCTGCAGTCTCTCACCATTTAGATAATATACTTCTTTTTTCAATGTTCCTGCCAAAACGGACAGTTTCATATTTTCCCACCTTTGCCTCCATTTGTCAGATCTTTGCCCACTGCTTTACCCTCTCTATATTCCTTTGTAGTCTCCTTATGTCCTTTTCACGACTTACTTTCCTCCCTTCTTTGTGTCATTAGCACATTTAGCAAACATACCTTTGATGTTTTCATCCAAGTTATTTATAATTTGTAAAACGTTGCAGTCCCTGCACGGATCCCTTTGTCACACCACTCATTACATTCTGCCAACCAGAAAAAGACCCATTTATGCCTACTCTGTGTTACCAGCCAACCTTCTATCCATGCCTATGTGTTACCTTCTTTCATTTTCCAAAAGAAACCTTTCATGCAGCACCTAATCAAAGGCTACCAAAATGAAATTTAGATTATTGCAGGAAATCTATACCTCTTTCAATATATATAATTCTATAAGGTACACTGAAAATCTCCATGTAGTTGCCATCAGTGCTGTTTAGTCACACTTTGTTGCAATGTGCTTTTGTTTGAAACTGCTGATTACAGAATGTATCTTGTGTGGAGTATTATTGTGAAAGTAGGCAGTACCAGCTCGAATTTATCACCTCCATTCATGATCTTGCTGGAAAATCTCATGTTGTCCCATCACAGGAAGTTAAAAACAAAGACCTGGGCTCTGCTCTTTCCACAAGAGTAATGCCAGCCAGTTGGTAGTTGTCTTGCCTTTGAGTTGGAGAGTCATGTGCTTAAGTCTGGTTCTAGAGATATGAGCATAAAAATCTCGACTAACACTCCAGTGCAATATTGAAGGAATGTCGAGCTGTCTGAGGTGCAATCCCTCGAATGAAATATTAAGCTTTCTGGTCTTCTTTGTCAAGTGAATGCAAATATATTATGACAATATTTCAAAGAAGAGCAATTAAATCATCCCCAATATCCTGAACAACTCACCCAACATTACAAAATCAGATGACCTATATTATCATATTACAATTAAAGAGATCTTTTTATGCACTGATTGCTATTACAATGCCTGCAGTTCATTGGTTGCAGAGTGCTTCAATATTCATTGTGGTGAATCGTGCTATATAAGTGGAAGTATTTCTATTTAGTCTGTCAATCCCATGGAAACCGTCCTCGACTTCTCTGTCTGAGAGGTCATTTTGCAAGGACAGCAGGCTTCAGCAGGATTCCTGCTGGTGTGTGGGAATCTACTGCTGCATCCAAAGTCATAAAATTGTTGCTACCTGGCCAGAATATACAGTGGAAGATTAAAAAATCAACAGGAGCCAAGAGATTTAACTTAATTTTTTTCTGTTGGGATTGGAGATTTTTATCAGCCACAAATGGTTTGAGGTATAGTTACTGCCTCACCAGAGACCTTGCAATCGTATTGGGATGGCTAGTGCCTGCTTTTTGCTAGTTGCCTGCTTTTTGCTAGTAGCCTGCCTGATGTCTCAATATTCATAGATCTTGGGATAATGAAGGAAAATCCCAACCAAGATATCCACTTCCAGTTTGCTTTTAACCGTTAGCCTACAGACTAAAAAAATAACTAGGAACAATAGAAAGATACTGATCCATCCATGTATAGACACCATTCTTTATAACATTTAGAATAATGGACTGTTCAGATGAGGATAGCTTATGTGCATTAATAAGCTTGACAAGTAAACTGGTCCAGCAATTATTATCTTAAGAATGAGAAGCTGAGAAACCTTTCATTTTTTAATGAATGACTATTAATATGGTACCTTCATAATAATTTTTGCATTTTTCTTCAAATCAGGTAAGAAGAAAGCAACTCTGTATGATACCCAAGCTCCAATATGCCCCATCTGTCAGGTACTGCTCCGTCCAAGTGAACTACAAGATCATATGGAACAAGAGCTAGAAAAGCTCACTCAGAGCAACATATGGTATGATACCCTTTTTACTATTTTCAGGGTCACGGCACTGAAGAATTTGCAGGTGTGCATGCACACACGCACACACATACACAAACATACATGTGTGTAGGGGAAAAATTATAGTGAACTATCATAGAAGCAGGCAAGCTGATAAGATTTACACACAGATTATCAGTGTTGTCACTGGTGATGGAGTGCACACGCACCCAGTCACTCAGGCTGGGTTCGGATTGAAATGAACATCTATTACAGATGAGTTAGAGACTCGGCTTCGGTGTGTCTCTCGCAGCGTCACATATTGCCTGCATTTTTTACTTGGTTCACTTGTTATATTTTGTATTCTCTTACTGATTTGTTTGGGTTAAATAAAATTAATAATTTGAGAATTCCACCACTTCTATTTTGCATGAGGTAGGAATGTTATACTGCATCAAACACTAACTAGTAATTTGTGTGAAATGACTGGTGCGAAGTTTGCTAATGGATAGTTTTAGTGTTTTAACTTGCTGATTATTGTAGAGAGCAGAATGACACAAGGTGATATATTTACCATTTAGCTGGAGAATTGGCTGCTGATTCTGAATATAAGCCAATACGTAATTGTTCAGATTTGTTTTCAAAGGCTACTTATGTTTACATTCCATTTTGACAGTTTGAGAATATAGTCTTTAAATTGATCAACAAATTCTGCTTGCTAGAGACATAAATTGTAAAAATCTGGACATCCAACTGGCTACCTTAAATCCACGTATGCAATGAAACTGTCCAACCAAACATGTCTCTATTGCCAGGGCAATCTGGTGCAAGATATAAATTTTATTTATTACGTACCTATTAAAAAAAAAACAGCTGCATTGAATCAGAACAGACCAATATCTTTTACTGTGTTATGTAGGAATTAATGCTGCATTTAACCCACAGCTAACTATCTCAAGCTAGTAATGGTAGAATGCAGTCTAATCAGTACATTGTTTGGTGAAAACTCCTGTTGTTATGTCCTGAAGGGAGATTTATGTTTCGGTGCTGAGGTACATGCACGGTACCCATCACCCAGCAGTTAAAACTTACATGTTTGGAGAACATGTCTTGATTGACCAAGCATTTAAATTAATGTCAAGTAGGTTTAGAGAGTGTTCGACAGGTCCAAGGGACCCCTCTCAGGCATTTTAAAACCCAATCTGACATCTTGCTGGATTTAGATTCCCCTTGGTATCAAACTAAAACTATGTACGATTATCTCCTGCTGAAGGCCTCACAACACCTCTTTCAGGCCCTGACCCCAGATCTATACTGGATCTTTAGTGTTGCTTCAAACTGGCAAGTTTTTATTATTTTAACAACAATTACAAAGGGAATATAAAAGGGAAGGTGAAATAAACAACATAAAAGGGAAGGTGAAGCATTTTTTAAAACAACAGATTTAACAAATGTTACATAATTTTAGGAGTCATGCTTGTCAGAAAATATCTATTCAATTAAGATTAACATGATTTTAAAAGATCATCTGTTTAAATGCATCAATAGAAGGTCTGTCAATTATAGAGGAAGCTGTAAGGGTATTTTTTTGTGGGGGGGGACGGTGTATGGTTTTTAATTACCCTAGATTGTTTCAGCTCTCCCGTCTTTGATTTCTTTCACGAGTTCCACATGCAGGGAAAAAAGAGAACAGGAAATTATTGATGTAGCACATTTGACATTCTCGGGCCATCCCAAAGCTCCTCAAAATGTATCTTGACATGCAGCCACTGTCCCTACATAAGCAAGTATGGCAACCACCAAATGCCCAGCAAGTCTCCCTCATCACATTCATCTACACTGTTTGTAAAAACTGCAAAGAACAATGGTCCTAACTCCAGTCTCTGCATCACTCCTCAGTTAATCTGCTGCGTACCCATTGATATTGATAACAACCCTCTGCCTACGAGAAGACAATCAATTCCTTATACAAATGCCGGCTGCTACTCCTATTATATTCAGTCTTAATATGTATTGTGTAGCATTTTAGAAGTATAGAAATGAGCCCATGTAGTAACTTCCTCAAAATATTCACCTCAGTTGGTATGATGAGACCTTTTTATAGAAACCAGATTGAGAGTCTCTGAGAACCCCTTCTCTATCTTGCATGGAGAGTATCTTATGCTTGTAACTACTATCAAGATAAACAATTTCCTGATTTTGCCTGAATATTAGCAATACATAGGCCTCTTCTACTCCGTGGGAAGAACCACAAGAACTTGTTAAATAGATGAGTAGGTAATGATAATTAATGAGCAGCCCTGTATGTTTCGAGATCACTTATTCTATCCATTATTATTTTGCATCTGTTGAAGTCAAGTGCACATAGATTATTGGTAAATGATCATCGTTTATTGGAGTGGAGACAGAATAGCTTTTTGAAACCATTGCCATATTGTACACTTTCCTGAATCAGCTCCGAAGAATCATTTGACAGTCCTCTGACACTATGAACAGTGGAATTTTTCAGAGATGCTGTATCCAGCCCACATTGATGGGATGAAAGTCTCCTTTCTTTGCCAGCTGTAAGTGAAAAGGGGTTGGCAAGTCTTAACCTGCAGCACAAAATGGTTTATAACTCAGCACTAATTTGCACTTAATCATCATTTTCACTCAGAGAGGCCATGAGGATGGCAACTTAGGGAAGCAGAAATATTCACACAGGTGCAATGGTCAAAGTGATGAGAGAGATACTATTGCTGCAGAATAGGGGAACTTTATTCAACATCTAACCTGACATCAATGTATTTGAAACTGATTGATATTACAATTTCACAGTACATTAGGTTACATTATATTACAGAACATGTACATTACATTATATTTTGGCATGTGCATAGTACATTATGTTACAGTACATGTTCATTACTTTTATTACTGTACCTTATCAACTACGTAACTTGGCATAATACAATGAAGTGAAAAGCTTCATGAATATAAGCGGTCCCAAATGTATGCAGCTGTATTGACAGACACCTGGCATTGGTTTGGCAGGAATATGACAGAAGGCTGCAACCGTGTACTACCAAGACTGTACCCAAGTGGAGTTCTTAGGCCCATGATTATAGCTGGCGTCAATCCAATTTTAGTCAGGTACCAGATTACAGATGTTATATTCTCTTTCTCACGATTATCTATTTAGTTCCTCTTTCTGAAAACATTGAAAGGAATCATCCCATAGTCATGGAAATTTCAGAACAGAAGTCCATTCAGCTCATTGTACTCCTGCTGGTGCGTCTTTCGCTCCCTGTTCCCCCCACCCCCCCCCCCCCCACCGCGCGCGCGCACACACACACACACACACACACACACACACACGTACTTGCATGGTTCAATAAGCATACATGTGAAGAAGAAGGAGGCAGTAAATGATATGAAATTAATCTAAAAGTCTTGCTGGGCCTAGATGCCGAGGAGAAGCCTGTCTCCTTTTGACACTTTTTTACTCTACCATATCTCCTTGGAAAGCAGCAGTGCCGGTGAAGGTAAGCTGGTGGTATAAATAACCAACTGGCATACCATTTATAGGTGGAAGGGGTGCCCATTCTTTGATGAGACACTGACTAGTTTGGGTGTTTTCTTTCAAAGGTGACTGAGGGGAAGTGTAGTTAAGGTGTATGAATTATGTGAGACCTAGCAGGGTAAATAGAAAGACCTGTTTCCCTTTGCAGAGAGCTGTATATTTGAGAAGTAGATATAAATTAATTGATGGAGGAATTAGAGAGGAGTTGAGGAAAGGATTTTTCAACTGAAGGGCATTGGGGATCTACAACTTGCTGCCTGAAAAAGTGGTGAATGCCAGAACTCTCAAAATATACCTTGATAAAGAGCTCTGACCTATAAAGCTCTTGGGTCATTTTGAAATTTCAATACCCAGTTTTGTAATTCCAAACAAAACAACAGCATATAGTCCTCCAGTAAAATCATCAGAGATAAACATTTTATTCTGATCAACACATTCACAGCAACATTTGCATGCATGGTCAATTTTTGCTTAATCCAGTAATGTCAGTAAGGTCCGTCATCTCAGTCCCAGTGCTTTTGCTGCAGGAGTTCCTCAGGTCATTGTCCTAGAACTGGCCATCTTCAGCTGTTCCGTCAATCACCAGGAGCCTGGTGGAATACTGTCACCATCAGGAGAGAGCAATCCACTTGGATGGTACTCATGTACTACCTTACATATTAATTTCTTCTACCACCATTGAACCATGTGCATCTGCAAAATCCTCATCCATTACTTGCACAGGCTACTCCAACAGCATCTACCAAACCTGTGATCTCCACCATTAAGGAAAGACAAGAGCAACAGGTACAAAGAAAACCACCACCTGCCGGTTTCCCTCCAAGTCACACTCTATCCTGACTTGGAAGTATATCCTTCATCATAGCTGGGTCTAATTCCTGGAACCTAAATCCTATTCAATAGGAGTGCAGCGGTTCAAAGAGCTGACTCACCATCACCTTCTCCAGGGCAATAAATGCTAGCCTTGCCTGCAGTGCTCGCATCTCAAAAAAATTAAATAACAAAACATGATCAACTAAATGTTTTTTTCCATTTTCTTGTGGGTCATCAGCAATACTGCTTTCTTAGCATGCTAGTCAAAGTGAGGTGCAATCAATAACACGGGGTCATTCACTCAACCAGTTACATTTATAGTCCCCATGCACATTTTGCTTTGCTTTGATCTTCAGATTGCCAATATGCATAGGCAATCACTCTATAGCTCATATAACCTATCCATTCATGATGTTCCATACCCTGTGGGCACAGTTGCTTCTTTGTCCTTATTTGCTGAATAATCCCTCTGGTGACCTTATCTCCTTGGCATCCTCAGATTCTCCAACCAATGTAGCTTCTCTGCTCTTCTACCTCATGTTGCCTTTCAGCCTCCTAAATCAGTCAATGATCTGGGTTTGTAGCAGCAAGTAGAAAAGGGCAAGTTTAGGAAGTGAAGGCCCTGATTTCAACCCTCCTTTCTTGGGGATCATCTGAGGAACTATAGGTGCTTTCCATGCACCTACAGGCCCTCAGAGGATCCCCAGGTAATAACTGAACACATGACTAAGTGTGTTACACAATAACATAAGAAAAAGAAGCAGGAGTAGACCATTTGGTTCCTTATACCCACCCTGCCATTTAATAAGATAATGGCTGATTTTTTTTAACCTCAGCACGATATTCCTGCACTAACGCCATATCACAATTCCCTTAATATCTAAAAAATTCCATTGATCTCTATCATAGAATCACGGAGTCAAACAGCACAGAAATGGGCCCTCTAGCCCACCATGTGTATTGCCAAGCATCCAGTATCCAAGTATATACTAATCCCATTTACCTGCACTTTGTCCATAGCCTTCTATGCCTCGGTGATTCAAGTATTCATCTCTACTTACTAAATGTTGTGAGAGTCTCTGCCTTCACTACTTGCTCTGTCTTGAATATACTCAGTGGCTGCACCTCCATGGCTATCCTGGGTGGAAAATTCCAAAGATTCACGACTTCCTGAGTGAAATATTTTGCTCTCATCTCTGTCCTGAATGGCCACTGTTTATTTGGACACGATAACCCTTGGCTCTAGAAACCCCTGCCAGGACGAACATAGACTTTGCATCTACACTGTCAAGTCCCATATGTAACCAAGTTTGCTGATAGTGCAAAGATGGACAGAAAAGCAAGTTGTGAGGAGGATGGAAAGAGTCTGCAAAGGGATATAGAAAGATTAAACAAGTACACACACATTTGGCAGATGGAGTAAAATGTGGGGAAATGTGAGCTTACTCGCTTGGTAGAAAGAATAGGAAAGCAGAATGTTCTTTGAACAGAGAAATACCATTGAATGCTATGGTCCAGAGGGATCTGGGTGTCTCATACATGAAACACAGTAAGTTAGCATGCAGCTACAGCAAGTAATTAGGAAGGCAAATTAAGTGTTGGCCTTTATTCCAAAGGAACTAAGTACACAATGAGGGAGATGTTGCTTGTACTTTTCAAGGCATTGATGAGACCACATCTGGAGTACAGGGTATAGTTTTGTTCTCCTTATTAAAGAAGAGAAGTACTTGCATTGAAACAATTAAGACTCTTGAGGATGATTCCTGGAATGAAAGGGTTGATTTATAGGAAAGGTTGAGGAGATTGCACCTATCTGCATCAACATTTTGAAGAATAAGAACTGATCATATTGAAACATAAGATTCTGAGGGAGCTTGTCATGGTAGATGTTGAGAGAATATTTCCTCTCATGGGGCACCTAGAGATGGGGTCATAGCTTCAGAATAAGGAGTTGCCTCATTATGACAGTGATGGAGAGGAACTTCTTCCCTCTGAGGGCAGTGAATCTTTGAATTCCCCAAAGAGCTGTGAGATTAAGTCACTGAATATATTCAAAGCTGAGGTAAATAGAATTTTGTGCTGTAAGGGAGTCAAGGGTTGGAGGGAACAGACAGGAAAGTGGATCCGAGGCCAAGATCAAATCAGCCATGAGCTTATTGAATGACAGAACAGCTAGAGGAGCTACGTAATCTGCTTCTGCTCCTTGTTCTTAGGTGCTTTGAGACCCAGCCACATTGGTCGAGGCATTATCCAGGTGCATGAAAAGGAAAATCCTGACTTATATTTAAAACTAAGAATGTAAAGCAGTAAATATTTTTTGCTACCACAAGCTGAAGCTTATGGATCTAAAGGCTAATTCTCAATCTTGTGCTTCTACAGGGTGGGGCGATGGTGGAGATGATGAATCAGAATCAGGTCATTATCATCACTGACGTATATCGTGAAATTTGTTGTTTTGCGGCAGTAGTACAGTGCAAGACAGTGCAAGATATAAAGACATAAAAAATAGCTATAAGTTACAAAAATAAATAATGCAAAAGAGGAATAATGAGGTAGTGTTCATGGGTTCATGGACCATTCAGAAATCTGATGGCAGAGGGGAAGAAGCTGTTCCTGAAATGTTGAGTGCAGGTCTTCAGGTTGCAGTACCTCCTCCCTGATGGTAGTAACGAGAAGAGGGCATGTCCCGGGTGGAGATTGAATTAGCTCAAAAAGAGAACATAGCTGTACCATGTTGCAATTGTATTTTGGACCCTTTTTCTGCCTGCTCACTGGCACTACAGGATGGGCTACAAAGTAATAAGTTACTATAATAGCTTTCAAATGCCATCAATATTTGTATAATATGGATTAGGTCAATAGAAATCTAGAAGCTCTTTTAATCTACTGAACCATTTGCACTATTCAAATCATATATCTTTTAAAAAGTTTGGGAAGTTCAGTTCAATAGATAAGTGTGCATTAAAACAAATCAATTGGCAGTATCTTAATCAATGTATGGATTCAAATTTACAAGAATTTAGAAGGGTTAAGGATGGGAGGGAACAGGGATCGTGTTCAGGGAGCCATTGTGCTAAAGATTAGCCAGTATTGCCTGAGTAACTGGATGGATTGAATGTTATCTGTCATGACACAAAGAGCACCATTATTTAATAATTAATACTGAGGCCTTATTGTTCTGTTACTTGCGTAAGGATGAGTGTATTAGCAGACGAGACTTGTCTTTTATTCGATAGCAACTATTATTTAGGTAAAGGCATCATTCCTTTTCATTTGTCACAAGTAGATAACACTGTCAGCAGAGTTTATGATATAGCTTTTTTCTCCAGATGATCAGTGTAGCTTTAACTCCTCGCAGCCCATGGCTCTACATGTTATCTGAATGACGTAAAGGAAAGAAGGGAATATTAATACTTCACACAGGGAAATAGATTAGTGAACAGCAGTTGCAAATGACATTCCCAATGGTCTTACCCACCCAAACACTCTCCCTGCTCTCCTTTCTATGTGGTCGAACCTGGCTTCCATTTGTTTCCCTGATGACCTGACTGAGATTGGAAAAGTCACAGTACAGAGAAAAGCAGAGAAAATGAGAGAAAAACAACAAATGAAAAATGTAAAATGTCATTAGCTATTTTTTTCCCATACATTGCATGTTCCATGTTAAAATGTTCCTGTGCTTACAAAGCAGCACGTCCTCTAGTCCACCATCTCAAGGGAGATGCAGTACTGTCACAAAAAAGCACTGAATGATTTGGACCCTTATGGTTACAGATGTAATAAAACCTGAGGTCGTGGGCTGAGCTGATCTTGGCTGAGCTGTCTACATTGTGCTATGCTGGATGCATGCTGAGAAGTTATTTTTTGAGAGTAATGAGATAGGGTTTGAATTGTTTTACTATGTTTTGATTCTACACAGCAATATCATGTGGTCAGTTGCCAGCAAAAGAAAAGGTTTAAATAAGAAATTATATACTGTTTTACTACCATATTGCTATGTGGAAGATAGTGAACAAGAAGAAGTAATGTTATTGTGCTGCATCAAATAATGTTGCATCTCATGAGTTTGTGCCTTTTACCTGATCCCCTTTATGGAATACTGTAGAACTATGATCTTTAAAATAATATGTTCCGTGAAACTCATGAAGGTCTTTTGTTCCATCCTGTTTCTCGATGGAAGAATTCTCAGTAGCTGCTGTTATAGCAGTGCCTTAAATGCTGTGTATGGATGATAGAATTCATATGAAGATAAATGAATGTGATAATCACTGGACAATTATTGTGATCGAGTGATAATCAACCCTTGATTATTGGAAAACAACTCAGGAAATAAATATATATAATAAATTAATACTTTTAGAAATACTTCACAACTCTAACAACTGACAAAGCTTTACTCAATGGGTGTTAATGAGAATTCTACTGCTCATTGACATAAGATTTCAATACATTGAAATCAAACATGATAACTCCTGCCATGATGATAACTGAGCAAATTGATTCCACAATACATTAAAACTTAAAAGCAAACCAACCATGGAATAGACTACTGCACCAGGGAAGATGTGACTTTATTTTCACTCAATAGAAAGAGCTACATAACTCATTGACAACTGAAGGAGTTAGGTAGTTACTGACCAATCAAACTTTCACCATAAAAATTAGGACCATCTTTCACCATTGCTCTGAGCTGCAAACTATTCAAAACATTGTTAAATAGAAATGTAGAAGGTCCTTTTCAACAATCCATCCTTAATCTTTCCTTCTTCCAGGAGAGGGGCCTGCCAAAAGGAGATAAAGCAACAGAGCTCTGATTTTAAAGAACAAAGAAACAAACTGTCATCAAGAAATATTGCTAAGAAGTGTTTATTTCTGTCGCTTTGTTAGTTTTCTTTTGAAAAACAATTTTGGTGCTTAAATATTTATGAGGTAATCAGGAGATCTATCTTCGAGCAACAAGCAGGTCTGATGCTATGACAGAGCTGAAGTAACCCAACAGTGGAGATTAAATGCACTGTATAATTTTACTTCTTTCTGCTGGCTAAAATAACTCGTGTCAATATGTTATTATAAAATCTTGGCAAGAGCACAAAATTTGACTTCTCATTTTGTGCTCATCTCAACTAAAAATATCAAGGGGAGGAATTTCCCACCCCACTGTTTTATCAGAAACTGCTCAATGTCAGCTTTTCTTAGTTGGTAGCTTCTTAACACCAAGACAGAGGATCTGGGTGCAGGGTACACTTCAGGACATGAATATGTTATCTAGGCAAATACTGCAGTACAGTACTCAAGGAGCATTTTACTGTTAGATTCTCAATTTGCTGAACTAATTTGTATGTCAATAATAGTGATTCCGATCAACATCACCTCATCAGGCTTGGCCCCTTCTTGGTCTGCTATCTGACACTTGTAAACCAGTAGACCTTGTTGCATTGGGCTGTCAACAACAATACTGATGTCCCCAGATGGGCCAGCGTAGGTCAGGAGGATGGATAACCTTCATGGGAGTCAAAAGCCACCCATAGATGGAAATTGATGCCACCTATTCACTCTTCCCAAAGAATCACCTGTGACGCAAAGCAACTCAAGTTACCATACCCGAACAATTGCAGAATCTCAGGACTTCCTTGACTTAATCAAAGTGGAACATCCAACAACACTATTTAAAAAAAAAGTGTACTCAACCAATATTAGCAAGGAGTGATTAACCAGTCATTTACATCATTGTTGTTTATGAGATTTTGCTTTGCTTTAAATTGTGAATAGGTGGCATCGATTTCCTCTCCAGGTATGGATGGCTGATGACTCCCAGGAAGCTCATCCATCCTCCTCACTTAAGCTGGCCCAGTTGAAGACATCAGTATTGTTGATGACAACCCAATGCAACAAAATATACTGGTTTACTTGCAGCTACAGTCACTTATTTTTGCAGTGGTCCATAATTTGGAAACTGACATAGTTTTGAAAGTTGTGGTAAGGTTTAACATAAATGAAAATCTTTCTGGCCATTATTATTTGCCTTTGTGCAGTTCATAGTGCTAAATTAACTCTAGCCTCATATATAAACCCTGACTGCTACTGCACAAGGGAGTTTCAAACTAATGTTGATTGGCTAGCCCATATAGAAACTGATTGATAATCATTTCCTTTTAAATGATATAGATAGCTAGCTTTTCAGATGATGACTGGCTGATCCATAACACCAGGGCAACAGGTTAAAAATCCACCAATATGTGACTGCTGCTGTGTAATGAAATGACTCCTCGTTGTGGCTCCAGGTATCCATTTGCATGATTAAAGCCCCTCTCAGTTTTGGCTGGGTGAAGCCAGTGGGAGACAAATAAAATATATATAAAAATGGGGCATTGGATGAGGTAAATAATGGACCTTAAGGTGTAGCACAGATTGAATATGGCATCAGATATTTACATAGCAAGAGAGGTAATAGGGCCTCATTTTATAGGGATTCATTCAGATTTGGTATTTGTACAATCAGTCAAATGGAAATGTGTTTCCAATACACTAGTAATACCACAGAAATATTATCTGGTTCCTAATGGACTGCTTAGATATTTGGGGTGGGAACCAGTTCCAAATGCACCGTTTATTGCTTGGTATCATCCAGTATAATTCCTGCTCTGGCACTTATCAAGTAAATATGACAAAGCTGAGAAGTTTCTTTGCAGGGGTTGCCAGGGTAATGAACGGTGAAGAAATACATGTATTCATTTCTTGTGAGTGACAATACTAATTTTAAAAGCTGAGACAATACTGAAATTGAAATAGTTGTGAGCAATGTTCTAGTGTTGTTTCCTTGAAAAAAAATTGAGAGAGATTGAGGCTAACAACTGGAAGGAGGAGAAGATGGCTACCTTTAATTGAATAAATAACTGCCTTATATGAGATACTGAACTCATCTCCTACCATAATGCAAGTTCTGCACAACCAACCCGATTATTTTGTTGATTTTTGCAGTGGTACCTCTATTTTTAGAGTGCTCTGATCTGGGATGTGGGATCGTGGTTACTTTGAGCCCAGTCCTCCAGTGTCTTAACACTGTTTTAATGTTAGCTTCTTTTGCATTCCCTATTTTACTCACTTCATGCTTGCCAGACATGTCTTCAGCTGGAATTTCTGACCTAGCTCTCTCCACTAGCTTACCTCTCTTTCACAAGATTCTCCTTAAATCTTACCTCGTTGACCAAGCTTTTGGTCATCTATCCAAAAATCTCCTTGTGATATCAAATTTTGTTTAGTAATATTTCTATGAAATGCCTTAGGTTGCTTGTCATGTTGAGTGTGCTATTTAAATGCATTTAGTTGTTGTTACTGCTGATAATGTTCACATTTCTATTAAATAAGGCAGATTGCAATAGATGGAAAAAGTTAACAGCATGTATTGCAGGTGATTGATAGTAACAGCCAGTTTTAAACCTGCTGGAATTTTGTGCTAGGCAGCCCAGTCAAATTGCTCACACTCTATGCCATTTTCACTTTTACTGATTGGGTGTTAAACTGAAAGAATGGGTCACCCATACATTATAGAATTTACTACTTCAAGCATGGATTCTACAACTGATAGCCCAAACTAGTAGAGAGTTTCATCCAAAGAATCTTAGGGGTATGATGTTCACAGCCTAAAAGGATGATAAAGGCAGAAACAAGCATGACATTTAAAAAATGATTTGAATGAGTACTTGAAATACCATAAATGACCAGGCTGCAAACTGAGAGCTGGGATGAAGGAACACCCTAGATAACCCCATCTTTACCAGGCATGGACATGCTGTTCCAAATGGTCTTCTTCTCCACTGTAAGTTTCAAAGATCCCTCCTGCAGTTACCCTTGAAAGCAGTAATTGTGAAGATAACCCTTGCCTCAACCCCTGCACCCAAATTGTTTTGCTCAGTTTAGATTCAGACCTGACCCAATGTAAATTTGAGAGCATGTTTGTTCAGATTTGCAATATCCACAAAGAATGCTGCATTCTTGCTGCTCAGTTTGTTTTATTGTTTGGGGGTTGGTGTGCAAAGGAAGAGGAAGGAGTCATTGAGAGCTGTGAGCCTGCTCCAAAAGGAGCTGGAGTTCATCCTCTGCTGATGTAATATTTGTAAATTTTACAAATATTAGAGTCCTTGGCAATCTCAGCAAGGCAGAGGAGAGAGGGACGACAAGCGACCAATCTCTTTATTTGAATTTCAAATTTTGAGGAAACAGATTCTGGCACTTGTGAATCCAGATTCTCATCCCAGGCCCTCAGTTATACATTAAGCACATTCTTCAACATGGTACTCATACAATACACATCCATAAATCATTCTTTGTAATTCCATATAAAGTCAGTCCAGCAGCATGCAGTGCATGTAAATTTTTAAAGAGTTTCATTGAAGATGACATTTTAAATTTGACCAATTTCTATAAAATCTTGGCTTAATGATAGTGTGTCATTTTGGCAAAATAAGAGCAGAATGAATGTGAAACAGGAAAAAAATTGAAGCAGTCTGTTTGAAATGTAACACTGGGCTGCATATCCTCTGTGATAAAGTTTAATGAAAAAGTAGATGTGAATAAGGAGGTGAGCAAGACTGGCAATGCAATTTAATTTCTAATATCCCGACTAAGATTCTGTCAATGTTAAACTGAGTTTGTGTAAAACAGCCCATGAAAACATAAATGTGTTGTTAAGGAAGTCAAAGTCTTTGTCGCAAGGCAATCTTAAACAATTTTGCTCTGAGTGAGCTAAATATATAGATTGATTAGACTTATTATTCACAGTTATGCATGTTTTGTTAATGAGTAGAAAGATTTAGAAGTTCACTACAGGACGAGCAGATACGATTAATACACAGCATCTATGTTTCCATGTTGAGTATGATGTTTGCCATTTATGCAATAGGGCTGCAGGAGAGAATTGCAAGAGAGGCAGAGAGAAATTGGATTTGACTACCCCCTGTTTTTTGGGCACTATGCAATATGTTATCCACAGTGTGCAGCATATCTTTGAGGGAATCATGTTGGATGCTGTACTGTTGAAGGCTTGAATCCATGTGCCACAACTATCTCCCAGAATTTCACCAAGTAGATAGTCTGATCTGATGCCATCACTGTCACTTTGAGCTCAACTCTTCAGCTATTACCTTAACCTTCCTTGGTGATCAGTAGAAGGAACATCTGTCACCAGTGCAATTTAAAGAGATCATCTATTGCTTGCTGGTTTGTTGCTGGTTGATTACTTCTGGTTATGGTTTCAGTCCCTTTGGTGTTTCATGATATAGCAGGCATGGAAAGACTTTAACCTGACTTCAAGGCTCCTGCACAAACTAGCAGCTGCTAGACGCAAGTACATTAACAGGCATTCCACATGGAGCACTCAATGATGCATGCTTAGCCCACTGCTCTACTCTCTCTACACTCCTGACTGTGTGGCTAGGCTCAGTTCAAACGCCATCTATAAATTCACCGATGACACCACTGTTGTTGGCAGAATCTCAGATGGCGACGAGGAGGCGTACAGGAGTGAGACAGATTGGCTGGTTGTGTGGTGTCGCAACAACAACCTCGCACTCAACATCAGCAAGACCAAGGAATTGATTGTGGACTTCAGGAAGCGGAAGTCTGGAGAACACACATCAGTCTTCACTGAGGCGTCAGCAGTGGAAAAGGTCAGTTTCAAGTTCCTGGGCATCAATATCTCAGAGGATCTATCCTGGGGCCAACACATTGATGCAATCATGAAGACACACCAGTGGCTTTACTTCATTAGGAGTTTTAGGGGATTTGGTGTGTCACCAAAGACTCTTGCAAATTTCTTTAGATGTACGGTGGAGAGCATTCTGACTGGTTGCATCACTGCCTGGTATGGAGGCTCCAATGTGCAGGATCAAAAGAGGCTGCAGAGGGTTGTAGACTCAGCCAGCTCCATCAAAGGCACAACCTTCTCCACCATTGAGGACATCTTTGAGAGGTTGTGCCTCAAGAAGGCGGCATCCATCATTAAGGACCCTCACCATCCAGGACATGCCCTCTTCTCGTTACTACCATCAGGGAGGAGTTACAGGAGCCTGAAGACCCGCACTCAACGTTTCAGGAATGGTTTCTTCCCCTCCACCATCAGATTTCTGAACGGTCCATGAACCCATGAACTCGATCTCGTTATTCCTTTTTTTGCACTATTTTTCTGGTAACTTACAGTAATTTTTATGTCTTGCACTGTACTGCTGCCGCAAAACAACAAATTTCACAACATATGTCAGTGATAATAAACCTGATTCTGATTCTGATTCTGAATGAGTGCAAGTCTTGTGGAGCAGGACAAATTGCTGGAAGAGGGAGGGAGTGGAAGTGAATTACTTCCAGTGGTGTTCAAGAAATAATTCTTCCATCTAAATCTTGAGCAGAACAATGTTGAAAATATGCATGCTTCCACATGGATGTCTGCATTGAAGTATGTCACCTACTGCAGTTACATCTGTAATCTCAAGGCAGGGCAAGGACTACATTGCTGGTGACCATGATTTTTTTATCTGGCACTTACCGGCAGGAGCTAGAAATAAATGCAATATATTGCAAATTGTATTTGGCTGTTATTAAGGGAGATCATTGAAGCTCAGCTCAAGACCAGTAACTACATTCCACTTTCTCAGTTCAGAGATAAGGAAGTGTCAAGGGCATGCTTCTATGTAGATGAAAGTTGAAGGTTTTCTCTTGACACAGGATGCCATGGTCTGCACACAGATTGCTTTGTGGCTTTTGCTTGAGGAATTAAAAAGTGGTTTCATTCTGTCAGTGTCCAGCTGCTGTGTAACCTGATCATGTTCAGTTTGATGCCCAGTATCCCAGTGGAAGTCATGATGCCTTTGCTTGGCTGAGGTCCAGTGTACCAATTGCAAAGGGTGATAACTGAATTACGAGTGCAATCCACAGATGACATGGCTGATGACTCTGGTGTGCAAACTGCACATGTGTAGCATTCATATATAGGTAGCCATATGGGCACCTGCAATATAATACTAAATTGACTATTGGCTGACTGAACACCTGCTCTGGGGAAGCCTTGCAGTTTTCAATGGAGTAGGTGTCAAGATTCCTGGTATTCCCATGCCATCCCCAGGAAGTATTCCAGCTACATGGTGAACACTGAGGAGCAAGAGCATGAGGAGGTGTAGGAGGAGGGAGGGTAAGGCTGAAGATATTCTGGATGTCTTGTTGGCTATCTTCAAGAGATCATCGCTATGTAATAAAGGTAAGTGCAATCCCAATTCTCCATTCACCAACAATCCTGGACTTGAATTTTCCACAATACAAAAGTTAATGCCAACATAAAATAAACTTTCCAACTCAAATTTATGAATGGCATCATGTTATATCATGTATTAAAACCACCTAATGAATGATAGAAAAACAGGGGGCTATGTGGGAGGGAAAGGTTAGATAGATCTTAGAGCAGGATAAAATGTCGGCACAACATTGTGGGCCGAAGGGCCTGTACTGTGCTGTAGTGTTCAATGTTCTATGTTCTAAGCAGCCTTGTGCATTCCCTTCTTCTTTGTGACTTTCAAAGTGCCCTCCTGAGGGAGGTCAGCATGTTTATGCACCATGGAGGCACTTGCCACTCCAATAGGGTGGACCCTTAACAATCCTTCAATTGGAGGAGAGATTATTGCACTACTATGACACAGTGCAGGCTCCTATTCACGCTAGAATCCACAGCTGTCATGGCAGGAATCTATACTTATGTGGCAGTAAGGTGACTTTACGCTTGAGTTTTGCATGAGCTTCTACTGCAGCGCTCAGACATCAGGTGCCTGTTGCTTTATTGCACTGTGTTGTACCCTGGTGAGCTGAAATATGCAAATGGAGTTGGCCTTCTCTTCCATGTTGGGAAAGATAATAACATAAGAAATAGGAGCAGGAGTAGGCCATCTGGCCCATTGAGCCTGTTCTGCCATTCATTAAGATCATGGCTGATCTGGCCATGGACTCAGATCCACCTACCTGCCTTTTCCTCATAACCCTTAATTCCCCTACTATGCAAAAATCTGTCTAACTGTGCCTTAAATATATTTAATGAGGTAGCCTCTACTGCTTCCTTGGCTAGAGAACTCCACAGATTCACTGGTCTTTGGGAAAAGCAGTTTCTCCTCATCTCTGTCCTAACTCTGTTCCCCCGAATCTTGAGGCTATGTTCTCTAGTTCTAATCTCACCTACCAGTGAAAACAACCTTCCTGCCTCTATTTTATCTATCCCTTTCATAACTTTATATGTTTCTTTAAGATCCCCTCTCATTCTTCTGAATTCCAACAAGTATCGTACCAGGTGACTCAATCTCTCCTCATAGGCTAACCCCCTCATCTCCGGAATCAACCTGGTGAACCCCCTCTGTACCGCCTCTGAAGCCAGTATATCTTTCCTCAAGTAAGGAGACCAGAACTGCCAAGCTTTTCACAAAGTTGTGTGCCAAGTTGCTCCCATACACCTCCATGACACTGCCGATTTTCTGACAGGCTCGCTAATCAATTGTCTCTTTCTTTGTATGTATCTCTGAGCCACTTCTGTAGACTGCTCCTTCGGAGCACTCATTGAGTCCTCTGCAGCTGAACTGTTCAATTTCATCCTCCAGCAAGCTGGCATCATTGCTATGCATGTCCTGCCTGAGCTGCTGGCCCTTCACCCATGGCATCCTACCACCTGTAGATCTCAGTCAATTCTCTCCTCTAAATCATGCACAAGTTCAATATCTTAGATGTGGCTGCAAGCCTGCAATCGATTGATGATATGATGCCTTCATCATCACTGCTACTTGTTGTCCCTTCATGACTGGCCAGGTCACATTTCTTGGGGATCTGAAAGGAGAAAGACACCTAGATGAGGCTGCAGTGCAGCAAGAGGTGTGAGGAAAGTTTGTTTGCTTGTATTATCTCCAGGTTTTTAATTGGAAGGGATTGTGAGAAGATAAGAGTTGAAATGTGAGATGTTACCTGTTAGCCTGGTTGTGAAAAAGCTGGAATCAATTATAATTGATATGATTTTGAGATTATTATTATGACTGAGCAGAGGCAACATGGATTTATTAAAGGGAAATCATGTTTGACTAATCTAATGGAGTTCTTTGAGACTGCATCCAGTAGAGAACCAGTGGATAGATATATCTGGATCTTCAGAAGGTTCTCAATAAGGTCCCAAACAGGAGGTTGGAACTGGAGATAATACACGAGCATGCACTGAGAGGTGCTTAACTGATAGGAAACATAGAGTAAAGATAAATGAATCCCCTTCTCAAATTTCCAGGCTGTGACTAGTGAATTACAGCAGAGGTTGGTGCTTGGGCTTCAACTATTCATAATCTACATTGATAATTGGGCTATGGAGACCAAATGTAACATTTCCAAGTTTATTGTTGGCAGGAATGTGAGATGTGATGAGGATGCAAAGAGGCTTCAAAGGGATATAGACAAATTGAGTGAGTGGGCAACAACATGGCAGATGGAGTAAAATGTGGAAAATTGGCAGGTTATCCACTGTGGTAGAAAAAACAAAAATGCTGAATATATTTTAAATGGTGTAAGATTGGGACATGTTGTTGTTCATAGGGATTGGGGCACAAGGTTCTGAAAGCTGACATGCAGGTACAGCAGGCAATTAGGAAGACAACTGGTACAGCTGGCCTACATTGAAAGAGGATTTGAGTACAATTATAAAGATAAATGATTACAATTATACAGAATTTAATGAGACTATATCTGAAATACACATGTGCAGTTTTGGTGTACTTCTTTAACAAATGAGGTACTTGCTTTATGGGGAGAGCAGCAAAGATTTACCAGACTGGTTCCTGAGATGGTAGGTCTGTTATATAAGAAGAGATTAAGTTGACTAGCCTATATTCTCCAGAGTTAGAAGAATGAGGGGTGATATTTGGACATACAAAATACTTAAAAGTGCTCAATAAGGTAGACAATGGAAGATCTGACAAAGGAATCTAAAACCAGGGTAGGCTATTTATGACTTGGATAAGGAGAAGTTTCTTCACTCAGAGGGTGATGGATCTATGGAAATTGCTCCCAAGAGGACCGTGGAAGCTCAGTCATTGATTGCATTTGAAACAGCTTTCGATAGATTTCTAGATATTAAAGGAAACAAGGGAAACGGGGATAGGGCAGGAAATGGTGCTCAAGTAGAAGATTAGCTGTGATTTTGTTGCATGACAGAGAAGGCTTGAGGGGCTGATAGCTTATTCCTGCTTTTATTTCCCATGTTCTTATGTTAAAGAAGATTAGAAATGATAATTCCACTATCTTAAATATTTTCAGCCCTGCAGATACTCCGATACTGTGAAAAATAAAAGCTCATGGTGTAGAAAGTATTGGCATAGTTAGAAGATTGGCTGGCTGACAGGGAACAGAGAATAGGCATAAATTGTTCTTTTTTTGGTTATCAAGATCTGTGATGGGGGGCCTCAAGTTTTCACAAGGCACAGAAATGACTTGGAAGAAGGCACCAAAGCTGAGGTTGCTAAACTTGTTGACAACACAAAGATAGGTAGGCCAGTAAGTTGTGAAGAGGACATAGGGTACAAAGGGATATAGACTGGTCGTGAGTGGGCAAAGATCTGGCAAATGGTGTACAATGTGGGAAAATGTGAAACTTTGGCTGGAAAAATGACGAAAGAAGCAGAGTATCTACATACCGTCAAAATGGTGAGAGATTGCAGAAGTCTGAGATACAGAGGAACTTGGGTGTCCAAGTGCCTGATTAGAAAAGGTTGCCACGCAAATACAGCAAGTAATTAGGAAGGATAAAGGAATGTTGGCCTTTTGCAAAGGTCTTAGAGTTTAAAGCTAGGGAAGTTTTGTTGCAACTTTACAAGATGCTGGTGAGAATGCACCTGGAGTACTCCGTACATTTTTTAAGAAAGCATATACTTGCATTGGATGCAGTGCAGAGAAGGTACACTAGGTTAATTCCTGAGATAAAAGGGCTGAATTATGAAGGAAGGTTGGGTAGTTTCTTAATTGGATTTTAGAAGAATGAGAGGCGAACTAATTGAAACATGAGATTCTAACAGGGCGGATACTGAGACAATATTTCCTTTACGGACATAACTAGATCTAGGGGCGTAGTTTCAGTAGAAAGGGGTCTCTCAAGTAGGAATTTTTTCTCTGGGGGTTGCGACTCTTCAAAATACCCAAGAGAGCTGTGGAAGTGGAGTCACTGAATATATTAAAAGGGGAGACTGACAGATTTTTGAACTACGAAAGAGTCGGGGAGTACACGGAGAGAGTGGGAATGTGGTATTGCGGCCAAGGTTGGATCAGCCATGATCATGTTGAATGTTAGAAAGGGCTTGAGGCGTTGACTGACCTGCTTTTGCTTATGTTTCTTATGCTTCGTCTGTTTCTAATACATGGATGTTTCTTCTTGTGAGTAGAACCTAGAACAAGGATTCACTGACTAAACGGTCACCCATTTAAGGCAGAGAAAAGAAAAAATATGAGTCTTTGGAACCCTCTTCCTGAAAGGCAGTGGAAGCAGAGTATTTTTAAGGCAGAGGAAAATAGATACTTGAGACACAAGGGGATGAAATGTTACTGCAGGTGGATGAGAATGCAGAGTTGATGTTATAATCAAATCAGCCGTGATTTTATTAAAATTTCAGAGCAAGCTTAAGGGGTTCGGTGACTTATTTCTGCTCCTATCCTTCCTGAGAATTGGGACACGCTGTTGCTCCTGTTCTCCTTCAGTTAGCTTCTCTGGTTACGCACCACTTTGCTATTTCAGAGAGGGATTTCTCAGTGAATCTTTTGAGATGTGCATGCATGATGTGACTGTCATGGTTGAATGGTTGGAAATGTATGCAAGCTTTCAGATGTGGGAGTGAGGTTTGCAGAAACACAGTGTCGCCCTCTAATAACATGTAGTACCATTTTCAAATATTGTTAAGCATTTATTTAACATTATCTGAACAAGTAAACTATGCAGAAAAATGTACAGTACTCCATATTATGTGATACACTTTTATATCATGTCTTCAATTAACATAAGATGAGCCTGATTATTTTTTTCTCCTGCTTTATTTACCTTTCCCTTCCACTGAACATTGAAAAAAATGGGAAGATTGCAAACAAGATCACCTTCATGTATTTATTATTTGTTGTCTTGTAATCAGCAATGAGATTTCCTCTTTGTATCATTCCATTAGTTTATTGCACTGGTGATGTGCCCCTCCAGCCTTCCAGTTTAGTTTTCTTAATCACAGGTAAGTGATTAAGAAAAAAAATATTTTGGAGCATCCATTATGCACCGATGAAAATTTTAAAATTTGACAATTTTTTAAGTATTATAAATTATAATTCCTTGTAAACACATGTTATTTGATACATCAGCTGGACAAGTCATAAATTCCAGTCAACAAGTAAGAGACCTTAAAATCTCCATCTGTAACAAAAGCCACCCTGTTACCATCACGGGCCATCTTTTGTTACACTGAGGTGGAACGCCAAGGATTAACACATTTTCCAGTGTGAATGGCTGCAGCAAGACAAGGACAGATTGTCCAGTTTGTTGTATTTCTGTTCCAGTGCTTTGCTTGTCATCTTGGCAGCCAGCTCATTTCAATTTGCCCCATGGCCCTGCTGACACTGTGTGTATGCACAGAAAGTTAAATTCTCCTCTGATCAATAAAGAAGAAGTGTTCCTCCTGCCCAGTCGATATTTTTTTTATCTGTCTTCTGCCCCGTTCTGCTGATGGCAGCTTTTGTGAGGAAAGTCACTCAAGGGCACCAAGCAAGGCTCAGCTACTTTTTTTTCTCCTGCTAAAAGTTAACAGATTTGGCCTTTTGCTAATAACAGCTTTATGATTTATCTCTATTTTAATTGGAAAATTTGTGAATTAATTGATTTTTCTTACTTTCCAATTAACATTGTAATTGGCTGTGTAATAAATTCTTCGGCACCCTACAAATGAGGGTTGACATGAAGACTGAGGGGGACATTGGAAGGCTGCATGGCACACCCCGTGATCTAAAAACACTAATAAACTATGTTATTTTAGCATATCCCTGGGTGAGCTTCCAGGCATAAATTCACAGCTGTGAGGTTACAGGAACTGACACTATTAAGTGCTTTGACAGAAACTTCTGACAGACCTCCTCATGGGCTGACCTGATTGATCTATAGCTCCGTCCACTGACAGCCTCAGGAAAGCCAAGCCATGAGGGAGAAGAGATCAGCTTCCTGGTGCAGGAACTGAGTTGCAAGGACTTAAGCACTGTAAACAAGTGGCAGGGCAGAACAGGGGTACACTTTATGAACGATGTAGGTGGCTATGTGTGTCCTTAACTATCACATTATAATTATTTATTTTGGAATTGTCAAAGCTCAGGTTAAGTGAGTCGTATTCCTATGATTTAAAATAAGCACATCCTCTTTGCCTAGTTTTATATTTAATGTTTATTTTTTCTCTCTAGTGTCATCAATTAAGCATTTCCTATCCATATCATGACATAATCAAAATATTAAAAGAAGCCAATTTATTTAAATTAAATTAAAGCTAAATATGTATGAAATATTAAATCATGCAATACATTGAGCACACCAAGTAATATGCAGTGTATCCTGGATGAGCTTTACTCAGACTCATTTTAAAAATCATAATGGTTCTGAGAATCAGTTTATTCTTCCAGAAGATATTCTTCTCTTTTGCATGATGCTGATAAATAATATTTCTTGTTCTGCTTACACAGAAATAATAAAAAATATATTTTAGGCAGTAAGTTATATTTTCTGCTAAGCATTTTAAGTGTAGACATTATAAAAACTAATTTTTTTCATACTTTTTTTGAAGATTGTGGAAATTTTCAAATGACGTTGGTGTAAAATATTTCTGGCATTTCTACTGACATTATCATTGTGGTGGGCTGCACAATTAGCCAAAAACATCTTAAATTGTGCACTTGGATGATTGCAATTGCACTCCTTTGAATAATTTTAAACAGAAGAAATGTTCCTAATATCTGAATTTGCCTTTGCAGGCAAGCATTTCAACATTTACATAATTTCTTATCTTAATATATTATGATGTCCTTATCAAATTATCATTTTATAATTGAAATATTATATGCTAACAAAATTGAGACATCAAATATATTAGCAGCTACTTTTTGAGTTTGATACTGTATATCTCAACAGCTTTATGTTCTGTGACTTATCTCAGGCTAAACATAAGTTATTTTCACTTGGCTATGTACATAGTGAGTTATGTTTTACACATCTTTTAGCATTTATAAAAGAACCAAGCAAACTATGAAAACCTAATTGCAATATGACACCATTAGCTTTTTAAAAAAATTGCCTCGACTGCAATTATCTTCCAACGTGAAATGTAGTGCCCCTGATGCATGTGTCAGTGAGAAAGGTTAGAGTTTCGAACACGTTCTTCTCTCCCCACAATATTCCATTGACTAACAAGCAGTGACAGAAAATACAACTTGGTGGCTGGATGATATCTTTTTTTATCAGGTTTCAAATGTTCTATAGTTTTTCCAAAAAAATCTGTTGATATTCAATAAGGAGTATGATACCAGTGTCTGATAATTAATTCAGTTTGAACAGTACTGTATACTGGAACTTATCTTGACAAGGAGCAGCCATCATGTTTCAGATTTAATAGAAATAGCCTAAATAAAGAATGATCAGCAAAATAGTAATTGATTATTGATTAAGATGACATATTGAATTTGAGGCCATATGCAGATATTCTTAGGTCCACTTGCTACCTCCCTAGGCTTCTGACAATTGTACCTTGGTTAACACAATACATAGAGTTTCTCTAATTTGAATTTAACCTGTTACTTAGGATCAGAAGAGTTATTTGCATGGCTTAGGACTTTGCTTATGTGGACAGAATTCCATGCTTTTCTGTATATGGAACTTGAATGTGCAAGTTCCAATTTCCACAAAGGCCATTTTTCCTATACTCCTGCTACATTTTTATTAATGGCAACAAGCTTTGTTTATTCTGGTGTTATCATAGAAATGTCAAGTACTAAAACAAAAAAAGTCAATTATTAAGTAGACAAATTGCTTTCTCTAAAGCTAAACTCTCCACTGATGAAAAAACCTGACCACAGACACAGTTCACATTTGTACCTATGATCCCTTCCCTGCCGCACCTATTGGTTGCGTTATTCAGGGAGGACAAGTGCATGAAATTAGAGTGAGTCAACACTCCCACTTAAAACTGCATTGAGTTGATGTGTAGTATGTAGCAGGTAGAGCTAAAATGTTAAAACGATTACCTTAAAAGAGATGAACTAAAGTCAGTCCAAATAATTCAAAGAAAACCATGTTATATTAAAAGAGTGGTAGTAAGATGTGTGAACTTGGTTAAGCATCCAAAAGAATGTACAGAAAGGCAAGGGCTTGATATTTTGTGGCAGGAGAGGTGATTGTAGTCTGAGCCAGTTCTGCCCCTAAAGCAAGAAATATGGATTAATTGTAATTACTTCACTCATTTCCTTTTCTCTGTTAAGGATTAACCAAACTATTATAAAAACTGTGTCAAAACATGATCCTCAAAAATATATTAAAAATCCTTCAGCACATAACTGTGTTATTAGATTAAAGCATTTCTAGACAGTGCAACAGCAAATACTGGCACAGAAGCTTTTACATGATTCTTTTATCTTGAAGAGAGAATGAAAAGTGCAAAGCCAATATCACTCATGTATGTGTTTGTGTGTGTGTGTGTGTGTGTGTGTGTGAGAGAGAGAGAGAGAGAGAGAGAAGAGGTATTGTTGCAATTCTTAACTGGTAAATTTGACATAAGCTAACACTTCTGTTAGGCTTTAGTTGAGTGTTTCATTATTGAACATTCAGTTCTGAGCATTCCCTTCTCTATAGCACTGTAACACTTTTAGATCTATCATGACCTCTTTTATAACACCCATTGATTTGAAGAAACCTTTACAGTGAAAGAACGGCATTATATTTGTTAATAATAAAATGAATTATGGAGGGCGTCAATAGAAAAGTGATTATTAAAGCTTCCCTCTGTCCCTTATATGTTTTAAGTAGGTTCATGCCTTCACTTAAGTAGTGGAAAAATACATCTAATCATTTATATAGTTGTATTTTGAGAACATCATTTCAGTAGCATGCGCATGTAAAAACAACTCTGATGTAATATATTGCTTTTGAACATTTATATATGTTACCAAAATATATTTTCTTTAACATGTAGTATTCTGAAATTTAAAACCCCAAATGGAGTTCTAAGATTAAATTATTGAATCATGAAAACATTACAACAAAAAGAGGCCTTTCTGCCTTCAAGTGCATGCTGGCTTTTTGTAAGAGTAATCCAGGTAGCCCTATACTTCATACTTACCCAGTACTTCTGCATTTCTTCTACTTCAAATACTTATCTAATGCCTTTTTGAAAGTCTCAGTTGTGTGTGCTTCCACCACCATTTCAAGCAGTCATTTCCAAATTGTAGCTACTTGTTGCATTGAAGTTTTCCCTTCTGTCACCTGAGGGTTTATTTGGTTATCAAAAATCTTTGACCTATGATTCCTAGCCCTTTCACTAATGAAAACAGTTTCCTCTCATCCACTTTGTTAAGACATTGCATGATTTTGAATACTTCAGTCAAATCACCTCTGAAACTTCTCTGCATCAAGAGAATAACTCCAGCCTCTCCAGTCTACCTATTCAAGTAAACTCCTTTATCCCTGGAATAACCTGGGCAGTAATTTTTTTCTCTAAGAACATCACATGCTTCCTAAAGTGCAACACCCAGGATTGGATATAGTGCTCAGGCTATAGCCAAACCTGTGTTTTAAAATGACACTTCATAGCTTTTATATTCTATGCCACTTATCTATAAAGCCTGAATTTCTTTTCACTTTTTAATTATTTTCTCCACCTGTCTTGCCATCATCAAATATATGTGCATATGTACATCCAGGTCTTCTTGTTCCTGGACTCATTTTAGCATTGTACCCTTTAGATTATATTGTCTCTCCTCATTGTTACCAGTAAAATGTGAACACTTTTCCACAATAATTTTCATCTTCCGCTTGCCCGTTAATTCCATCATCATATCTAAGCCCCCTTAAAGTTTATCCCTATCCCCACTTGCTGTCCACTGCAATTTCCATATTTAATGTTATGTATATGTTTTGAAAAGTTTTCCTGTACATTGAAGTCCATACCATTGAATTACATCAAAAGAAGCAATTCTTTCACTAAGTCCTGAAGCTAAAGGTATTAAGAATTTAGATGACTTTGTTTAATGTTTTGAAATTACATTATTGTAAAAGCAGTTGTGATCCAAAGTCTTGGTGCCATGGAAATGTGGAGAGAGCAGCCAACTCTTAATCGGAATTAATGAAAAAGATCGAGGTTTATTTGAGATATGACAAATTTTGGGACAAGGGTGGAAGACAAAGATCACTGGTGTCATGGAGGAACTATTCAGGTTGCTTCTTGTGCCACATTTTGGGTAGTTTAAAAAGTGAAAAGTCAGGAAGGCTAATATGTTGTTTCAAGTAGAAAGGTTGCTATTCCTGGGACATTGGAGATATCTCTGGAACAAATGAAGTTTATACTGAAGGGGACATAATCAAAATATTACCTGTATTTTTGCAGAAATGCTAATTTGAATATGTGTAGAGGATTTAAGCTAATTCCCTAGAAAATTGGAGGAAGTGTGAGACTAGAAAGGAAGAGCAGGCTTATTAAAACTATTAGAATAGGAGCAGAATTGAAATAATGAGAAGGTCACATGGGATGCAGGTGAATTGCTAAATTCAGTTCAAAATTGGCTTGGTCATAGAAGACAGAGGGTAGTGGTTGAGGGGTGTTTTTCTGACTGGAGGTCTTTGACCAGTGGTGCTGGGAACTGGTGCTGGGAGCTATGTTGTTAGTAACATATATATTAATGATCTGAATGAAAACATAGGTGGTCTGATTAGTAAATTTGCAGATGACACAAATATTGGTGGAGTTGTGAATAGCGATGAAGGTTGTCAAAGGATACATCGGGGTATAGATCAGTTGGAAATTTGGGCAGAGAAATGGTAAATAAAATTTTATTTGGACAGGTGTAAGTTGTTGCATTTTGGGAGGTCAAATGCAAGAGAAAAGTATACAGCAAATGACAGGACCCTTAGGAGTATTGAGGTACAGAGCAATCTTGAGGTGCAAGTCCATTGCTCCCTGAAAGTGGCAACACAAATAGATAGGGTGGTACAGAAGGCGTAGAGCATGCTTGCCTTTATCAATTGGGGCATTGAGCAAACAAATCAATTAGTCATGTTGTAGCTGCATAAAACTTTAGTTAGGCCGCACTTGAAGTGTGGAATTGCGATTGGCGCATTACAGGAAGAATGTCAGGACTTTGGAGAGGGCGCAAAAGAGGTTCACCATTATGTTTCCTGGACTGGAGTGTATTAGCTACAAGGAGAGGTTGGACAAACTTGAATTGTTTTCCATGGAGTGCCGGCAGCTGAAGGGCGACCTGACCAAAGTATATAAACTTATGAGAGGCATAGATAGGAGAGATAGTCAGAGTCTTTTTCCAAGGGTGGAAGTGTCAAATATTAGAGGGCATAGGTTAAAGGTGAGAAGGAAAAAGTTTAAAGGAGATGTGCAAGGCAAGGTTCTTGCACAGAGATGGTAGGTGCCTAGAATGCACTGTCAGGGGAAGTGCTAGAAGCAGATACAATAGCAATATTCAAGAGGCATTTAGACAGACACATAAACAGGCAGGGAATATTGGGATATGGACCATGTACAGACAGATGAGATTAATTTAATTTGGCATCGTGGTTGGCGCAGACATGGTGCACTGTACTTTTCTATGTTTATATGAGAAAGAATACAGGGTTTTAAGCACTGTTGTAGAATGAGCAAGAGATATAAAAATGGGGTAAAAAGTTAAGGTTACTGTTCCAAAACCATGTGTGATGGGATTGTGACTGCCAAGATAATTTTTAACAATTGGAGTTCGAGCCAGTAATAATGACAAAGAGATGTGTATTGTAGCCATAACAAAGTCAAAATGGGAAATTGTATTCAGGTTGCATTCAGGACTGCTTCCTAGATCATGATGTTTTTGTCCAGCAAAGGAAAAAGTATTTATAAAGCAAAAACTGTGGATACATGAAAAAAGAAAAAAAAATTCTGATTTGATATTAGAAAATAAAAAATAGTGGGGCAAATAATTGATGTGACTATTGAAGAATGATTGCTAAGCAAAGACTGTAACATATTCATCATCTGTTGCTGTTAAAACAGAAGAAAAGAATTATGGATCGAGCCGATAAAGTCTCTTGTCCCTAATTCCATGTTATCAGACTGTTGAGAGAAGTAAGAGAGATCAGGGCACTAACTACATCTTTTCAATTCTCCTTTAATATACAAATGGTGTTTTGACATGGAAAAGTTACTGATATAACGTCCTTGTTAATGGAGGAAGAAAAGAACAAGCATGAATCAGTTTAATATTAGTTCATAATCCATTATTGGAGATCAAAGTTAGTAAGAAATACCAGATTTAATCAAAGATAACCAACAAAAATCTGTTAACACCAAGTGGTATCACAAATTTAATAGAGGTTACAGAAAAATGTTATTGATTGAAATGATAAAGGGACTACAATAAATGTCGCACATAAGGATTTTCAGAAGGTATTGCTAATGTATCGCTAAAGAGTCTTACTGGAAAAATTCAGATAAGCAGAATAAGATAAAATATAGCAATCTGATAGCTAGTTTGTCAATGGACAGGAAACAAAGATTGGGCATTACAGGAGGTTGTTGAAAGTCATATCTCTCTTAGGCATTCCCTTGGGATCGAGGATGACTTGCTTCCACTCTGGTTTTGGGGGTTCTTAGGTGTCTGATGAGGCTAACGTGGGATCCACATACTCTGCAACAGATGGGGTAGGAGGTGCCTGACAGGGTGAGTGAGTGGGTAGTTTGTGAGGTTTTTAAGCTGTGTTTCTAGATGCAACTGACGCATGGACCCCTGGTTCTCCATATTGTTCTGAATGCTCTGTCTCCACTTAGAGCAATCATGAGCCAGAGATTCCAATGGAGATGTTGTATTTTTTCAAGGGGGCTTTGAGAATATCCTTGAATGTTTTGCTCTATTTGCCTGGCAATCTTTTCCGGTGACAGAGTTTGAAGCCCAGTGTCTGTTTCGGGAGACTGGTGATAGGTATGCAATCATTGTAGCCTGCTCAGTGGAGCCAACTGGGTGTAATTAGGGCCTCAATACTGGGAGAAGGCACTGAAGTTAGTTCACTATCCATCCAGTGAATTAGAAAGATTTGAAAGAGAGACCTTTTGTGGTTTCTTTCCAGAGCCCGCTGTAGGTGGTCCAGATCTCAGAAGCACAGAGGAGGTCAGGGATCTCTGCAGCCTTGTAAACCATAACCAGGTTTGAGATCTTGATCTTCAGAAACACATTTTCTCAATGGATCAAAGATTCTGTTTGCCATTAATATTTATTATTGGAGGGCAGTTTTGTACAGCAGGAGCCAGTTGGTAAATTACTTTTGTCTTGTGAATGTTGAGAATAAAACCCATCCTCTCATATGCTTTGGTGAACAAGTCAATGATGACTAGGAACTCAGCCTCCAAGCAGACACAAACACAAGCGTCATCTGCAATCTGCACCATGACTGTTTAGTCTGCGGTGATCATGGTTCTGCAGTAGAGTTGTCATTGGTTGAATAATTTCCCATTAGTTCTAAAAAATTTCATTGAAGGTGAGGTACAGCATTGTGACGTGCAATATTGAGGAAAATGTTGGAGAGATAACATAGTCTTGGGGCGATTGGCAAGAGTCTTCACTGAATTTGTCTCTGTTGCAATAGGAAGTTATAAGGAGTGTAATCTTGATATTTACTGATATTTGGCAAACATTGTGGAACTTTGAGCAAAAACCAGGAAGACACAATTTGGTGGATTGGGCAGACAAATGAAGACAGGGAGGAGCCGCAGAGGAATTGGTTTTGAATTACATTTGCAAAGTGCCAGCCTTGAATCAGAGAGCCAAATGGTATCTTTCTGTGCTATAAACTTATGTGGTTCTACGGTTCTATTGGTTTCTTGGAAGGTAGTAGAGCTGCACTGTTCTCATTGTGTTAATATTATGGTATGTGCGTGCATTCTAGACCTCTGGGATTTCTTAGCTACAGGGATCCCGAGGTGGCTTACTCTGAATGCAAAAAATTGACTGCAAAGTTAATGATATTGATCATCGGAAACGGGACACTGCAGTATTGTTATACAACAAAAGTGGGCCTGAAGCTTGTTGAATACAACAGGGACTTAAACACTTGAAATTGAGCTATGTTTCTGGGGCTGTGGCTTCACTTCACCCTGAGAGAAAAGGACAACAATACAAAAAATAATTTAAGGAAAGTGGCTGAAAGTGCTGCTGTTCATTACCACTCTTGTATTATAAGTAGGTGGAGAATTGCTGAATATGAAACTTTCAGTTCAAAATCCAATTATTCAATTGGTTACGCATTGAACATTTGTGGTTTTCAATTAATCATTTCTTCTTCACTCAGCAGTGCTTCAAGCAAGTCAATAATTTCCCTCATAAAATAAAAAACAGAAAACTAAGTGCAGGATTTTTCCCATTCTTGTAGAATTTATTGACTTGTGAATGTGAGTTTGTGAAGGCTGATCAGCACCCAAAAGGTTGAAGAAACCTATTATCATTTTTAATTGGGTTACCTTTGATCTGTTGTACACAGAGCATCATTGACATTATTAGACAAAATACATAACAGGCTTTTACAGACATTCACAAAAAGCTGAATTCTAACAACCAGTACAATCTGTCCCTCTGTTTCCAGCAGATTAATTATCAGAAGAGTTGACATCACCTCCCAGATAGTGTAGAATGCTCTTTTTATTCTCCTCTTCAGCTATACAGTCTTCTGGGTTTCACAACAACACCATAGAAAAAAAGATAATCTGCCTTTTCTGTTTGCTCCACTTATTATATTTTCTTTTCTCTTTTTTTGTCAAACTGTTACTCTCTTTTTTGCTTCTCATTGCTACTGGGAGGATGTAAACCCTCTGCTCCTTTAGAAGTATGCGAATCGGGGATTTTATTTCCTTAACTCCAGCAAACTGAAAGACAAAAAGATCCACATAGGCTGCATCATATATGTGGTACAAAAAACAAGAAGCATTAGTGGGAAATGGGGATGGGGAAGCAAGGAATTCCAAGTGCACTTTATATCAGGGATCACTCTTCCTTCACTCTTTCTCCCTTCCTCCATCTCAATTATACCCTCCACTTCTATAATGCATTTATTATATTAGGCTTGCTTTGTATTAACGGCTTCTTTCTGTCCTTTTGGTTTGAATGCTGCTTTAAAGCATAATGTCCTAGAGGAGCTTAGCACCGCATGCCTTCAAGAAACACCTTCAGTGCTCATTTCAAGGCATCCGGCCATCTGCCAATGAAGGTGGATTTAATCTTGTAAAATTAAATTTTGCTCCGCTGACATACTCTTAGGCGGCTGCGGCTGAGCGCTGTGGACAAACTGAACATGACAGGAGCATTGTTTTTTGTCACATCTACTGTGTTGATCTTTTCAAAGTCTCATAAAAATTTATTGATGTCCCTGTTTGCAGCCTAGGATATTAGTGTCTGCAGCACAGATATGATTTGATCTGTCTTCCCTTATTGGCGACCAGTGCTTAGCAATGCTTTTTAATACTTGCTGTCTTATAATCAGTCATTCCCAAAGTTGCATGGCGGATGCAGTTAAGATCTGGCCTTTATAGTAAGCTGCTTTGCCCCTGAGGCTGATGGTTTTGGCACTATAAGTATGTAATTTTTGTACAATATATTCATAAGTTGATAGATGTACATACCAGGATCTACATCTTTGAACAGTTAAGTGCTATAATGAGAAAAGAAAGAGAAAACAGTTACAAATTTGATGTGACAAAAAAAATCATTACTTCTCATTGGTCTGTTTTCATTTGTTAAAGAATGATCTACTTCTGCCATTGTATAATTACTTTAATAAAAAATTTATTTTCAACTCATTTTCTAAAGCTGTACAATTGTTTCAAATTGAACTTGTCTAAAAGGAGAAATTTCATAAGAGATTAGATTGAAACTTCAATAATTTAAATGTATAATTGAACAGTTTTACTTCAGGGTAATTAATAAGAAATTCTTCATAGCTACAATGTAGATTAATACATTCTATCTGTTTTATAGAAAACTAACAAAAATGGTTCCCTGAACACTTCCAAATATGCGATGTCACAATCTATCACACACATCTATCTGTTTGCCATTATTATTATATTTTGTACATGTCTTTGGTGTTTGTTAATTGTGCAGTGCTTTGCAGTCTGTAAATTTTTAGCTGTGTGCATGCATGAAAAGGATGGAAATATTATTGGAAAAGGCAGTTTTGGGAGAGTCTGAATACTATTCTCCTCTCTGATAACACCTACAACCCACAAAAATTCATCCATAAATTTTCCAAAGAAGTAAGATAATTCTTGGGGAATACTTGTGAAGTCAATGCATTATTACTGTAGACCCACACACTTACTTTGCTGTCATCTTCTGTGAGTTGCAGTGATGGAGTATTTCAGTGAACATGCAAGTAGTAAGACATAAGATTGGTGCCTGTGAATTCCTAATCCCATTTTTTACACAAGGAGTCACTACAAAGACCAGTTAGAGCTTAAGATGGGAGGTAAAGGTGAAATAATCTTAGGCGTTTCTCTTGCAGGTTTTATGGTAACCTCTCAGAAAATAATTAGCAAATGTCTCCTGCATTGTTTGTCTTGAGGTATGTTTACTGAATGGTGATACTTAGAGATGAAAGCACAGCAATGTTTAAATTTTCTACATGGAAATGCAGTGCCATATCCACATGGTTGGCTCTGTGTCTTGCACTACCATCACAACCAGGGTCCATGTATCCTTCCCCCCACCAGTTTCCCCTACTGCACACTTAGCCATGCTGCGGCGTAGAGGTACTAAATGAAAGCAAGCACTATCCCCACTTGGAAAAACTAAGGTCACTATCACATTCATTGGGAGGCCTGGAAGCAAATAGCATAAGTTCCCTTTTAACAGTATTGATTTACAGTATGTTGAGAAGAAAATAATCACCTTTAAAAGTTGAGCTGATATGAGAATTGAATATTGAAAATGTTGGAATTGAGTGAAAGTAATATATCTGGAGATGGCACTTTTTATCTTCATAATGGAGTATAATAGTCAAAATGGGTAGTAATTTAGAGTATAGTGTATTCTGTAATTATTATTACTGTAATGATATATATGAATACTTGATAAATGAATGCTGCTCTTGTCCTAAATGAATAAAAAATGAATATCCCAAACCACTTTCTGTCTGCAGCCTATTAGCTGAATTACTTCAGCTGTTTATTTCTATTAATTGAATTTATTTTTGGCAGATTGCACATTTTTAACAGGCCAAATTACAATCACAATGAGTAAAAATATCATCACTTCTATTGTTTGTATAATCCCTCTAACAGCAATAAATTATCTGTGATAATAAAGTATGGTGTGATTGTAGAGCCTGGCCATGTTCCAGCTAATGTGCTATACCATGGAATAATAAGAAAAGGTTTTACACTTTTAGTTCCTGAAAGGACTACATTCCAGTCTTAGGCCTGTCATCAGGTGCCTAACAGAGGGAAGGAAGGAAGTTCAGTTAACCTTGGAATCTCCCAGCAGCTGGCTTCAGGACAGAACTGGTGGAGGGATGCTTGTGGGTACCAGATCACCTCCTTTTAGCCTTGGGATAGAAAAGACAATAAGAAAATAAATGAAATCATTTATATATCTTGAAAAATGCTATCAAATAACTGAAATATATAGTATTGAAAAGATGTCACCACATGAATCTCACATAATGAATATATTTGATAAACATTTTGGAAAAAAACAACATGCTTACTATAGTCCTCCAGATGAAGCTAATTTCTAAAAATGATTTTTAATTATAATTGTTGTTAACTTCATGATCTCTCCAGAGGTGTTCCCTGTTCCTCTTGCCAGTTAAACTGGGAGTGATCAATATGACGGTGAACCTGTATTATTTCTGTTGTTGCACCATATGTTTCGCTGGAAAATGGGGATTGAACTATAGATAGATAATAGTGACCAGTTGCTGTTTGCACAACTAATCAATAGAGTGAACTTTGTAGCAGACTTTTTAGGGTGGTGGGCGGAAGGGAGGAAGTGGCAATGGCAGAGGTTAGAGGGTGATGGGAATGGAGATTGTGATGGGAATGGCAACCGGAATAATAACAACTTTTGTTCGACATAGAAATCTTCATTCAACTTTATTTCATTTTTATTTGATTATTCAAGCAATTTTCAAAGGTTACTAAAATTCTTATCAATGATCACAAGGATAAATAAAGGGTACAAGGAGCAGACAATAGCATCAGATTGAAGAGAGGCAGAATGAATGTGCTGTCGTCCTGTTTGTGAAAAATGTTACAATCTGCTATTGAGCAGTATATGCCTTGTAAGAGGTATCAGAGCAAGTGTCCTCTTCATATGGAGAGGCTACTGATGTTTCCATGCATCTCCGTCAGCTCAGTAATTCTTTTTGTGGAGAATCATAGGCCCAAACCATTTATGTTAAGCAGATTATATACTTTTCCTTGAATTGCTTTTAGTTAGATCCCAGAGGTGGCTATAGAAAGGATGCTATCTCTTTTAATGTGCTATCAAATGACTCAAAGTAATATTGCACAGACCTCTAAATCAATGTGATAACTGACCTTTATAATGCAATTCACAACTTTGTCTGCTAAATCTATTTTAAATACCCTGGAAGTTTGATACATTTGTGAAAATGTTGCACAGCTCTAGATGTCGATAATCTTGAGTTCCAATTTTTCTTTCCTTCTGCTAAACAGAAGTAATGTCACTTTGACAAGTATGCAATTGGACAGCTGATGTGCTTTCAGATGAGATGCAATTTATTGTGTGATGTGTTATACAGAATCTGCCAAAACACACATTTGATTACTTTGCACAACATGCAAATAATTACAGTGTACTTTGCAACAGTTTGCACCTAGGGGAGATTTAAAAACGATAATGCCAGGTAATATAATGAATAACAAAATCTGTTAGCATGTTGTAATATTACTCATGCAGAAAATTAACTGGAACTATGTGCAAGACATGAACTGCAATAAAATGAAATAATTATTTCCTGTTTCTTCAACAGTAAGCATTCCATGTTGAAGGACAACACACTCCAAGGGACTGTGAAGGTAAGTGAGCCTGAGCAAATGTTAAAATGTGAGTCGTAGAAAAAGTGGATGGAAGTGAGTGAAATAACAAGAAGGAAAATAGAATGAAGAATAGAGAGAACAGAAACAGAAAAAAAGGAAGGAGAATAAATTTACGTTCAAGAAATAAGCAAAGAGCAAAGGTAAAAGGCAACTGAAAAACTAAGAATTATATAATATTTCAAATGAGGAGATGAAAGAAATAAGTCACAGGATATATAAGTAGCAATAGCTCAAGGAAAGGGAGAAGACAAGAAAGAGATTGAGGAAAAGAACCTTTTAACTGACATGAGAACGGTCCAGTCCCTGGAGTGCTTCATTTCTAGTTAAGTTAGAATTAAGTCCTTGTTAAACAAGCACTCTTCAAGGACTTTCAGCTGCCTTCAGAGTGGGATTAAGGATCAGAAAATAATCGCAGGCCATCATCAATCCTGTGTAAGAATAAAGTGTTAAAATGCAGCACCATGAGACAACTAACTTTTGGCAGCTACTGTAACCTTTATTGCAGAAATCTTTTCCTGAGTTTGCTGGCGCTTTGAGAATATTCATGTCAAGGGTCTTTAAAAGGAGAATTAACAAAAGCACTTACTTTTTTACAAGTATAGCCTCCTATTCTCTGGATCTGAGGCTTTTTCTTGCTTATAACTTATGGACTAATTTAAGCTTAAGTGGGTGAAATTACAAATAAAAAAATTAAAACATCATTTCCTTTTTTGAAAAAAAAATGAATCGTATGTATTTCTTTATAACTAACCAATTGCTTTATAAAAAGAATTAACAGCATAGAGAATATTTAACACGATTTTGTTGCATAGCACCAAAAATTTATGAACTTACCAACTTGATGGATAGGCACTGCTTAAAATTTATTCTGGTAATATATTTAAGTTTTGATTTTCCTCAAAAAAATCCTCTGCCTATTCCTCCTTTCTCTTACTTCTCTGTGAATGCTGATTCCTTCGAAGGTAAGATTCCACAGGCAATACTCTGGACACAAAATGTAGTTGTTCACAGTGTTCACATACAGTAAGCTTTGTTGCTTTGTGTCTGAAGGTAGGTCGACAGCAGGGCACATCACCTGGCTTCTGTATTAAGATGCTTCCAGCCTTGGTGGCTGGGAAAGTGATCATGAACAGGAAATCTGACCATTAATGCAGGTATGCTCAGTATCAAATGAGGACTTCAGCTGCCTCCTCTGTAAGATCAGCCAGCCAGCCAACTCCTATGACTGCAGCCCACAAGCTGGACCCTGGGCTGTTCTTCAAAGGGCATTCTTTCTCCCCAGATAAAATTCAGCAAGATAAAACTATGTTGAACAAAATATGCTTTTCAAATGAAGCAGTAACTGAACCTGACTCACTTCAGTCCACATGATCTCCATGGTCTGCCCTCAGTCCCAAAACCACTTGCTTTAATAAATTGCTTTTTTAACACCATGTATTCCTACTTGGCCACCCTTGCTGAGAGTAGTTCATATTTATGGAGAGTTATGGCTTGCAGGTATCCTTAAAGGACATTTTTATTCTAGACATCTGTCTTGGATTTTTCGGGTTTCAGAGATGAAAAGGTCATATCAAAACCTACCACAGGTTTCATTGCTCTATGGTGAGCCGTTGAATCCAACAACTAGTTTTCTAAGAAATGTTACACTTCAATATGGACTTCTACAAATGATGAATGAGAGTGATGGGCAACTTCTAATCATTCAACCACAGGTCTCTACTAACATATGTGCATGAGGAGATTTTCTCTGTTTCATTTTATCCTTAAAACATTAGGAATTAACTATTGAGAAATTGTCCACCTCAAGCAAATGATTTGCTACCATGAATTTTAATAGTGGAAGATACTGAGAAGTGAACCTTATTTTCCAAACATGAGTTCCCAATGAGTGCAAAGACTACTGAAGGAGAAAATTTCCTTATGTTTTATTTTTAACAAGGGCAGAGACTTGTATTGGTGCTCAATCCAGAAACCATGAAGCTCTACTGAATTTGAGCTTGGCTGAATGCAACATATATTGCATATCAAGAGAAAGAGACCAGAAAGATATGTTACAATGATGCCCTGGTGAACAGCTTGCACGTGGAGCTTTCAGAACAAGGTTGGCATAATAAATGCCTTAAGAATATATTTGCTAGCCGATAGGGAAAGAGAAAGTGAATTGGCTACGTATTTGAAAAGAAGGAATTAGCAGACAGAGGGATATTGCAAACTGTAGACAATAAAGAAGTCTTGCTGCAATAATACAAGGCCCTGGTGAGACTGCACTTGGAACATTATGTGCAGTCCTCTAAGGAAGGATAAATTTGCAATAGAAGGAGTGCAATGAAGGTTCACCAAACTGATCTCTGCAAATGGGAAATGACCTGTGAGGGGAAACTAGGCTGGCTGGGCTTTTACTTTCCAGAGCTTAGAAGAACGAGAGATAATTTCATTGAAGCATACAAAGTTCTTACAGCTATGATAAAAGGATGATGTTTCCCTTGTCTAGGGTGCCTCAGACTAAAGATTACAGTCTCAAAATAAGGGGTTGGCTATTCAGAATGGAGAAGAGATGAAATTTCTAGTATAGTGAATCCTGAATTTCTCGACCCTAGAGTGCTGTTGATGTTCAGCTGCTGTGTGTTTTCAAGAGAAAGACTTATATTTTTGGATATTAAAAGAATCAAGGAATATGGGCTCAGTACAGGAAAGTGGCACTGAGGTAAAAGATCAGCTGTGATCTGATTGATTGGTGGAGCAGGTGCAAGGGGCTGAATAGCCTACTCCTGCCTCTTGTCTAATTGTCATTCTTATCTAATTGGCAGCGTTTCCAAAGAGCTGGTACACTCATGATGGGGTGAATGGCCTCCTTCTGTGCTGTTTTATTGTGTGATTCCAAAAGGAGAGCCGCAGAAGTTAATGACAAATCTTAAACCTTTTACATCTTTGTCCCTACCCTTTATAGTCTTCCAATAATTTGGTGGGCTTCTCACTAGAGATATGGTTCAATGTGGAAGATCCTTCCGTGATTTTAAGAAGGCTATAATGCAATGTCTTCTATAATAAGAAATTTAATCTGTCAAGATGAGATGAAGGAATGTCCAAATGGCTGCATACAATCTATAGATTATATATTTATATGATATTTAGCTGCATGCAATTAAACAAATAATATTGGAAATGCATGGCAGGTCAGGCAGAGAAGAAAACAGTTAATATGTCAGTTTGACAATGTCTCATCAGGACTGGACAAAGTTTCTCTTTCCACAGCTGCCTGACTTGCTGAATACTTTTAGCATTTTCTGTTTCATTTCACATTTCCAGCATTTGTAATATTTTGCTTTGGATTCAGCTACATGTAATTAGAAATTAGGGCCTATTTGCAGACAAATGACTTCAATGTCTACATAGCAGAAGGATAACTGAGCTCGATGAGATTTGGAATTCCTTTCAGTGAACTGAAAGGCTTGTGTTTTGACATATCAAAATGCTACACTTGAATCAAATGGTAGTTAACTGGAATCTTTTGTACTCAAATAGTTGCAATTTTGCGGTTTAAATTTAATATAGACAGCAGACGTCCACTAAGCCTATGTTCCAAATTTGTGTCTGCCATGGATAAATTGCTTTAATGACTTAATCGATCTACATCAACAGTCATCACTGAACTGCCCATCTATTCCCTTACAAGCTTATGTGGCCTCTGGGTTTCTGTAGCTCTACTCCTAAAAGATCAGTGCTGTTTGATTTGTGACTTACCTCACTGCATTTAAAACATCTGAATTAATTTCTTGGATATCTGAGGTCTGCTTGGTTGACCTCTGCTCCAGTCCTGGGAGAGCTGAGCAGTTGAGTTGCTGAATGGCTGGTCCATGGGGCAGTGTTAGGCATTTGGCCTCCCACCTGAGTTTGCAGAACCTTATAACGATTAATGCTCCTGCCTTGATACTCGGCACTTTTCACAGTGGTCAGAAAATCCTATCCTTGAATCATCTAGATTTGTGCCTAGAAATGGTTTCTCGGTGTTAAATAGGGAAGACTCCTATTGGCCTTTGTTTTCCAGTCTAATGTGCCTTGTATCTTCAGTTTGGAAAACCATTACTGTATAACTGCATTTTAGATAATTATAGCTTTTTAAATCTTTGCCTCCATTTTGACTTAGTTCACCACTGGGGGAACATAATGGCAGCAGCCCTAAATTGAATTGATGTTCATATTGGCCGTTTCATAGAACATAAACAGTAGAGCACAGGAACAGACCTCTCAGTCCACGATGTTGTGCCAAACTAATTAAGCTAATGATGCTTAATTACACTAATCCCTTCTGCCTGCACATGGTCCATGTCCTTCCATTCTCTGCACATTCATATGCCTATCTAAGAGCCTCTTATATTGCCTCTATCCTGTCTACCTCCACCACCACCCCTGGCTGCGCATTCCAGGCACCCACCACTTCTCACCCCTCCCATTGGGCAGAAGATACAAAACCTTGAGAACATCTACCGCCAGGCTCAAGGACAGCTTCTACCCTGCTATTATAAGACTCTTGAATGGACCTCTTCTACAACAAAGATGAACTCTTGATCTCTCAATCTACCTTGTCATGGCCTGTGCACTTTATTTGTTTACCTGCGCTGCACTTTCTCTGTAACTGTAACATTATATTCTGCATTCTGTTTTTTTTTCCTTTTGTACTACCTCGATGTACTTACGCATGGAATGATCTGTCTGGGTGGCATGCAAACTAAAGCTTTTCACTGTAACTTGGTGACAATAATAAACCAAATACGAATTACCAATCTCTGATGAGTGGGTGCTTTAAATCTGTTGAATTTTCAATTATCTGCTAACGATGTTCATTTTGCTAAGAAAGTATAAGAAATTATATTGCTAAGAAGTCTGCATCTGGTTGTATGAATCATTTCTTGGTGGATTGTAATGTGCTTATAATGCATTGACTGCATTCTCCAGAGTCTAAATTCTGGGTTTTCCTTTATGATATAATTCCATCCCTATGTGACCACTGGGATGCAGTACCATCTCTACTTTTGTCTCGTTTATGTGCCATAGCCAGCTCAACTGTCAGGCTGTCCCTAGGCAATAAACAGGTTCCATTTTTACAGACATCCATAGGTCAATTTTGTCCATAAATCAGACAATCCACAGTATTGTAATGAATGGCATCAAAAGCACATGACACTGATAAGAAAGAACAATTACTAAAAGTGGAGTGAGAGAGGAAACTAGTTCTGCCATTTGTAGGAATGAATGTGGGTACGAACATTGGACATTTGAATTTAATAATATTATGGGAGCTCCTTCGTATATAGGGAGCATCCACAAGTTGGGCATTTGTAACCCAAGTGTAAACTCTTCCTACCACTTTTTCCATTCTTTATTCAGTTTACTTGCCTGGAACCTGAGAGGTTTGGCAGTTTTATTTGTTTCATTGTTTACTCTTTCAGTTGAATCATACATGCTGCCTCTTGGCAAATGTCCATGTGTTATCTCAGTTGAGAGGGATCATGCCCACTGTTCAGGCATAATGTTTAAATTCATCAACCAGGACTTCTTGCACCATGTCTAAGCATCTCGTTTACACATTCTCTAAGGTACTGGAAATAGTTAGTAATTTAAATGATCAATAATACTTTAACAATGCACCTCAATTCCCGGTTTCTGAAGAGCACAAAAGCAGAACTCTTTATTAATGACTTCATTACTGCACTCATTGCTCTTTATGCCTTTGTTGCTGAATTACTGACAAGAACTGAATTAAAAGGACAGACGTGAAGGCCTAGCAAATGTAATCATACCCTTCCTGACCCCACAGATACATATAATGATATTGGTCAACTAAGCTCATTGCAGTCTGCTTTGGCAGCACCCAGTAAAGTTGTATCTCCTGTCGTATGCCTTCAAATTCTCTCGCATTTTGTTCAGTCCAGATTAGTGTTGCTTTAACTGTATGCCTGCCAATCCTTTATCTACTGAAAATCTACTCCAATTTATTCATCCATCCAACAATATAAAAGCAAAATAAAATTAATGTTGGCAATCAGAAGTAAAACCAGAAAATGCTAAAAACTGATGAAATCAGTTTTATTAGGACTCCTAAAAGGTGATTTTTGTGAAACGTTTACTCTGTTTCTCTCTATACAGATTTTGCCTCATCTGCTAACTTTTTCCAGCATTTTCTGTTTTTATTACTGGTCATTCGAGTATGTTTCACACTGTGACCATTTTTCATTCCACAAAGTTATAAATCTTACATTGATGTAGCACAATGAATATAGAAAAAGCTATGGACTCAACAAAAATCCCGGCTATAGTGCTCCATACCTTGTGTTCCTGAGCTAGTTTTGCCTCCAGCTAATTTACTTCATTTTAGACAACTCTGCCTTCATGCATTTGTTAATTGTCTTTATTTATGTTTAAAATACTATTTTCAGACCTAAGTTTCTCACTCTCAAACTGAATGTGAAATTCTACAATGCTTTTAACATTCTTCCCCAGAGAATCCATTGTTATTAATTAATCCTGTCCCATTTATATATGACTCAAATAGCTTGCCCCCCCCAATGGTTCCATAACATATTGTTCTAAGTAACTGCTTTGAATAGTCACTATGAACTCATCCTCAGTGCTACCTTTGCTGCTTTGATTTGTTCTGTCTATATGAAGATTCAAGTCACCTTTGATTATTATAGTACCTATCTTGCAAGCCCCCATTATTTCTTTATTTACACTCTGTTCTAGAAAGTAACTGTAGTTGGGGGGGGGGGGGGGGGGGGGAGCCTGTAGACCATTTCCCACCAGTGTCTTCTTTAATATCTTTAACATCTCCACCCAAACTAATTCTACATCCTGATCTTCTGACCTAAAACAATTTCTCAGTACTGAATTAATCTCCACTTTTCTTAAGAGAATTACTGAACCTCCTTCTCCTTGCTCCCTATCCTTCTGAAATGTCAAGTACTCTAGAATATTTAGTTTTAACTTAGTCACCTTCTAGTGATGTCTCTGTGGTGGCTATCAGATAATATAATTTACTTCTACTTGTGCTATTTGATAACAACCTAAGTGTCAAAAGGTCAAGAACAGCAGGCACATGGGAATGGTGACAATTAAATATATATTGCAGATTCTTAATTGTTGCTGGGTGATCTCTTGGTATTCCTAACAATACTGTGAAGGTCCCTTCTTGGCAAGAAGTTCATTAAGGTGGTTCACCACCACCTTCTTGAATATAGTGAAGAAGACCCTGCTAGCGATGTCTACATCCTGTAAATGAATTAATTTTTTTTTCTCAAATTAGGTTTGTTATGATGATATAGTGGGATCCTTAACTCTGCAGTCATTTCAATGATAGAAAGGACCAATGGCACATTTAAAACACATCTTATAAGACCAGAGAGGTTGGTCACAAAATAATGATTAATTTGAGGAAAGAAGTACCAAAGTATTTGTCTCAGCAATGATGAAAGAAATAGAACTGGGGAATCAGTTTTTATTGAAGCTGAGTTTTTCTTTCGTTTAATCTACTGACAACCCAGTAGACACAGGAAAAAGAGAGGGAGAGAGAAAGACTTCTTTCAGCCGTCCATAAATGAGGGGATAGCACTTAATAGTCTCAAATGGCTGCCTTAAAGGGAATTCAGTTAACAAAATGTCAGAGGGAAATGCACTTCCATTCACTTTATGACACATGATCCTGCACGCGTAGGGAAACAATATTTACAATATGCTAGCAATTTCAATTCATTTTAGAGATGTACGACAAAGATTAATTTGTAGGATAGAAAATGGCAAGGGAAAGATGTCTAATGCTTCTCTCTAAAAAGGAGCTGTCTTGAAGTCAGAGGTGTTGGAGCCACCAGGCTTGCAAAGATTAATTGCCTCGCTGCCATTAAACCTAAAATTAGCTGGTGGGGGAACATCATGTAAAAGGTTGAAAAGCCATGAATTATTATTTTTAAGCTCCTACCTTTAGAAGATACTTTTCCCTCTTGCAAATGTCACTTGTGCTGAGCTAGCTGGTTGTGTAAAAGTTATGTTTTTTAATCATGCTGCGCAAATTATTTTTTTGATTAATTTTTCCCCGCTTTTATCGTTTCTCAGCCTCTCAGCACAACTGCTGACCTGCACAACACCCTTTCTTCAAGCACTGAAAGAAGAAAAGGAGGGAGAGAACAGGTGATGACACTGAGAGTCCCTGATTTTTTGCCTCTGTAGATGCCAGTGTGGCAGAAATATGTCAAAGATATTGAGTGCTCTGGTGATACTGCAAAAGACTTTGTCCTTCACTGTCTCATGGTGCTGTATCATTACAAGTATCTTCCATCAAAATGCTTTTATCATTCGCTTTCCCTTCAAACGGTGTGAGCACTATAATTGAGAATTCTTCTGCTGATTTTTACAGGGAGAAATTGAGCTCTGAAGTGTCTGTTTTTGAGGTGATCCAACCATCCTTTCTGCCCTAAAATGACATATGTGGTGCCTCAGCACATTTATGGGGTGAATGACATCAGATGCCATTTGGACAAGGGTACCATGTGGATCCAGTGAATGTCCATTGCAAATGTACAGAGCGGGCAGATCATGGCACCGGTGTTACTATCTTGGAATACAGTGCTCCAGCTCATGCCCTCTTAACATCAGGTGGCTGGGCTTGTGTTCAGTAGCAAGAGTAAGCCCACCGTCAGTTGGGATCATAGGTTGGTTGTTTTTTATTCTTTTTGGCTGTTGCTATGACCTCCAAGTGCTTTGTGACTTAAGAATTTTTTCAGAAGTCTACAGGAAACAATGCGGCATGTACCGAAGAACTTTTCACCAAATTGCTATGTCGGAATTTGCCACCTGCTATAGTTACGACTCGTGTAAGCCTTCATTGCCAGTGGCTGTCAAAATGTCTATGAGAATGGACTTTTATGTGCTTGGCTCCTTCCATGTTGAAATATTTGCAACATCTCACTTTGCATTCTGCTGTTCAGATAAGCATCATTATTTAAAGAAAACTAGCCCACATCTTATTCCCTTGTGCCAGAGAGAATTAGGTGAGGAGACTATCAGCTAAGCCAGGAATGCAAGCTTCCCCAGTGATATTCATTGCATGCACATCACTTGCAAGGGTTACATATCCTATACCAAAACCAAAATGGATTCCACCCCCTCGACATCCATGTGGTATGCCAACTTCGGCAGAGAATCATAGTAATCAGTGTCTGGCAGCTATGAAGATGCTTTATCTGTAGCAGTCTATTGTAGTGTGCTTGAACAAGTACAGTGAACCAAGGTATGGCTATTGCATAACAAGGGCTATCCACTGACAAATGCCTGATAATTCTGATATGCAACCATGCAGACATTCACAGTTTTGGTACAATGAAAGCCATCATGCTATATGATATGTCTTATAACAGACCATCTTATAACATCTTATAACAGGCTGAAGTAGTGCCTACTACATTTTGGAGAACCTCTGCAGTTCTCAGTAGAGTAGGTGTTAAGATTCATGGCCAAACAACAGGAAATCAAGGTTCACTAGCTTTGAAGAAGAGGAAGAAAGAGGAGAGGAGACAATCCATTCAACTTCCTTCTGCCTGGGTGGTCTGTGAAGAACTTATCTGAGGTGTCTGTCGGTAACTGCAACTCCAGCACCCAATGCACTAATAGCTCCACACTGTGTCCCCTCCAGTACTGAACATCCATTTGGCCACAATGCTAAAATAAAAGCTGTTAGAAAATAAACAAACAAAATCACGGCATGTTGCATAGCAATGGCAACAAGTCTTTTGTGTATGTTCCCTTGGTCCTTTCTTGTTCGAGTTCTGCTTCAGTGGGCTGGTGGGAGATTGCAGATGACCTACAAGAAGCTCATAGACAAGTGTGGGCTCCTGCTGCTTTTGGTTTTGCACTACCTTATCCTACAAGAGAAAGGGAAGTATAAGTGAGTGCTGTGTTTGTATGATGTGGCCATTATGGTGATAAAGCCTGCATGTACAGGCTGTTGGATGTAGGTCTTAGCAGTGTTAAATAAGCAGTGGAACATATAAACTTAAGTACAGGTCTTGACTGACAGTGGTAGGTGAGTGATTGGACTATAGCGCATTGGACATCTTCTGGGTCCAGTAGAAAAAGTGAAGTAGATAAGAAATGACATTAGAAAATGCATTCGTTAACCACAACTGCTCATATAAGGTCATTGAACTTCTTTCAGCACTGCACGCAGGGACTCAGTGCTTGACTCTTGGCATTAATCAAGATGGCTTTCTGCTCCCACTGTCAATGCACTGTGTTTGAAGGGCCACCTACTGTACATATTCCACTCTGTACTCTCTCCTTTGCCCTCAGCAGTTTCATGCTTCCTCCTCCAAGGCCTTCAGTAGATCATCTGTAAAGATTGGAGTTTGCCCTCTCCTATATTGTTCCATTCATTGCAATTTCCCAGGTCAAGCTCTGCTGTAGAATGACTTCCAGTACCTGCTGCACCCTCAATGCTCCTTCCCTTTAAGAGGCGCAGGCTAGCTTAAAGCAGTGCAGAATAGCTCTAACTGTTCAGTTGTGAAATCTACAGCACAGCTAGCACTGGCTGGATGCTGAAATCATTATAGTCAGTAGGCAGCATTGCTGTCAATGATTGTGAGTGAATGCATATCAGGGTTCTGATGAATGGTCATAGACCTGAGACGTTGACTCTTCCTCTTCTCTCAGATGTGGCCTGACCTGCTGAGTATTTCCAGCATTTTCTGTTTTTTGTTTTCGATTCCAGCATCTGCAGATTTTTTGATTTTGCAGCAGGATCCTTATGTTTTCAGTCATTATCCCAACTATTTTGAAATATATATTTTTAACAAGATCCTTCCTTATCTCTCTTCCAAACTTATGATTGGTACTGGGTCCTGCTAATCTCTAGTAATTCATCCAAGGGTTATTTGTCACACCAGGTACAAGGGAACAATAAGCCTTTTCATGCATGGGGAACAAGGTGGTTAAGCCCAGTCCTGTTCTTCTTGAAACTGCGAATAAATTTTCAGCCAGAACTATTGGATAGAGACCAAGAGTACAAATCTAGCTGATTGTGTAATGAGTACTAGTTTAAGTTGTCACACAGCATGTCTGAAATGTCATTGGTCCCAATACTAAGCCACAACCTTGAAGGGATGCAAGTTTGGAGCAGCCCTTGTGTTATGGGCCTGGGAGATCATCGGACAGATGACTCACAGTGATTTAGAGTAAGCAAGGTAACCACAGCTATAATAAATTCACCATATCAAGGCTCATATCATGATAGGTAGCCACGCCCAGGGTTATTGCTCTGAGAGAGTCATAATTTGCCCATATGTCCAACCCATATTTTCCATGCAACTTTAACAGCTGAAAAATCAGGTGCAAGGTGGGTTGTCTCAGTTCTTTTCCCTTTCACCTCTTTGTTGACAATTGGGTAGCAAGCAAAGGGTGTTACAGCTGCCAGGTAGTAGATCCTTCATTTGAAGTCTCCAAAGTAAGCGGCAAGTTGCTTTTCTCTGATTTCCTTCCAAGATAGTTTCCAGGATCAGCATTTAGAAGGCTATGATTCAGACAGCCATTGGTGGCCAAGAGTAGATCCAGTGCATTTAAGGTGGCTTTGAATGGTCAGCTTCTTTGAAGATTGGAAAAATTTCTGAGCTTTAGCAGGTTAGCATACATGTAGTGCACATCTAATTATAATTTCGACAGAGGTCTTTCTCTTCTACACAGAGAACTGCCACAACTACCCTTATTGCTGCCAACAAGTTTGGAATTCCCTGCAAATGCGGAACTCTGAGACATGCTGGCCATTCTTTAATGCTGATTTGCTGACTGCATTACAACATTGGACTCCTCCTGGAGTCCAATGTTGTAGTGCAATCATCAGTTCCTTTGTGCATATGGCAAACCTGCACCATGTTAGGCAAGGCGTGGGAACAATGATTCCTCTTTAAAAATTTGTGGATGTGTGAGTATTAGGCAACTTACATTCTATAGGGATGTTCTGAAACATTCATAGTTTTTGACAAGTTTGACAGCTGATTAAATGAGGGTATGGCTTGGCTGGCAACCAAAGCTTTGTTCAGCTGTTTCATAACCATGCTGTGGCCATCCCATATGACACATAAGGTCTTGTCATCATGCAGGGTGTCATCAGTAAGCTTCAGGCTGGCATTTTATAACCAGTTAACACCAGGGGACTACAAGAGCTAAGTTTGGACATTTTTCATATGTTAGTAGTTTACCATTGGCAGGAGATACTGGCTCATTACAAAAAGGTTGGCTTCCATCAATGCTCCCATGCATTGAAACAATCACATTTTGTAAAGTTATATTTTTTGTTTCTCCCCTCCAGGAGTACTGAGAGAACAAAACTGAAAGGAATCCTAAATCATGTCATACAAAAGTTGAGCACATTTGCTCCTTAATCTTCACTGCTAGTTTCTTTAAATAAAACCTTGATGATTCAGGATCGGTGAAAAGGGAGAGTGTCATGTTGATTAGTTAATGGCAATCTAAGGTGACATTTTATAGCATTCCTGGATTCATGAATTTTCAGCAGTTCAGAGTTGTACTTCTATTCGCTGCATCTATGTGAACTTCAAAATTATTCAACTGGGAAGGTATTCTGATTCCCATTCTGTGGTTTGCAGCAGGATAACAGTCATGACCACATTTTATAACAGCTTAATTCATAATCATTTACTATAAAAGCCAAATAAGAAGCCTCTTAGAAACCACAGCTCCAAACTGCGGGATCGAAGAACATAAACAAATGTCATAAATTCAGTGCTGGCAGTTAGTTGTTCTTAACAAGGGCTTTAATTAGCTTTAACGGAGCTTAAGCAAAGGCTTGTGAAAATATTCTAACAAAGGTTGGTAATAATATATTTACAGCACATCCCAGGAATTGAAAGGAGTCCAGCATCACATTGGATTTTTCCTTTCAAATGTAGAAGTTAAGGTCTTGTCAGTAAGTTTCAGGCTGGCATTTTATAACCAGTTAACACCAGGGGACTACAAGAGCTAAGTTTGGACATTTTTCATATGTTAGTAGTTTACCATTGGCATTTTTCATATGTTAGTATGTTCATATGAAGTCTTCTTCATTTGTAGCCAATTCAACAATATCTGTTTTTCTTCAATTGGGTGTTATTACTTTTATAAATGCTACTAATGTCATTTGCATCATCAAGGAGAACATGTGATTCACAGGAAAATGTGGTCAGAAGTTGCCAGGTGAAAAGGCTTGGTCTTGTTCTGCACTCTGCACGGCTGAGAAATGAAGGCTCCAATGTCCAATTGACGGGGGCAACACCTGGGACTTAAACGTGTTGGGAGCAATAACACCAAATGTCTATTTATTTGCACCAGTCATTAATGAACAAACCAGACTGAGCCAATCATTAAAATGGCTGATTCTGCAGTGTTAAATTTGAGTATACAGTATGTTTCCAATGACCAGCTGGTATGGAATTTGATAGAAAGGGCCAAACTAGTTTCCAATGATTCTAATAATATTTTGCAGTCCATATCACTATAAGCGAAGAAATCTATAAAATCAATGCAGTATTAATCTCTTACCACTAGATGCCCCCAGCAGTAAATGCCTGTGCAAGAGATATCAGTGACAGTGGTATATAATCATGTTGACCTTTCCTCCATGTTACTCCTTCTGTCCGGTTTTAGCCTGCTGAATATTTTACTTTCAGGTCTGAGTGAATGCTGTTAATTCCTGCAATACTCTGGTGCTACATCATCCAACTGCCACATACTTATTGAGTCAAGTGCCACAACGGGCAACTCCAACCATTGGTCCGCATGAAAAATGGAATGTGCTTTATGGCATTGGATGATTGATAGTGCCCCATTTCTGCACTGCAGTTCAAAATAACAATATTTATTGTTAAAAAAATAAAATGCTAAAATTGTAACAACTGCCCTATGTCCCTTTTTGTCATCACTGAATAATCGATTATTCACCCAGACAACCTGCAACTGTTTGGCATTAAAAGATCTATTATTTGTGACACTCCTATAATACACTACAGCTACAGAAGGACAGTATTATTTGGTATCAGTGGCTCTGCACTTCCACTTCGCATGCAAGGGAGGTGTTTGGAAGTGAGCAGCTCCACAGTATTTAAGAATAGTTTATTAAGCTGAGCTGCAGCCGTATGTAGAAGAGGGCTTGAGATTGACATGTTTGGGATTAGTTCGGCCCTACATTTTTCAGAGGTCGTCTCCATGGATCTCAGAGGCTGTGAAATAAATGGGCCTTGCTTTAGCAGCTGGCCAAAAGTATGAAACCAATACATAACGTTTAATTCCACTGTCTGCATAGGGAGAATACCGATTATTCAGTTATTTGATTAATACAGGAATGAGCTTCTACTTGACTAAAACTATTGTGGACTATTAATCATTTGACCTCTATTTTAAATAAAAGGCTTTGGAAAAGAAAGAGTAATTTACGTTGCAAAAATACTACCATGGCACATCCCGGACATCACTCCAGCTCCATGACTAAAGAAGAGAGAATGCTAAATCGGTGGTTAAAGTAAAAGTCTTACTATCAAGACTTCTTGTTATAAATCGAGTACACTTTCACTTCATTTTGTTTCTGCTGATTAAAAAATATCTGATAATCTGCTGCATAAACTGCTTATCTTACTTGGGGGAGAGGAATTCACAAAGAACAGCTGTTTGGCTATGAACACTCAGCAAGAAATTATGTGACACTCTTTGTGAGCTGATATAGCTGGCAAAACATCCTGGGCTACTAATTTCATTAATTCAGCTCTCATATATCATACCTTCTCTCGGCTTGTTTCCCTTATGATGTCATCAACATTTATTATTTATATCGGAAGTAGTTGATTAATCAGCATCTAAAATAAAAAAAACATAAACCAATTCCTTTTCTTATTATTGATTTTTTAAAACAAATTGTGACTAAAAACTTTTTAATTACTGTAGTGTGTCACAATTCCTGGTGCCCATGTGTAATGTCTAAGTATTTAGTTAGAACATCAATAATAAAAGTAATGATTTATTAAAATGTTGAGAAATATACAACTGTGTGCCCAGAGGACATGTATAAGTTACAGGCTGCCTGACATCAGAATGATTTTATGTGAATGATTGGGAGCAGAGTGACAAGGATGCTTCTAACACTTGCTGCTATGTTATGAAGATAGGCTGACAGAATCTGACGTTCTCATTGAATAAAAAAAGATATGGCGTGATTCAGGTCTTTAAAATGCCGTGAGGCACGGATAACGTGGATGTAAGCAGGTTATTTAACTTAAAATTTGATTGTAGGTCTAGAGCACACAAGTACAAAATTGACACGCCTCAAGCAAGACTAGAGATTAGAAGAAATTGTTTTTCCCCCACACAATTGTAGATATGTAGAACAGATTCCTATCAAAAGCAGTTAATGTTACGTTGATTAAATCCTTGAAAAAGACCAGGATGAAATATCTGAGTACGATAGGGATTGAAGTTTATAGGAATAAGTTGTAGCTCAGGTAATAATTCTCCGAAGTCAAATAGGACAAGTCTTCTTGGAACCAATAGAACAGGTCTGGGCATAAGATATTTTAGTTGGATATCCTGGAGTTTTAGATAAACAGCCTTTGGCCTCAAGAAAAGATTACACAATGAATTTTCTTTTCATGGAAATGATTATTTGCCTCTTTCAGCAGATAGAAAAACTCAAAAAGAGAACTTGAATTTTCAAGTTTTTGGGGGCCTATGAAAAGGATAATGGGGCATGTGGGCTTTCCTCATTTCATTTTGGCTTTACGCTTTATGGCTGTCATCATAAATTATTGATGTATAATAGATAGGAAAATTATCACTTTGTATATGCTCTTATATTATTGCATGTGGTTCAGTGGGAACTCCAAGTTAATGCATATTTGTTTCTGATTTAATTTTGGTTATGGTTTTCAATGTTACAACATTATTTCCCTGAACCCACATCTGAAACTGTTAGCTAAAGTTAAAACTCGTGGATCTGAAGGCAAATCAAAGGCTGGGAAACTGGCTGAGCAGCAGAAAGCTGGCTGAGAAACAGAGGGATAAGGGAAGGTACTCAAATTGGCAGCATCTGACTAGTGGGGTCCTGTGATGATTTGCATTAGGGCAACAACTATTCACGGTATTTATAAATAACTAGGTTCTTCAAATGGAAAGCTGATGACATAAAGATAAGTAGCACTGTAAACCCTTTGGATGGAAGCATGAAATTATATGAAGAGATATGATAGATTAAGTAAATGAGCCAAACTGTAGTTATATGGTTATCAACATGAGGCAAGTTTGAGGCAATTTCATGTCATATGTCAGTGATTCTGATTCTGATTCTGAAGCCCTCCAATTTGGACCTAAAAAAGCTAGAACAGAGCACTAGCTAAATGGTGAAAAACTAGAAGCAGTGAAGGTCCAAAGAAATGTAATGGTCCACATCTATAAGGTCAGGTACAGGAGAGAATGAGAAAAGCTAATGGCTTGCTGACCTTTAGATATAGAGGAATGGAATAGAAGGAGGTAGAAGCTTTGACACAGTTTTGAAAAACTCTGAAGAGACCATACCTGAAGTACTGTGAACCATCTGGTCACCACACCTTGGGAAGAGTATATTGGCCTGAGAGAAAGTGCAGGGTGAACTTACCAAATGGTAACTTACCAAACTCGACACAGGGTTAAATTACAAGGAGAGATTACACAAAAGTAATGTTGCATTGTCAGAAATTTAAAAGGCTAAAGTAGGATTTAGTCAATGTTTTCAAGATATTAAGGAGAAAAAGAGAGAAAAACAATGTCTGTTGGTTGTGGAGTCTAGGGCTTGGGGCCACAATCTAAAAATTAGAGAAAAATCTTGCAGGATGAAGAAAAATGTATGCAAAATATGGTAAGTTTGGAATGTTCTGCTACAAGTCGCAATTGATGTCCAGTCAATTTTAAATTTTAATCCTAAGATTGGTTAACAAAAAGCCAAAGAAGATATTAAAGGTTATGGGCAAAGGTGGTTGTACAAAGTTCGATCACAAATCAATATTGTCTCCTTAAATGGCTTCTTTGCTTAGCTGGATTTTCCAACTCTTTGGTTCTAGAGAGCTATTTTCACATAAGTTGTAGATGTATGTGGTGCTCCTATCCCAGAAGTTAAAAAGTAAACTTTTAGAAAACACAGGAAGCAAATGTCCTTGCTTGAGAAACTCTTCAATTAACTCCAGATAGATTTAAATTGTATCTAGTCTGTTCAATCAACTTCTTCAAACCAGTTTGATACCATACTTAAGTTACGCTTCAATTCTGGCTTCTTGTGAATCCCTGCTTTTAATTGCTCTACCATTTTGGACCAGTCCAGCTGCACAGGCTCTAAAGGCTGGAGTTCGACCCCTCTTCTCCACCTCCAAAATCAGAACCAAGCTTTTGGTCACTTTTTCCACTAATTCCAAATGAAACTTTGTGTCAAATTTTATTTTATAACTCTCCTACGAAATATCTTGCAATGTTATGTGAGCAGAAAATTGCTATATAAATGAAAATTGTTGTTAAACTCCTGGCAGTGTCAAGCTGAAGGAATCTTTGTAAAACCATCTTTGTAAAACTTCACATCAGTTTTCATGGGATTAACTTCATCTTCTGATCCCTAAGATGTGATTCACAATTTTATCATTACAAGCAGAAAATGAGCTGTAGCAATTCTAGACTTGCTGTGTAAATTCACATAAACAAGCGTTTTTTAATACATTCAAAGCTGTAGAAAGACTTTTAAGGCCTGTTATCTGCCATTGTCTCAGAGTATGCAGGTGGTCCTTGTGATTTTTTTGATCTTGCTGGCACATTGGTAAGAGTATGTGAGTAGAAAGTATGAAAAAAAGTGAAAGACACCAGAACATGCATGTGTCATAAGTGATAATTTGTATTTGTAATAGTTGTGCTGTACTGTTTTTGTTTTCTTTGAGAAGTGCTGAAGTTTTATCATGAAGTAACAGGATTAACAACACAGAATTGTGGGCATTTCCTTCTAAGGAAGAGAAGCAAGTGCCAGCACAGTGCTGTGAGTTGATGAGAAGAGCCTGTGCCTTGAGACTTTGCCGGAATTATTTGTACATTGGTGCTGTGCATTCCTACCAACATCCTATTTATCATGTTAATGTTTCCTAAAATCTAAAATGCAGGAAGTATTGTGTTACATTGTGAATGGTGTGTTTTTAACAAATATTCTTTCCTTTTTCTGCAGTCTGTTTTGCTATCAGCACCAATTAAAAGGGAAGGGGAATCGCCAACAGCATCACCTCTCTCTGCAGATGACACTCATCACTCAGACAGATACCAGGTGGGAAAAGGGAAAGAATGGCATCCATTCACGGTTGTAAGAACCCAGGTGCAAAGTGACTCTTATGCATATCTGGACAATGTTCCAACTATTTTAATTCTTTTAAAGGGGAGAGATATCAGAATCAGGAAATCTTTTCAAAAAGGATCTCATCCATGTGATTTATATAGAGAATATTATATATTGTATAGAGAATGTTTGTGTTAATAGGACTCACTTTTTAATCAGGACATCATTTAAATGGGAAATCTCATCAGCAAGGGCCATTTTAAATAGGAATTCTCACCAGCAGAATTCCTTTTAAAAAATTAAAATCTTACTAGGAGTAAATGATAAAAGGAGAAAGTGAATCTGAGGTCAGTCCTCTGAATTCTGGGCAACAACTCAAGTAATCAGCCATCATGACTATCTTAAAAATAAAAATAATACCAATTTGTCCTGAAAAGTTGGATAAGCTTGATCATGTTAGTCAAATATTATCATTGAAGTAAGCTGATTCGATCACTTGCAATGAATGATTTTTTTTACTAAACCATCATTCAGAAAGGATTCCACTTTCCAGCTGCCTTCTACCCAAAAGTAGTAGCCACTGCAAAAATGGATTTAGTGGTAGGATTTTATTATTAAATAAATATACCCCAACAAAAGCATCCTTTAACAGTGTTCATTGTGTAAGCTTGAGAAAGAAAAAAGCAAATTTCAAGGCATGTGAGTTTCAGGTAAAGAACAATGGCCTAGAAATTCAATCACGTAGTGCCTGCTTTTGTGCTATGGGATTGAAATGTGGTGCAAAAATGTTATAGCATGCATAACACAAAATATCATCATTTTCAATCGTAAGGATCCATGCACGTGATATGCACATGCACAAAGCACACGAGGATGCAGGGGTGGTGTCAGGTGTTGTGCCTCATTGAAACCTCCCCTTTGATATTGATTCATGTACATGTAATTAACAAGCAGTTTAGCCACACATAAGAAATAAGGCCTAAACAATGGTCAACTCTTGAATTTATGCTGTTTAAAGGGATTGCCAGTTATTTGCTAGTCTTTTGAGGAGTCAGTCAAAGCAGAGTTCATTGGCTCAGGTGAAGTCTGGAGAGGCCATGCCTCTGGTAATTTGGTAGTGTTTTGGAGGTGAAACCGGATTTTTTCCAGTGTGAAAATGTAGGTACTTTATCTGAGGTCTTGCTGAGTCTCAAGTATGACCAGGAACAGGAGGAGGGAAGAGCCTTTGCTCTGTTTTTTCCAGGAGCCAGCTTTCAACTTCAATCTGTCTGAACTGCAAAGCACCTGGAGGCTAAGGCAGTGGTGATAGAGATCTGTTACCTTCTCCAGGCCAAACTTCAGCCATTCACACATGTGTGGACCGCTCTACCTATAGATGTAAAGAATACTATTGTCCTGGCTTTATAGCCTCAAAATCATCCTGTTCACCATTTATTTCTCTTCTTCTTCTTCAGACTAATGGCTCAGCTGTGGAGGCATATGCAACTGGTATTACTTGGGCATCTGAAAAGAGACAGGCACAAGGATGTGGTCATGGTTAGAGAAGGGGACATGGAATAGGACGTGTTTGAACCACTTGATTCTTCTAAGACAAAAGAGAGTGCAGGGTGAGTGGGAGGGTTGATGTGAGAAGGAGGAATGGAAATGAGTTCACCATCATCCTCAGTGAATGCTAATCCTTCACTGGACACCATCTTTGTGGTCACCAAGCCAAGTACTGACAGCACCCACTCCTCCAAACGGCTCAACCTGTGGGCTTCAGTTTGCTGGTAGAGCTTGTGATTGCGACCGCATTCTTCTCTGAGAAAGAGCTTCAGAGTGTTGGTGAATGTCATCAAGTCATAGAGAGATGCAGCATGGAAACAGGCCCTGTGTTCCCCCCCCCCCCCCCCGATGTTCGCATTGACCATCAAGCACTCATTTTTACATTAATCCTACCCCAACCCATTTTATTCTTCTCGTATTCCTATCAACTCTTCCCCCACGCGCCCCCCCCCAAACCAGATTCTACCACTCATCTATACACTAGGGGCAATTTACAGTGGCCAATTAACCTACTAACCCACACAAATTTGGGAGATGTAGGAGGAAACCAGAGCACAGGGAGGAAGCCCACACAATAACAGGGAAAACATGAAAACTCCACACAGACAGTGTCTGAGGTCAGGATTGATCCCGGGTCACTGAAGCTGTGAGGCAGCAGCTTTACTAGCTGAGCCAATTTTTTGCCCTGTGGGCACTATATGCTTGCTATCATTGAATAGTGAGAAGTGTGTGCAACATAGGAAATGTAAATGACAGCATTGGAGCAGTAAGTATGTGAATGTTGGTAGATGGGATTGGTTGCAGTTTACATTTGAACACACATGAGGCCACAAATCTTTTTCTGGCACCTGCTCCTCAGGACATGACATTTGTTATTCTCCCTTCCCACCTCCTTTGCTTCCTTTTTCCCTTAGTACTTACTGGGGATCCGAGCATGCAGGACCACTCTCCAAGTAAAGGAGGTGCCTGTGTTGCCTTTCCTCTCTAGTTCTGAGCTGCACAACAAATTTCAGCAGTGGTTGGATTCAGTGCTCAAGGGGTGCAGGTATGACATAAGCTAGTGCAGGGTAGCTTTAGCTGGTGCACAGGACTCCCAAAATTATTCACCATTAATGTACACCAATGTGCAAAACCTTGTGATTGGTGCCTCTTAGCACACAAGTCCTTGTGTTAGGTGCACAATTGAAAATTACACATTAATTGAACAAGCCCCAATTCCCCCATACAGCAGCATTCTAGTGCATACTTTAATGGACAATTGAATTTCTAGGCCATCATGTTACTAGTTTTATTTCGAAGAACTGGAGATTGTACTCAAATCAGAGAAGTTTTTGCAAGAGCAAAGGTGCCTGAAGCCTTAAATTGCTGAACTCTGTGACAAAATTAGCTGAATAAAAATCAGATAACATCAAGGCTGCCTCAACAAGAAGTGTTATGGTACACTGGATCTGATTCTACTTGCTGTGTGATTATCAGCCAACCCATGCCCATCATTCAGTCTATTCCACTAATCATCCTGTGTTGGTTTGAGGCGTATTCTAAGAATTAACTTGATCTTAACATTGAGAACTTGGGAATGGGTTTCCTGGCTGTACCCGGGGTAAGTAGGAAAATAGGAAGAGTTTCACAGAATAAAATGCTTTTAATTGAAGGAATTGCTGGAATTCAAACAGCATCTTTCCTATATTTGTTGCAGTCTCATTAATTTACACTCTTAAATAAAGTTACTCTTGTAAAAGCATCAGTTGAGCTAAGATATAAGTTTAAAAGATTAGGAAAAGTAGGTCATTAAGAAGAGCTATTATAATTAAACCACACCATTTCAATTTGTGCAGGCTCTAGATAAAACCACAGTTTTTATGATTTGAAATATGGAAAATAGCTGGCTTAAAAACAAACAAAAATAAATATTTAAACATTTTTTCCCCACTGTCTGTTCTTCAAATCAAAGGCTTGAGCTGAAGCATTGATGCTCAGGCATCAGTAGCTCTCCACATACCCTGGACAACCAACCATTCATTTTGTAACTTGGATGGTGAGTTTTAGCAAAGCTATTCCATCTCAGGAACTGTGATGGTCAAAGCTGATCTGTTCTCGGCTGGAGTTTACACTCTCACTTTCAAGTCACTGGATAATGATCGAGATCAGAAACCCGGGTTGATTTACCTTTCCATAGCTCAAGAGTTCTGAGACCAATTACAGTGCACCTACTGTTGCTGCAGCTCATGTCAGTCAACTCAGCTCAAACCATGTTCTGTATGGCCAACTACCATTCCCAAAGGTGCATTTGTCAGGTCAGTCATCAGAGGAACAGGAGAACTGTAAAAACAAGTAAAAATCAGCACAAATAATGACTGTATGGTGGATTATTTTGGTGGGATGTCAAGCTGTTCTACTTGTCTAACATTAGCATTTTCACGGAATGTGTAAACCTCATGCAGGAGCATCACATTTTTATTTGAAGTTTTAGCTGTCAAATTAGTAAGTGTGAAAATAAAACACCACCCCATATGAAGCTAGAACATAAATGCTAATTTCTTTGTTTGATTTCAAAAAGTATTATTTTAATAAGTCTGACATATTTTGCCCTTCTTTTGCAATTAAGGTTTTAAGTAAATGTTTTGTCTCTGGCCTTGTACACAGATTTCGTCTTCCCCATTATATATCATGAGCATTTAAAAAAGGAACTCATTTTTACTGAGTAGTATTCTTCTCTATTGCAATGCAAACATTTGCCTCCATCTTTAAGAGCCTCCGACACACACTACCAGGAAATGCACACAGATATGGATTCTGTTTTGCATGAGTGGGCTGCACATACTTGATTTACTTAAACTCACGGATTTTAGGCAAATTTGTAAACCGAGAGCCCTGCATGTGTGCATACTGGAAAATTGCTGGGGCTTATCCAAGAAAACTCCAGAGCCAAACACATGTTGGAAAACAGCAGCAAACAGCAAGTAAGCTTCCTGCTGTATCATCATTCAATATTATCTTGAAAAGTTTATTTGGAAAGATCTGAATGAGAAGAATGTCAACTCCAGTGACAGATCTACCTTCCAAGTTGAACTAATGAGCTGGACTGGCTGGTCAATTATCAGCTGCCCTACACCGGCCTGTCTGACCTACTGTCAAGTTTACTGTGTACTCCTGGGGTTTAATTTGGTTCCAAGTTTCTATTGCTGGGCATATCACCTGGGATACACCTCAACACCTGAGGGATCTCATTGTGCAGCCACCGTGACCCCAAGGTAACCTCACCTAGTGACATCAACCCGCTTTCGACCTAAAATGAAGATAGTTTGATCAAGGAGTCTAGTCCTGTATTATTTTACCATGTAAAAACAATTTAGAAATCGTGTTATTTTGCAAAAATGTGTTTTATTTATTTATATGTTACTGAATTTTAATTCTTCTGTCAGTCCCTTCATGTGGAATTCCATGTAAGTTTTTACTGATGAAGGTGATGTTACATATAGCAGGAAACATGTTTTGGAGTGTTATGTAAATGTATAACAGAAGATTCAGGTAATTATACTGACACTATTATTCATTCCTGAAACCACACCTTTGAAGGAGAAATTACTTCTGTCAATTTTTTTGTGCTGTGTCAGCGAGAAGGCAAAGTGAGAGCATGGTGTTCTTCTTTAGTTGCTTAATTTACATAAAGAGAAGAGTCACTGGGAAGGATCTAGGGAGGATAGCAAGGATTATGCGGGGCTGTGTTTTAAAACCATTGGGACAGGATGAGAAACGTAAACGTATTATTGGGTAAAAATGGAGGAGATAAAAGGAAGAGGTCATCGCCAACATATCAAAACCATGAAGGGAACAAGGGGGTTAATTTTGAGCAGTAATTTGTATTAAATCCGAATTGAAATAGAGGATTGAATGCAAGCTAATGTAGCCAAAATCTGCATGTAAATTAAGCAATAGCCACTTAACTTTACTAACGAATGTGACTCTATCATGAAACAAATGGAAAGTTGATTAGGGTGAAATATTTTAAAAATTGACCCATTCTGTTAATCCAAAGATAGGAGGAAGGTTTACTGATCTGCCCAGATGTTAAATTATATAGTAAACTAGGTAAGCTGAAAGACCTTTTCCTACATTCCTGTGCCCTTCTCTCTCACTGTTCACAGCATAGCATCAGAACACCATTGAAACTTGGAACAACTGTTTTATTTTATAAAATATAGCTTATTTTCAATATTTTGTACAGATGAGAAACTTCTCACTTTGTTGTAGTTGAGGTTGCTATTACTTCTTTAAGGATACTGCTAATGCTACTGTACTTTTGTCAAGTGAATGGATTTCATCAGAATTTCTAACTCAATGGCATTTCGTGAGCAGCAACTCTATTCCAGACAAGCATACAGACAAGCATACAGCTCATAGAAAACTGCTAAATTGCAGTAAAATATACAATAGAGAGGGTGCAGAAGAGTCATAACAGAATGATATCTGAAATGAGGGATCTTCAATGTACATGAAGACTAAAATATCCATAGAAAATCCATGATTGTTTCCCATAGAGAGGTTAAGAGGAGATCTAATATTCAAAGTTATGAGTCCTCCAATAAAATAAATAAGTGGTTCTGGTAGGAGGCTCAAAAACCAGAGCACACAGATTTGAGATATTTGGCAAAAGAATAAGAGGAGTTCAGTTTTTAGTTTAACATGATTTCATTCTGTGACTTGGCATGCAGTAGTCACAAGAAGATTGAATAATAAATCTCAAAAGGGAATTAGATATATATGTGAAAAAGAAAATAAATGTAGGGCCATTGGAAAAGATCAGGAGAGTGGAACAAATTGGAGAACTCTTTAATATCACTGATGCATACGTGATGGCCAAATGGGCTTCTGTTCTTTATAGTTCCATAATGCTATGTCCCTAACATGATGAGCGAACAAAAAAACCTTGTGTATATGGCCTAATTAGTGTTTGAGTATCCCAGTAAGTGAATTATTGGATCCTCACCACTCCTAATTATAAATAGTTTGGATAATTGATGCTCTCCTGTTGTTGATGAAAATGTTTTACTGTGTTGTGCTATCATTAACCTCTCACATGCAGAGGGAATACAGTGCCTGAGAATCTTCTTCTTTATGAGGAACCGTTATCTCCATAACAACCTCGTCAGTTATCTGCAATCTTATTTTTGTGGTTTTTTTTTCCTTTTAACAATTTTTTTCAGGCTGTTATCGTGAATTCGCTTAATAGAATTTTGATCTGGAAAAAACTCATTATTTTTACTTTCTTCCATATTTTACTTCAGGGCTCTGTATGTTGAAGTACCAGCTAATTGTTCACCATCAGGGAAAATAATAACTCTCTGTGTATTTAGGAGACCCCAACACCTCAGTGGGTGGTTTGCTAATGTTTGAAGAAGAAATCAAAAGACATTGACTCTTGAGTCTGCTATCATGGGAACATTACTGCTAAGTTTGTGATTTTATGGATGTGCTTGAAAAACAATTAGAACAACATTTGCAAACATTTAAAAGTGGTTCAGAATCAAAACAAGAAAAGAGAAGAAGAATATACTAGATATATTAAAGTAAATGCCATCCCCCCTCTTGGAATACCATACCATCATTGATGATAACGTGGCATTCTTCAGGTCATGCTAAATAGTTGTTCAACATTATGCTAATATTGCCGCACCGCAATATATTTTACAATGTAGTATATGCTGGTTTCTTAGTGGTTTAGATTTTTTTGTAGTGCAAAATTATATAAAGTTTATCAATTGAATCTTGTAATTTACTTGGTGTAATATTAGTCTGGATGTAAAAGATAGAAACGCTGTTTGTGTTTTTCCTCTATTTAAAACTATTGTCGTGTCACATGTAAAGTTATTTTTCATTTAATGATAAAATTTAGCTGTTCTTTCACAATTCCAACAAGCGATATGAATTCAAAGCGGATTTTTCAGTTCCAAACACTAAAAAAAGTTGAGACAATTTTCCCTATTGTTTCCAATATTGATAAAAAAGTTTATTTTCTGCCTTGAATGAATAAAAAATATTTAAAGTTGTAATTAACAATGACCTGCTACAAAGAGCAGCAACAGTGCAGGCTGCAGGACTGACAGGGTCAAATTCAGGCACTGCTCTTGGATGCTAATTTGCTGCCACCTATCGGTCGGTCGGCGCATGTGTGCTTTGCACTTTCACCTTTCGCTGGCGGTCATGTGACCCGGCATTCTCCGAGGCCTGGTGTAAGCTGAGCAAGATGTAGCCTCTTGGTTTGAATCTAATGACATCCTCTCTGTTTCTGTGAACTGCACGGATCGGATTATAAAGGTGTAAAGCTTCCAGGTGCTACATTCATGCCAAGTAATATTGACAGGTTATCCCATTTTAATCCTGCCATGGAACCAGCAGGAATGGAGGATCCAGAGCACACCAATGGCAAGGAGGAAGTAGGTTTTGTTTACATCCTGTGTAGTTGGGCAATGAGAATCCACTGCAATCCATCTGCTTCAGGCATATATTTCACTTATATTCAGATAGCATCTGACAGTTTAAGTGCTTCCTGTTTATTTTTCACCTTTCTTTTCTGTTTTTCTTTAGACATTTTTGCGAGTAAGGTCCAACAGGCAAGCAAGGCTGAATGGTAAGGTTATGTTGTAATGCAACTTTTTAAATACTGATTTGGGGGGAAAACTGCTCTTCTGGAAGGTGGGGGGAGTGGTTTTTTAATTAAAGTCACGTGCTTTGGTGAAAAAATCTAATCGTATGCCATCAAGCTATAACTTTTCAGTGTTTTCCATGATCTTGAATATGCCATTTGAGATGTATAGTAAGCACACTTTATGTTGAGTAACTTTTTGCCTTTTACTTTGAATAGGAGGAATGGAGGGAACAGGGAATTGAAGGGAACAGTGTTTATTTTCAAAATCAATCCTTTTAGGGGTTATTTCATCCTTAAGTTTAGCGATCTCACATTTGGTCTCCATGTCATACTCTGCTGACTTTATCTTTCCCTGGCAACTGATTGAAACAGAAATAAAACTGATGACAAGATTGATGTCTCACGTGATAGCATTGTTTAAGTATAAAATTTAAACCTCACCTGACCTGACCACGGCCAATCCAAATCGAACTCCTGTCCAGGTATTTAGGATTTCTTCCATGCCTGACCTGATCCAACCATCGCAGTAACTATTATCAATCCCAATGAAACATTTGAGCAGGAAATATAGAATAGACGCATCTGAAACTCTCAACTTTCTGAAAGTTGATTTCTCATTAAGCAAATCAACCTAGTCTGGATGGAGTACTGAGTCAGGCTGGTCTGGCATATTCTGATCAAAACTAAATCTTACTATTTTATCAAATTTCTTGTACACACTGATCCAACTCAAATCGAATTTGACATGTTGTTGATTCCCTTGTGGCTGGTTAGCTAGATTTAAATCTGTACTATCACTGCCCATTTCTACCTTTTATGATATGCGGTCACTGTTCCTGCTTCGGCTCATCTCATTCTAGAAACCCTTAACTATGCTTCTGTTACTCTGGGATGACTAACTCGATAGCTGCAGTCACATTTTTTGTTAGTGACATAAGGAAAAATTGTTATACACTGTGTGGTTAGGGTCTGGACAGAAGCATCTTGTACAGTGTGTGGTTAAGGTCTGGAGTGACTGCCAGGCTTAATTGTTGAAGTCGATTCCATTTTGGCATTTGGAAGGGATCTGGGTAAGTATATAAAAAGAGAGAATTTGAAAGCTATGGAAGACAGGAGAACGAGACTATTTGGCTTGCCAGAGAATGGGTACAGACTCAATGGGCTGAATGGCATCCTGCTGTGCTGTAACCATTCTGTGATCCACCAGGAGTTCAGAGGGTTGTGACTTAGAGACGTACTCCAGAAGCTTGAACGTAAAAATCTCATCCGACACTCCAGTGCATTTCTATCTAAGTGCTGTGTTATGGGTTGTACCACCTTAGTACAGAGTTTTACAACGAGACTTTGTCTGCCCTCTTGGGTAAAATATTCCTTCATTGAAGAGTAGTGTTATACCTGATATCTTGGCCAATGTTTATCCCTGACTATTATGACTAAAGCTGACTTTATGGTCATTTTCTCAGGTCATGAAAAAGAACGATCTAAATACAACTTATTAAAAAATACCTGCATCACTTGTGTTCACCACCATCATTCTATCTTCTAAAAATGTGAGGTCATTCAAAATTCTGTTGCCAGTGTTCTCAATCGTACCAAGTCCTGTGGGGGGAAATGTTCAGTCGATGTTTCAGGTTGAGACCCTTGGGTCCTGACCTGAAACATCGACTGTCCCATTTCCTTCCATAGATGCTGCCTGACCTGCTGAGTTCCTCCAGTGCCTTTTGTGTTGCTCTAGATTTTAGCATCTGCAGTCTCTTGTATCTTCATACCAAATCTTGTTCACCCATCACCCCTGTACTAGAGCATTTAAGGTTCTTATTCTTGTTTTCAAATCCCTTCATGGTTTTGCCCCTCCCACTCTCCGTAATCCCATTTACTCTGGCAGTCCACCAAGATTGGCATAATTCTGGTCTTTGCATCATTCTTGGTTTTAAATAACTCTAATTTTGATGTATATGTCTTCAACGACCAAAGTCCAAAGCTCTGGAATAGCTTGCCTAACCACTTTCTCTCTAAGGACCCTCTCAAAACCAGGATCACATTACCAATAATTTCCTTAAGTGGTACACTCCAATGAGGTGCATTGGAATGTTTTGCTATGTCAATATAAATATTCATTTAATCTTAAGAGTTCCCTGTAGCAATTCTGGCCATTGCTATCTACACTGTTAACTAAGTTTTTCTCAAAAAAATGACATCATCAAGTTCATATTTAAAAAAAGGAAAGTACTACTATAACTTTATAGAATAATTTCAGTTAGAATCTCCAATCAGAGTTCAGATAGCATATATATTCCAGAAGGGCTGTGCTCTTCCAGAATTTAACATCATATGATCTATTAATTAGATCATTAGCATTTATATGGCCACGTGGAGTCTTTCTTGCCATAACTGCTTGTATTGGGTTCTTAGGCTATGAATTAATTGTAGTTAACTTCTTCAATTAATGGGCAGTTTTTTACGATTGTCCTTGCTTCACTGAGGCTATCCCACTGCACTTATCACTTCATCAAAATGACCTTCCCTGGGAAATTAAAACCTGAGCCTGTGTCCCCAACACAACACAAATCTGGACCCCGTCCGTATCCTCTAAATGCAGAATGTCCTCATTTTAAAAAAAATCATTTTACATTACCTTTCTGGAAATAGAAAAAAAGAAAAATATACAGCAGTGTGGATCAGTTTTTGGATGATAGCATTAGTAATAAAACAAATTTGAACATGCTGGATTTTGTAATTGCCTTTAATTGGCTATCTAATTGATACAAGATTAACTAATTAAAATTTTAATCATGGGATTAATTGCAGTTTTTTTTAAACAAGCTAGCAGGTACAACTGTGTGTGTGTAGACATATGGTAAATATTTAGAAGAGAATTTGCTATATTTCTTTAATTACTAGAGCTCTCTGCATTGAAATTCCTTTTCTTTATTATTATGAAGAATTGTGGAAAAAAACCTGCCTAGAAATTATTAGTTGGCAGAATTTTATTGAAAAGTTTAAGCAGCTTCATTGCAAACTCGTATTCACGTAGCATTAATGCTCAAAAGTACCTGCAATTCATTCTCAATGTTTAATTGTTGAAGTGGAAGGGGTCTCAGTAGTGCTGCTCACTGGACTTTTCACTTGTTATTGAGAAATGAAGGTGATGAGCCACATGGAAGGATGAGGGTAACATATAACCATCCTGCCAGCTAGAATAACATCAGTGTTTCCACCAGCATGAATAGTAGCAAAAGGGCAAAATAAGCAGTTGAATTGGAGTTGTCCCAGTGGCTGACTATTTTAGATGTAAACAATATGGGTCTGATTTACACAGAATAGTGTAGTACAGTGTGTTGGTATGAGGTTTTCAAGTTTCCTATAGTTGCTGCCCATATTACAATTCAGCTGCATGCCCAGCTTGATATTAATATAGAGTTGGCTTTTTGGAAAATCTTGCTGTCTGTCTCTCGTATTTATTTACATTGTAAACTTGCATTCTCCAAGTCACTGCTATAAAATAGTCATGTTTGATTGCTGCAAAATAACAAATAGTCAAGAAGGTTGAACTCCATATCTAAACCAATTGCAAAAATATTCCAAACTTTGAATTTTCATTTTATTTGTATGTGCCAATAGTTCCACAATCCTTCATCCCTCTCTAGAGTACTGCATTTGGGCAGCTACTTCGTTAGGATCAGCACAACATTCATTGCTCTATTAGTATAATAGGAACATTCTGCTGCATAGACGTGACTGAGATCTTAAAGGAGTGCAGGGAGTTAGCAAAAACCTCTGTAGGGTGCATCCAGCTTGTTGATGCAGAGAACAAGTGTATGTTCAAGTTTATATGGGGTCATTTGCAGATCCTTCAGACTAGTCTGTGTTTCTTATGCACTCATGGTCCTGAAAAACCTTCTTATAAATGGAGGAATGAGGTGGAATAGAGATGTTTGAGTTGGTGTGACACTCAGCTGTTCACTCCTTGTGTATATGAGTCTGTGTATATGAGAGAGGCAGTGGATTGGGCTGTCTCGAAAAAAATGATAATGAAACTACTTAAATGCAGCTAATTGTTAAAAGCAAACTCTGAATTGATGTGTAATTGCTGCACAAGTTAACAGGTTTCACATACGATATTAGAAGATTTTCTAAAGACAACAACAATATATCATCCGAATTATACTTTTGGTGGCTTTTAATAATGCTCTTAAACCATAACTTCTACTTGCATGTTGTGCTTAAAGACAAATTCTCACTTTTGAATATGGAGCTGAAGCTCAGATCTATTCTGATATTATATTTGCCAAGTATTAAATTTGACTATTTCATTTCCAATTTGTAGTTTGAAAAATGGTACATGTTCTGGATTACATGTGCAATATGAAAGTTGGTGAAGACTATTATGGGGCTTTTATGTAATCAAGGCTTAAATAAGGTCAAGAGAATAATGCTTGAATGGTTTGTCATTGTTATTTTTTTAAATAAAAATCAGAATAACTTTAGATGCTGGGAACTTGGATCAAAGCAACAACAGATGCTGCAGACTAGGTAGCACCTGTGGCAAGAAGAAGATAATTACTGGAAAAAGGTCAATGAATAAAATGTTAACCCTACCATCCTCCCTCCACAGATGCTGCTTAATTTTGATAGCACTTTTTGTGTTATCTTCTCCTTGTGGAACAATCACAGCTTTGAGAAGAGATGATGAGTTAGAAGTGTTATCAATTATAAACTAAAGGCACAATTCTAAAAGATGTATGAGAACAGAGATCTGAGGAAGTATGGGCATAGGTTGTTGAAAATAGTTAAACAGGCCTAAGATCCAGGGTTTTATAAATGAAGGCTTAGAATAAAAGAGCAAGGAAGCCTTGAAGAACCTTCATAAAGTGGGAACTGAGCCAATGGCCTTCTGTGCTGCAAGTATTCTGTGAAAGAGGTTATATAAGTTGAATTAAAGAACAAAAATGGGACAGAAACACTTGGGAATGTATTAAAGACCTGTGTGTGTGTGTGTGGGAGAGTGAGTGAGAGAGAGCAAATTTGTAAGCAAATTTCTGACGTGAAGAAGTGCTGCAGCAGTAATGTTGGGGGATTTTAGTTATTTTAATATTAACTGTGATGGAGTCAGTATAAAAATGATAGTAGGCATTGTGTTCCTAAATTGCATTCAGGGGAATTTTTCTACTTGGTATGTAGTAAACCAAACAATTGGTGGGGTTGGGGAGGTGAAAGTTGATTTGGTTTTAGTGAATATAAAATGCTGGAAATACTTAGCAGGTCAAATTGCATCTTTGTAGAGAGAAACAGAGTTAATATCATTGACCATAAACACTAACTTTTTTTCTCTTTCTGCACATGTTGTATGACCCGCCGCATACTCCAGCATTTTCTGTTTCCAGAATCTGCCGGTTTCATTTTGCTTTAGGGAATGAAATTGAGCAGTTGAAAGAAGCATCAGTGGAAGATTCTTTTTTATTGTTGTGATCATAATTTGGTTAGGTTTAACATAGTTATAGAAAAGGACAAAGGTAAAATAGGGTTAAAGGTTCAGTATTGGGATAATGTCAACTTAATTGGGCTAAGAAGTGATTTACTAAAAGTGCATCAGAAATAGCTACTTGAAGATAAATCAGTCTTGGAACAATCGGAAGCATTTAAGAAGCAGATTCAAGGGTTCCAAATATGTGTGTTCCTGCAAAGAAAACCAAGTGACTGTCAAATCTAGAGCCCCTGGATGACCAGGTACATAGAGGATGAGATAAGGCAAAAAAGGGAAGCTTATACGAGACACTGAGAGATTAATACAGCAGCAAGCCTGGAAGCATATAGAAAGGTTTTCAGAAGACAAACTTATGGACTATATGAATTTCTCAATCAGCATGTTGAGGAACAAACAGTCCATTTTAGTTCAAAGTGCTCATCGTGATTTTCATAACTAAACTCTAGTGATTGGGGTTGTACTGGTTGCTTCAAGCACCAAATGGTTGAAGGGAAGTAGCTGTTCTTGAACCTGGTGGTGTGGGACTTCGGGATTCTGTACCTCCTGCCCGATGGTAGCTGCAAGAAGATGGCATGGCCTGGATGGTGGGGATCTTTGATGATAGATTTTGCCGTCTTGAGGCAGTGCCTCCTGTAGATGCACGTGATGGTGAGGAGGGATGTGCCTGTGATGCATTGGGCAGAGTCTGCTACTCTCTGCAGCTTCTTATGTTTCTGCGCATTTGAAATCCTGTACCAGACCATGATGCAACTGGTCAGGACACTTTCAACAGTATGTCTAGAAATTTGTTAAGAGTGTTCAGTGAGAAGAGTGATAGCATTTGATACAATGTGAGAGAATTTTATATATGGATTGAAAGTGATTTAGTTCAATTTAAAAACAGGGCTTTTAACCTAAACAAATCAGACTGCAGAGGTAGGAAACATGAGTTGGCTGTAATTGGAAAACTTAATTTAAATTTATGACACTGAACAAGCAATATCTAATATTAAAAAAATTAGTACACAGATTACTTCAAGTATCTGTCACTTTAAGGAATGGGTGGTTGAGCCATGGCTTATAAGAGAAGTTGAAGGCAAGGACTTGCAATGTTGCTAAAGGGAGTAACAAGTCTCAGGATTAGGAACATTTCAGAATTCAGCAAAGGACCAAGATATTGATAAGGAAAAGGAAAGTATAACGTGAGAGTGATCTTAGAAGAAACATTAAAACAGACATTATACGTTTCTACGGAAGTGTTCATGAGGAAAGAATAGCAAAAGTTGATCTGGATTTCTTATTGAAAGAGGACCAAGTTATATTGGGGGAAAAGGAAATGACAGAGAAATTAAGCAAATGTTTTGTGTCTACCTTCATGGAAGCAGAGACAGAAAACCTGCAAATTGTGGTGAACAACAGGTCTAGAGTGAATGAGAAGCTGAAGAATTTAGCATTAGTTAAAAAGAAACAGAAATTAATGCGACTGAAAGCAGATAAATCCTCAGGACCTGATGATCTGAATTCCTAGCCTTAAAAGAGCTGACTGTGGAGATGATGGATGTACTAGTCATCTTCTAACATTCCATAGATTCTCGAATATTTGTCACAAATTGGAAGGGAACAAATGTAACCCCATTATTTAAGAAAGGATGGAGAGAGAAAATGGTGAACTACAGACTGATATACCAGGTGATGGGAGTGAAAAAAATGCTAGAATCTATTAATAGGAAAGTGGTTACATGGCACTTGGGGGGGGAAAAAACAGTGAAAGGATCGGGCAGAATTAACGTAGCTTTGTGAAAGAGAAATGATGTTTGACAGATTTGTTAAGAGATTTTTGAGGTTGTAAGCAGCAGAATTAGTAAGGGGAAAACAGTGGATATGGTGTACTTGGGCTTTTAGAAAATCTTCGATGAGGTGCCACTTGAGGTTATTAAACAAAATTGAAGCATGTGAGATTATGTATTACATACTGCTGCATACTAAGGATTAGTTAACAGGCAGGGAGTAGGAATAAATGGGTAGCTTTCAGGTTAGGAGGCTGTAACTAGTGGGAAGCTGCAGTGATCAATGCTTGAGTACTAGCTGTTCACTATTTATATCAAAGATTTGGATTAGGGGACCATATGTAATTCATCCAGGTTTGCTGATGATTTTGTGCTGGGTGGTATTGTTGGTTATGATTTGGATTTAGCAAGAGTCCAAGGATATAGACAGACTTTAACTTACAAGCATACAGGAGGGCCATTAGTATCATACCCACTCTCCTTATTTCCCTGCACCTCTGTCACTTATTCCCTCTCAAACAAGTTCATCAATTCCCCTTACATTCTTATTTGTCATTAATCTGCACTAAGGGGTAACTTACAGTATCCAATTAAGCTAACAGCATGTCTTTAGAATATGGGAGCACCCAGAGGAAGCCCGTCTGTTCATGGAGAGAACATGCAAACTTTACACAGACGGCACCTTGGATTGAATCTGGGTTCCTAAAACTTTGAGGCATAAAAACCAGAGGCGTAGAATGTAAGACGGGGAGGTTTTGCTAGAACTGTTTATAATGCTAATAAGGCCATGGCTGAGTTGTTGTGTACAGTTCTATCACCACGCTGTAGGAAAGATGTGATTATATTTAAGAAGGTACAGAGAAGATTTATGAGGATGTTGCCAGGACTGGAACGTTGTAATTATGAGTTAAAATTGGGTAAAATAAGGTTATTTTCTCTGGAACACCGGGTAACTCTTTTTCTACTGGTACAGACGTGATGTGTCATAAATTTTCTATGATACTTTCTGTGATTTTGATTTGTTTACCTGTGCTCAGTTGAGTCTTCTGGCAGCAAACCTGGGATTCTTGATAAACATTATTTAGTACAAGTTGGGATATGGTTGTTACAGCAGGTTTGTTTAATTAGCTCTTTAATTGAAACTAAAGTGCTGTTGCACTGCTTTATTTTTCATATTGAAGTCACCTAATGTATGTTTCCGTCCCCCACCTGTACATTATCCAATTAGGTTACTGATTATATGAGGGGGAAAAATATAAATGCAAAGGAGAACTACTTAAATTTCTATAACAGTAAAATATTGTGGATACTGTTTATCTGAAATGAAAACAGAAAATGCTGAAAATACTTAGCAAGTCAAGCAGTATCGAGAGAGAGAGTTAATGTGTCAGATCAATGGCCTATCAGTTCCGATGAACATGTATGATATCATAACCTAATTCTGACTCTTTCCATAAATGCTGCCTGACATGTATTTAAATTTCCCTTGAATTTGTTAATTTTCATTTTAAAATTCTCCTGTAAAGGTCTGGGGCTATTAATATGAAGTACATTTTCTTTTTGTACTCGCACCCTACTTTATATTCAATGGATTCTGCGATCCTTTAAAGTTTATGCCAAATAGTGAGACCAGTCAAGGAGGTGGTCAGCAAAGGGTTGATGCATGTTGTACAAATAATAGTTTTCATTGTTTGACGGATGTTGATGTTTTGGTGATTGTCGTTTAATATGTAAAATTTCTAGCCACATTATTATGTTGAAGTAATAGGGCATGTATTTCTCAGGCCTTCACTCAGACACCTAGATTTTTCTTTCCCTCAAGCCTTCCCTTCTATTGGCAGAATAAGTTACAGAACATGTCAATTGCAGCATTTCATTTGCATCTCAACAGATAATGGAGCAGCTTGTGCCTGCTGCAGTAAGGTATGAACAGCATTTAGAAACTGGCTGATAAGTGCAAGTTATAGTTGCACTGTAGAAGTGTTGGAATGAGCATCTCCCTTTAAGCACTTGTTAACATTCAACAGCATTACCATTCTAACAATATCCTCCAAGTCACCATAGACCAGAAACAGAGTCTAAGAGAGATAAAGCATTATTTCTCTTATATAGCCCACTGAGTCTACACCAATCATCAACCACCCATTTACACTAATCTTACATTAATTCATTTTTTTATTCTCCCCACATTCTCATCAACTCCCTCCAGATTCAACCACTCACCAATACACTGGGGAAATTTACACTGGTCAATTAACCTACCAGACCACACCTCTTTGGGATGCGGGAGGAAACCAGAGCACCTGGAGGACACCAACGTGGTCACAGACATTGGAACTGGAATTACTTTATTTTTGTCACATGTACCAAGCAACGGTGGAAAATCTTGCCTTGCATACCGTTCATACAGATCAATTCATTACACAGTGCATTGAGGTAGTACAAGGTAAAACAATAACACAATGCAGAATAAAGTGTTTAATGGCTACAGAGAAAGTGCAGGTAGACAATAAGGTGCAAGGTCATAACGAGGTAGATTGTGAGGTCAAGAGTACACTTATCATACTAGGGGATTGTTCAATAGTCTTATAACAGCAGAGAGAAGCTGTACTTGAGCCTGGTAGTATGTGATTTCAGGATTTTTTATCTTCTGCCCGCTGGGAGTGGGGAGAAGAAAGAATGTCCCGGGTGGGTGGAGTCTTTGATTATGCTGGTCACTTTACCAAGGCAGTGAGTATAGACAGAGTCCATGGAGGCGAGGCTGGTTTCTGTGGTGCGCTGAGCTGTGTCCACAATTCTCTGCAGCTTCTTGTGGTCATGGGCAGAGCAGTTGTCATACCACCATAATGGACTGTATCTCAAATAATGACGAGTCGGAGTACAGTAAGGAGATAGAGAGCTTAGTAACATGGCATGCAAACTCTACACATACAACATCCGAGGATGGGATTGAACCCGTGTCACTGGCACTGTGAGGCAGCAGCTCTACCAGCTGCACCACTGTGTTACCCACTTAACAGGACATACCAGCTAAATGACAAGTCTGCAGTAGCCAGTCATAGCAGTTGTGGTGAGTGATTCATCTCTTGGCTCTCAAGTCTTTCCACAATCTACAGGGTACAAGTCAACTTAATGATAGAATGTTCTCCATGTGCTCATTGAGTGCAGCTTTGACATCATTTGAAGTTCAACAACATCCAGGCCTAAGGCTTTGCAGAATATCTGTGTTCAGTCCGCAAAGGTGACCCTGTGCTTCTAGTAATCTACCACTTTAGCTCTCCATCCCACTTTCATTCTGTCTTTGGCTTCTTTATTGCTCCAGTAATGCCCAATATAAGCTTGTGGAACAGCACCCCATCTCCTGTCTGGACTCATGACAGCCCTCAGGGCTTACTTTTGAATTTAAGGTAATCACCCTTTTGTTTCTCTGTCTAACCATTTTTAAACTAATTGTTACCTTGACAACTTTGGTCTGCACCTTATCACAAGCATTCTCTCTATTCCCTCCATTTTTTCCCCTCTCTGTAACTTAAAACGCTTGATTTCTTAGTTTTCCAGTTCTGATGAAGAGTCCTTGTCTTGAAACATTGATTCTGTTAATCTCCCCATGGATGCTGCTGTACGTGATGAGTGCCTCTAGCATTTTTGGTTTTGGTTTGGATTTCCAATATCTGCATCTGCAGGTTTTTGCTACAATCATCTTGGCCAAAGCAGTCTGCTTGATTGGCATTAAATCACATTCTAACCATCAACCAACTACAATGCACACAACTCCAAAAATGTACTGCATCAATTCACCAAGGCTTTCTCAACCAACTTCCCTGATAGATCATCTCTCCCAGGTTAGGGAGTGGGCACATGGGAATGTCATCACCAGTAATTTGCTCTCCCAGGTGCTGAATTAAAAATATAACGCTGTCCATTCCTCACTATGGGATTAAAATTCTGGAGTTCCCGAATTGGAAGTATGAGAGCAGTTGGGAATCAGCATTAAATGTTGGCATTGCCATGGATATATATTTACAGTGCATGAATTAAAATATTGCTGATACCATAAATTAATGGTAGTTTTAGCTGATTGATACCCCTGATATATGTTGCACTGGTAGCAGTTCATGAATTTTAAAGTAATTTTTCTTTCTCTGCTTCTTCTCCGTCACTCGCACACACATTTAGTAGCTCTATTATATAAAGTTGTATCCACTTCCTGCCTTGACAGTCATATTTGGTGAAAAAATTAAAGAGGTGTAAATAAGTTATTCTATTAGCTTACACATTTGTAGGGTACACAATTTTTTTTAGGTCAATTTGGCTAGCTATATAAATTCATCTCCGTCTTCTGTTTCATGATGGCATGCAAACCATGACCTTAACTACTGCATCCTCAGTAGATCCAATCTTAGTGCAGAGTGGTGTCAAGCTTCGTGCTGTTGTGGAACTAATCTACAGGACAAATGGGAAATTGTTCAACCCCTGTTGCATCCACTCCAGCACAAAAGTCACCCCCAACTTCACAAGATGCATTACGCAGATGATGGTTGCCTATTCACACATTCAGAAGCGCTTTAGAAGTATAGAAGATAATGGCCCTTACACTTAACATCTGCAAAACAAAAGTACACCACTGCCCTCTGGCAATAAAAGATCTGTGTTATGACCCTGGAAAATATGACAGCCTCTTTTATCAAGAAGCCATGTCTCAATGGAGGCTGTCAACGAAGATGAGGCTGTCAGTGCCTTTAGTGTATCACCACAGCCTTTGACCATCTGGGCTTGTTTGAAGATGAAGACCTCAGACCCAGCACAAAGCGCATGGTATTCTGGGCATCAAAGAGCCCTGCCCTCCACGACATTTCTGAGACATGAACTACCTACAGCAGGCTCCTTGAAGCATGAGGGAAATACCACCAAAGCTGTCTGTGCCGAATCCTCCAAAGCTGTTGGCAGGATAAGCAAACAATGGCAGCAAGCTCCACTAACCTTCTCAGCACTGAGGCCCTAATTATGCTCCGTTGGCTTCGATGACCAGACCATATTGCTTGCATGTCTGACCTCAGACTCTCAAAAAGTTACTTTAAGCTCTTTCATGGTATGAGATTACCAGGTAGACAGAGGAAAAGGTTTAAGTATGTTCCCAGAGCCTCCCTGTAAAAGTGTAATATCTCCATTGACAGGTGGGAATCCTTGGCCTATGACCACACAAAATGGCAAAGGAAAATTTGGAATGGCATTGAAAATCTTGAATTCATTTCTTGGGAGTAAACTGAAAACCATAATAAACAGTGGAAAGAAGGCACCATCTCCCAAGCTAGCCACCTGTGGCAGTATTTTCTGGTTCCAAATTGGTCTCATCAGCCAGCTGGAAACCCGTGAACCAGCGGAAGCAAGTCATCCTCGATCCCGAGGGACTGCCTAAGAAGGGGAAGAAAAGAAGACAAAAGTGAAACCCACAACGTCTGCAACCCTAATTTACCTTTCCACAAATCCAGTTTGTATATGATTTCTTGTCTTGATAGCAATTATTCTTTCTCGAACTCTGTACATATTTACTTATCAGTTCAGTTTTGTAAATTTAAAACCATGCAATTACACTTTACTGAATTGTGAGCGACATTATGGAATATGTTGAGGTCTTTTGTCCGGCAGCTACAGGACATGAGTGTTTGAAAACTATTGGAGAGCGACTTAACAATCTATTGAAGACTTTTTGTAAGATACTAAACCCATAGATAAGAATCTAATTTTACACACTTTATAGTCATTGTTTCGAGAGTCTTATGGACAAAAACCTGCAGAAATCTAGTCTTTTTCTATTTCTATCCCTTTATTGTTGTGACGTATTGAAAGGAGGGAAGGCCTTGTATTTATATTGAATCTTTTCCTACATCTTATAACCGAGGAAGTACTTCTGAAGTGTTTTCAGTGTTGTAATGCAGCAAAAAGCAGCCAGGTCGCTATAAAGAGCAAATTGTTTTAGTGCTGATGGTGTGGAGTTAATATTGGAAGGGACAATTACACTAATTCCTTGCCCGTTTTGAACAGTGCATTGGGATCTTTTACATCCACCTGAGCAGACTGAGCATGAGTTATAATCCAAAGCTCAACTATTCTGACAGTGCAGCATTTATATATTGAATGTTTTGAATTGGAATTGAATCAGTGATCCTTGGATGTGAAAATCCTATAATAGAACCATAGCTGTCTTTATGTTAGCTTTTTTTTTCACGGTGTTATGACAGAGTGGAATACCAGTTTGGTTTTGTTTTGATGCTGTTGGTTTGTTGCCCTCCATTATACTGCAATGGAGGTGTCCTAGGTACAAGCCTTGCGACTCTCACGAGAAAGAGGAAAAAAAGCTCTTCCTTAGTTCATGTCACAGAAATATTTACAGCTGATTTGCATTGTGAAGGTGGAATTCAAACATCTGAGTATCTAGTCACTATCTTGGCTGCATACAATGTGTCGACAGATAAATCTTCAATGCCTTTCAGCATTTTCTAGCCACTTTTTGCAGTTTGGCTCACCCCAATTACATCTTGTGACTCAAGGGCTACAAGGTTGATGAGGGCAATCTTCTTACCGTCTACGATATGTCAGTTGACAAGGTTCTGTCTGCATCTTGTCATTCCTTTGGGTTCACATCAATAACCGATTTCCTAATTAACCACAAAGGGTACTTCAGTTTGCTTGTGTAGATATCCCTTGAGATCAGTGGATACTCTAAATGTTTTGCAAACGTGACACTGCAGTTTCCCTGGGTAACAACGGGGAGGGTCAGTAGGGTGGTAGGGTTGTTGGCAGGTGGGGAATGACGTGAAACTGGTGGGGCTGGCATACAGCTGAGAGTAAAGGAATTCTGCAATATAAGTTGTGTTTTAGTAGACCATTTGAAAGACCTGATGTACAGCAGGCATTTGCTGCTTTGTTAGTTCAACTATATCTTGCTATCGCCCATACTTTCATTAGCACAAAGTAATGCAGAGGAGTTGGTTATATCAAACTGCACTATCCCTGAGAATGGTGCTTCCTTGCTGTATGGAATGGTGGCTCTTCAGTGGGTACTCCTGTTGCATTGAGGTATGTGTTATAGTTTCACTTGGAATTGACCTGTTTCATTGTGGGAGTGAGAATCTGTTTGGATTTCTTTTCGAATATTAAAAAGAATCCTGATCATTAATGTACCTTTGTATTTACTTCAGCCTATTGATTTTTTAAAGTTGTTTGTTCCAATGGTGATCATACATGTACTTGTGCATGTGACAATAAACTTGACTATGGAGTATAGAAATATCAGTGAACTGCATGTGAAGAGTTTGCGAGACTAACGTGGTCACCAGAAAATGACAAAAACAATGCATTTCAGCTATACATAATAAGTGATATTGTTAGCTCAAAGTCTGATCAATAGCACGGTTGATGATATCTGATTCATGTAAAACAAGCTCTTAATTTGTTCTGTCTTATAGTTGGAGAATATGGTCTGTACTGAATTAGTCACAGTTCCCTTCAGGGATGCTAGGAACTGTTAGCTCATTATTTTAGGACACCTCCCTTTCCCAGGAACAAATTTAATATCCTTTTGGTGCTCTCAGTGGCAAAATAATACCCATCAAAAGGATTTGTAGTTTTTTCAGACTGAAAATAAAGCATGCGGTATTGATTTAAGAACAACAAAATTGTCAGGATGTAATTGTGAGAATAGGTTTTTGATATGAAAAATGTGGCGTAGAAAGTCTTTACAACAGTCCTACCTTTCCACACTACTGAAGGAGCAGTATTGGTTTGATATTGGTTTTTTATTGTCACTTGTACCGAAGTACAATGAAAAACTTGTCTTCCATTACTGATCATACAGGTCAATTCATTACACAGTGCAGTTACATTGAGTTAGTACAGAGTGCATTGAGGTAGTACAGGTAAAAACAATAACAGTACAGAGTAAAGTGTCACAGCTACAGAAAAAGTGCAGTGCAATAAGGTGCAAGGTAGATCGTGAGGTCAGAGTCCATCTCATCGTACAAGGGAACCGTTCAATAGACTTATCACAGTGGATAGAAGCTGTCCTTAAGGAACTAATCCCTGAGAGGGTCTTGATTTGGCATAATGTTTGAAAGGTGGTATCTGCAACCTTCTCGGCACAAAAATGTTGCCCTTGATTATGCACATCTCCATAAACCCTCAAGCTTCAGACTGAAACGTGATTATTGAGCCAAATCCACAAACGTATGGATAGTTCTTCTTTGTCCTAGCTAATATTTATCCACTAACTAATACTTCTAAAAAGATGATCAAATCATGTCTTTCATTACATTTGATGGGGCCTCATTGGTGTGCAAATTGATCTCCACATCTTCCAACATCATAACAATAACTACACTGCAAAAGCACTAGTGACAAACTACCAATGGTGTTTCTGCAAAATTTTCTCTATTCATTGCTAGGAAAAACAAATCAATGTCAGTGTCCTTTCCCAAGCTCCACTCCAATGGAGAGTTTGTTGGGGGTCAGGTGCAGCATTGCAGTGAGAAGAGTATTAGAATGATGATACAGCATTAAATGACACTGCTCTTTGTGTACCCACTGGTTACGATCACATCTTGCATGCCATCATGCCTCCAGGTAGCCATATTCCCAAAATGTTACTTCTGTACACTGCAAATGCACAGTCATCCTCGTAGACCTATAGAAATTAATGGCACAGAAGAACACCATTCAACCCTTTGGGTTTGTTCTGGCTGAAGAGGAACTCCAGACACTATAAGAGCCACCTATCCTCTTTTAAGCTTGTGGACAAAGCCTTGTGCAAAATAGCACTTTAAGTGTGTATCCAAGTATGTTTTAAATGTAAGTCTTTCTGTAGGAATTTTTCTTTAGTTACTGAATCTGAAGTGCATATTTGTATAAATATGTTGTAATATATCTAAAGTAGGAAGGAATCTACTGTGTAGGTGTGGTGCAGTCTGAGAGTTGATATGGTGCTTATGAGTTGATCTTCCCTCGCTAGAATTCTGCCTGTTATGCTTTTATAACTAAACACAGTATGTGATGTGGTTGAGCCTCATGAAGCTTTTTTTTTCTTTGAATGCTCAGTAGCTAATTGCATCCACTGAGAGCAGTTTGCAAACAAACCTCTGGAAAATGTAGCTCTTTGCCTAGATGACTTCTCACTGCACCCTACTAGCTATAGTTGTTTCTCCATACTTGTGGTGTTAACTTTCCTCACTTGTTCCAAGGAGATTAACAGATGAGACTTCTTATCCTCCATCTAAGGCAAAATGACTTTGTCAGTCTGTATATTTTGCATATTAAAAGGCCATTTTCTGTGTTCAGTCAGGTGTGTCAATATGGAATCTCTGTTGTGGCTATTAACTTGACCCTAATCAGAATTTATCCAATTAAATGCAACAGTATCTTTCACATGGGATTGCTGAGCATTGTCTCCAAAAGCTTGAAGTGCATACATACATGTTGTTTAAAAATTGATGAGCTGCTTCATTTTTGGTGGTATATATTAGTTTTTATCCTCTTGAAATCACTCTTTGAACATTCATTGTTCCTAGAGTATGATACTGACCTTCTGGTTTAAGATGATGAAAACCCAGAATAAATACATTACCATTCCAGTGTAATTTTGATGTTTTAAAATTCGTTTATCACAAGTGTGACTTAGCATAAATAAGGTTCAACTCCATGTGAAATTTACTAATAAAGCTTAATATGCTTTGTAATATGTTTAGCACAGGTGTTAAGCTGAAAAGCACTTTGCACATGTAGTGCAAATTTTCCAATAGGGTCTGCACAGTTTCTTAAATAGAATAAAGTTTCCTGTGGCAGTCTCATAACCAAAACATAAGTGTAGCGTAAACCCTGCTCACTACCTTTTTAAACTACTCCCCTCTGGTAGGCGATACAAGACAATATATGCACAAACTACAAGACTGAAACACAGCTTTTTTCCCAAAGCTGTTAAATTGTTGAACATGGACTAACACCTCCTATACATACATACATACACATACTATGTCTTCCCTCCTTTACCGGCTGGACTCATCATGGTGTTATTTAATATATTGATATGCTGCTGATTATCATTATTATTATTATCATGGTTCATTTGCATACTGTCTTTTTATATTTTTATACTTGTGTAAGTATGTTTGTTTTATTTTATAGTTATAATTGCTCTTATCAATTTATTGTTTTAGTTTTTATTAGGGAAGGGAGTGCCATCGTAATCTTGTTGTGTTGTTGCAACAGTACAATGACAAATAAATAAATAAATAAATAAAGGAAATAAATAAAATAAACATAAATGTAGCTTGACTCTGATCGCTTTTCATTTGTGTAAGCATTGCTCACTCAAGGAGATGACTGCACACTTATGAAGAGGCATACCTAGGTCAGATAATTATCCTATTGTAACAAAGTTTCACTGGCATCTTTAGTGCCCTTTTTGGAGGAGCAGGCAACATCCTCGTGAAACATTTAAAGTTGTGTTATTTTTAAGGGAGTTCTTCTACCCACCATTAAGTGTGCATTTTACAAGTTTACTGTTAACACCTTTCATAATTTGAAACTGTGAAGTCTTCAGTTTAAGACTTAAGATCCCAGATGAGCTCAAAAATCCCCTTTATATTATCTATCTCAGTGCAGCTTATGCATAACAGAATGCAGAAGATATTGGAAAAGTACAGATAATGACAATGGTCATGATATTGGAAAAGTAATGTAATCTAATTAAATTTATTATTAGTCCACTTCATGCCATAAATTCTCAGTTGTAATTTATATCTTGATGTTAACTTTTAACTTTCTTAATTTGGGCTTCATTATTGCTGAAGTGTTCTTCCCTCCAAAAAAGTCTCATGCTTGTGAAATTTTAGTAAGGGGGTAAGACAGTACTGTGTGGAGTTTAAGTCCTTTGATGCAGATCTACACCAGTTCCAATCAACAAGAATATACTTACTGTCTGCCGATAGTGTTGACTCCTGAAAGGTTCCATTTGACTCCTGGATGTCTGAGAGTATAGGTCAAGATTTTATTTTTGCTTTGCAAAATTATTAGTTACCAGAACTGAAGTCAAAATGCAATAGTTTTAAATTGTACTTGTCCATACATCATTCCGTTAGGAAGCATAAAATGGGCATCAGAACATCCTGTAAAATCTGTGCCTTGTCTGTTTTGTAGTGACTGGTTAAGTAACACGCTTTTGCTGTGAGATTGTTAGACTGAAATTACAGATATTATGGAAAATCTGATCTGTCCTGTGGAAGATTTGAGCCTATGTTCTGGCATTTTGGTGATTAGAATATTGTTTCTTTTCCAAGCTCCATTGTAATCTCCAATACAATAGATTTGCAATTTCTTAACCTTGTAGAATTATACAAATCCATTCAGTCCACCATGGCTATATCAATTCTTGTAGAACAATATAAACATTCCCATTTCCTTTCTCTTTTTTCTGCATCCCAGCTTTTTTACCTCAAGTACTTAACTAGGCCCCTTTCAAAACCCCTGATTTTGCATTTTTTGTTTCCACCTCCTTGACAGGCATTGAATTACAAATCATAACCACCCTGAGAATAAAAAATCACTTGCATTCCAACCCCTCCCCATGTCTTTTACCTGCAGGCTATTCCTGGGTTACGAACACCCAACTTATGGACACCCGTACATATGAACGAGCTCCTGTGATATTATTAAATTCAAAGTTCTGACGTGCATACATACATTCATTCCTCTGAATGCCAGAATTAGTTCCATCTCTCTTCACTTTTAATAATTGTTCTTTATTATGTGTTTTTGATACCATTCATTACAATACTTTGGAGATTTGGTTACAATATATAGAGATTTTTGTGCATTTTCTGATTTATGGAAAAAATGTCAGTAAAAATGGAACCCGCTCATTACCTGGGATGGCCTGCATTAGTTTAAATTTGTGTCCCGTGGACATTGAATTATCCATAATTGGGACCCCATTTCTTTCTTTGCTCCAATTGCAACTTGTGTATCTCTGTCAAATCTTCTCTCGACCTTCCTTACTCCAAGGTAAGGAGCCTCAGCTTCTCCATTCTAACCTTGAGGTTGAAATTCCACATCTCTGAAAAGTTTCTAAACCATCTTTTCAGAATCCACATTCTGACCTTTTCATCTTTCCCTAACCTATGTTATGTACTTTCCAGACATTCCTTTTTTGCTGTTCTCCATTCCTCTGATACCTGCCCCCAACTTGGAGAGGATTGGAAGAAGGTGGCAAGCACATTTGCATTCTGCACCTTCACTTCCCTTATCAAGCTGCTGTGCTTCCCATCTTGACCAGGTGACTTATTTGCTTTAAGCATAACCAGCCTATCTATTTTCTCCAACTTTTCATCAAATTCATTATCTCTACTGCCTACCTTCCTATTTTGTTTTTTGCTGTTTTGATCTCTCTGGAGCATTCAGTGATACAAAAAGCAGAGGACTTTATTCCTGTATCTGTTAATACTGCCTGATAACCAAGTCCATGGTTTTTGTGTGTGAAAGCTTTCTGAGTTCACTCTCTCCTCTGAACATTGTGGTGGTATAAAATCATCCTTCCGCTGTGTTTGTTTTGTCTCCCTGTCCCTGGAGTCTCAAAGGTGCAGAGGCTCTTATTCGTTGGGGTCAAGGAATTCTCAATTACCCCCCTGTGGGTTCAAAGGTGGCCAATGAGTCCAATGCAGGAACTGCTCAGGAGGAGCAAATAAATAGTGCCTGATAAGGTGGGTGGGTTGTTTGGGATGTAATGTGTTCCTTCTACTACTTGTGCTTGGCTTGTTGTAGAGACCTGGGGTGCACATTCATTTCCCAGATGCCATTTCTCTATTTTGAGTGATCAAAAGCTAGGGATTCCCATGAATGTTACATTTTTTTTCAAGGAATCCTTGAAATTTTTTCTTTCTTTTGGAGGTGTTGTGCTGTTTTGGAGCTTGGGGTAAAGTATATTTTTTGGGAGTCTGGTGTCAGACATATGGACAAAGTAGACTGCCCATCAGAGCTGGTTCGGGGTGATCAGAAATGCTGGCCTGGGAGAGGAGCTGACATAGGTTTCCCTATCTTGCCAATGAATTTGGAAGAACTTGTTGAGACAGTGTTATGCAAATGATGCTGTAATTGACCTGATGGACAGTAATTTGAAAGTCTTTTTTCAGAATTATAATTCACTTTCAGGAATTTCTTTTGATTAAAAATCTTGGTCTTCAGGTAGCCAAGTGTAGTTTGAACAAAGTGGTTAATTTGGAATCAAATTGTACTTCAATTGCAATAAATACGCTAACCAATCTTGGCTCCCTTCCAAAATTATCATCATAAAGCTGACATTAAATGGTAACTTTACAAGTACAATGGAGCCTACCTGATTTATTATTGCTATAGCCTATTGCAGGATCTAGAAGGTTAGTAAACTATATTGGTTCTGAAGGAAGATAACAGTCATAAAATAAAATCTGAAAGAAGAAGTCTGTCTGGCACTGCCTCTTGTTGTTAAAAGAAGTGTTTAAGAAGAATTATGATTAAAGTTGGGATAGCATGGGTATTCTACTGCAGTAGCATTCTGTCCTTTATATTGGCAGGTTGTAGTTCCTTGGACACTGATTTACTAATTTCAATGTAATGCAGGGTAGAAGCAATTAGATAGAAGGTGGAAAATCACATCTATTTTCTTGGATTTAATTTCTTTGTTGGTGATTTATATTTATATAGATTCTAAATATTTTAGTAAAAAGGTTAATTTAAAAATTTAGAACTGTAACAAAGTAGTTCTTAAACTTATCTATGTGATGATTCGGCATGATGGTCTTCACTGAGGAAGTAATCAGACCGTGACAATCAGAATTTAAATTTTCTGCTTTTCTGAATATATTAAAACTAGAATATGAATTGGCTGCTATTTGACATTCTGCTTTGGTTCCCTAAAAATCACACTGTTGCACATATTACTACTATTCACTTGTATCTGGTTTGCTGCCACTTCTGAAGACCTGGATTTTGAAAATTCAAAATTATAGGGATGCTGTGATACTCATCATTATTAAATTAGTAGCAGATTCTGGCAACTGCATTTGAGAGTTAAATATAGAAATTAGGAATTTGTCCTGCTCCACCAGAAACAGTGTCATATGACAACCTGAAAGATTCTCTGTCAAATTACATGAAGTAACGTGAATTTGCTTGGCTTATGTGATAGTACTCATCAGAAAAAAATAGAGCTTAGTGGTTAGGAGTATTATGCAGACTGAGAGTTTTTGAGTTGCATCTGACATCACAGGTTTTTCTGGCACTAAAAGTGGACAAGATGTGCTGTCTCTGTCTAAAAAGGACTTTGTAGCTATTTTAAAACTTGTCCTTGATTTTTAGCAATTTCTCTTTTGCAGTTTAACTCAACTTGTCTTCAGTTGAGGAAAAGTAAGCCTGTTCACATAGAATGCTTAGAATATTGGTTGATTAAAAAAAACGCGACAGTTTAGATGCTGGCCCTGTTTAAAAAAAAGCACTTTTGAAATAGTGGAAACTATAAGAAAGTTTAATTTGCATACTTCTGGTATGTCTTGGAAGTTTTTGACCCATTGTCACCCCCTTAAAAAGTCATTACACTAAGATGGATAAATATTATTCCTTATCTCCTGTAAGAGTCAAATTTCATTCAGAAAGAGAACTGTATGGTTGAAAAAAATAATCAGTATTCTGGATTTTTCCTGTTTAAAGGATGGTGTATGATGCTATGAAGAATAATAGGGGGAAAATTAGAAGAACGATCTGTGTCAATAATATACAATGAGATCGCTGTTAAAAGAAAAAAAAGAATTGGTCTTTGTTCAGAACACACTGCTGGGAAAAGGAAACTGTCCTTTTCTCTCTGTTGTCTTTGGCACTGGTGAAGTACCTCCAGAGACTTATAGAGGGGTTAATAATGTAGTCTTTTGATATAGTTTAGATCCAGGCTGTAGTTTACAATATTATGTGAACCAGAAACATCACGATGAATCAGTTTGAATGAATAGCCTACCTCACCGACAGGCACCGATTGGGGCTAGATTCTGTCAGTGCTACCCAGATCTTAAAGTACACAGGAGTGTGATTACCAGATAATTAATTAATGATGATAGTGTAATCACTTCTAATTAATTCAGTCTTAACTGTTTTGGACACAGCATTCCTGGAACTACTATATGCTAAGGGTGTCAGGTAAGTAAAGTTTAACCTGCTTTTATTAGTTCCCTGTTGGCTTAATCATGGAGCTGGCTATTTCATTCTTATTGCCATTGGGATGAAGATAAGCTTAGAAGTAGCTACTTGGTTATGGTAAAAACATTCTGCTTGTAAAAGAACTATATTTGAATATCGATGAGTTGGTATCTATTGATTCCAATAATATTTAAAATTCCAGGAGTAGAGATGAAGTTACTTGGCAATGTTGCCTGAAACCTAGTTCACATTTGCCATCTTCTTAACGTTAGGATTATGTTTGGATTGTTCGATGATTAAATATTGTTATTCATCAGCATCATTATAGGTTTATGGTATGTGATCCATTTATTTGTCCAAATAAAATGATTTCAAAGATATGTTTGTAGAATAACTTTCTAATGTTCATTGTGATGGAGAGGGTGGGATAACAAACGACTCTGGTCTTCAAAATTCTCTCGCAATGAGCACCAAAGAGATAGTTGAAATGACAGGCTGGAGCTTATCTGCCGTTAGAATCCAAATGTCTGGTGGCACATTTCAAGTACAAAATAGTTTTACCATTATTGACCGCACAGGTTCTATTCATAGTTCTTAAAAAGGTTAAAATCAAGGACTGAGTACTCCCCCTAATGCAAATTCAATATGGCAATGAAAGCTGTCTCAGTAATATTTGGGTTGTTTTGGTATCTATCACATATCAGTGTCTTCTAAGACTGCTCTAGGAAATCATAAGTGCAATGAGGAAATCAGTCCTCTTTCATAGTTGAGCTTTGCTGAACCTGCAATTTGATGAGCAATCTATGATCATTTTTTTAAATGCCTTCTTTTGAAACCATGGCTCCTTTTCAGTTGTTCCGTTTAAATCAGAAAAGTCAGGAGAGACCAAAATATATCCTGAGTGCTGTTTCTAATGAGGTCTTCCTTCTAGTGTTACACTAACGAGAAACTTGGGGAGATCATATTAAGGGGATTTCCTATGTTGAAATTAATTTTCTTTCTCTTTGTAAAAAAAATATATATACTTGCTTCAGAAGTATTCAAAAAGTTTTGTGTTTAGTCGCCCCTTCTCTCACCCATTCTGTCATCATTAGTTAAACTGATCCAGGATCATAATATCTTCCTGTTTTGGAAATGTACTGTTGGGTTTTCACTCCATAGAATACAGTGTAAGAATTATATTTCTCTGGAGCCTGGAATATTAAGAATTCAGTGGTAGTTACACCAGTAGGTCCTGCGTAATTGAGCTGGGTTTTTCTATTCAGCGGAGCCTTTCAAGAGTACTTTGTCGATTAGACCAGAGATATTTCATTTAGTATTTAGTCAGAGACAGCTGAATAATCTGCATATAGCCATAGATGGCTTTCTCACCTCCCCCCCACCCCTCCTTTTACTTTTGATATTACTTGTACCTAAAAAATTAATGTAGCATCACTCAATTTGCAGTTAAGGAAGAACAAAGAATTACAGTGTAATAGGCAGTGTTCTGCAATGTTAAATTTCTAATTATGTGCAGGACAGTTTTTGAAGAAAAGGACAAGGGAAGAGAAAATTCATAAATTTGTACAATGGGCACTGGGGATTAGAAGGACAATTTTGGAATGCGACTGTCGAGTGAAACGGTTTCAAGAAATAATCTGGTTTTCTTACCACGACACATTTAATCTGCTGTCTGATTACTATTTAAATTAAGACCCTAATTGTCATGATAGATTATTTCTTTCATAAATTGAAAGGAAATTTTCAGACAGGCAAGAACAGACACCTTGAGTGTTCGTATTTTTTTTAAATTTGATATCACGTTTATTTTAGTGAACCTTTTGTCAAATCTTAAACTAAGGAAAGTATGAATTTGGTGAGGAATGAGCAGTAATTATATATTCTGGTAGAAGCCTTGAGTTCTGTCAAATGTTTTGATTTATGAAAAGGTTATATTTGTGCAAAATGTTTTTTTAAGCCAAACAAAACAGGGTGAAACACATTTGGTACAGTGCAGTCATAAGGGGAGGTAAGAGTGATTTACTGTTTGCTATAGTGAAAATTAGATTTGTAAATCAAAGGCACATGCCAAAGAATCAAAGGTATTAAAGCAAAAATTCACAAGTAGAATATTCTCAAATCAAGGAATACCTGTAATATCTAAGCTGCATGAGCCACCCTGAAAACTAAATGTGGCATTTCTGCAAATGCAGCTTCATTGTGTAGAAATTCTGGCTTTTCTTTATAACAAACATGATGATGCTATCTATCTGTTTCGTGCTTGTGGAAGGCCATCTTTTCCTTCCGGTGTTGCTAAACTTGTGAGCGTATATCTGGAGTCAGGCAGTGTCAACTAGGTTATGCCTAGCTGGAATCTGAAATGCACTTTTGTTGTTTTTGACTAAACAAAGGCACAAAAGTGATTACCAGGCAGTTCTAACACAACTGACAATTCTCAGTTACACGTTATGTCAAGTAAAGCTTGATCATTTGAAACAACCAAGATTGTATAAAGCTCCAGCTTTTCTGTATCTTTCCCATTAATGCGTGCGAGCTTTCTCTTTGACCTCCCTGCAGTTTTGTGGTAAAGGTTCAAATGCCACAACTTGACCATCATGGATAACCAATTATATTTTAAGTTTATTATTGTGTATTACCCAAGTGATCAAACTCTTGTGTACTTGCTCCAAGTTTTTTTGTTGGATTTTAAAAAAATAAAATATTGGCTTTGCTTTCTTAAGGACAGATGGCACACATGTCACAAAGTGGCTTACATCAGTAAAGTCACTGTTCTAATACAGTAGGGTACTATAAACAGAAATCTGATATTGACCAAATAATCGGTTCAGTAACAATCATTAGGTGATTAACAATCTGATCATCCTTAAGTAATAGTATCATAAGAATTTTGCATCTACCTCAGAATGGAGATGAAGCCTTGATTTTAAAGCTTACCTGAAAGATGGTATCTCTGACAGTGCAGTGCTCACTCAGTATTTAAGCCTTTGAAGGAGAACTTGAAGGCAAACTTCTTGATTTGCAGATGGGGAAGTGGCCAGTGATCTTTGACAATACTTGCACCTGTAAGCTACAGCCCCTTGCTATCTGAGTAAAATGACCATTCGCCAGTTCAATAATCCCCTAAATTAAAAAAATGCTCTTCAGCTTTCCCCAGAGGGAAACACCAGGAAACCCAGGCCCATTAATTATTTCCAGAATAATTAGTTTTATGTCCATATCATGTGACTACTGCTTCATCTTATGGAAATTTATCCAAAATTTATTTGAAGAACAGTAACATCAAGTATTCTTTCACAGAATGATCAGCCTCTGAAGAAATATAAAGCTTGTGAAGGTCTTTGTAAGATCGGTCTTTCAGAGAACATGACCAATTTGTAATTGTACTTCGTCATTTCATGTAGCTTTCTGATTATGTGATGTTTAAGCTTCTCCATACCTATATCACTCTGGCCAATATGAACTTGGGTCATGAAAAGATCAGCTAACTTAGTATCTGTTTTGGGTTTATTTGCGAAGCATAACCTTGTGAAACCATCATTGGAAGATACAGATGTTCAATGTATTGGTAGGAATGCCATGGGAGTAGAAATTTGGGAGAAATTTAAGGATATATCTGGTGTCTCTAATATATAAGGCTCTAGTAAAATAACTTTGATAAATGAATGAGATGTATGTTTTATACAGCTGTGAAATTGTAATCTGAATTAATTAAATACTGCATTATTGTGATCAATATTTTATGTTGTATAATTTTTTTCTGCACTGTTTTGAGCCATTATTCAGCTGCAAATGATGAGAGGAAAGGGAGTTTCTACACAAATTGAACCTTCCCATTGTGCATGCATGCTGTTTAAAAATATTTTGGTGTCTAGACACAAGAGAGTCTAATACCATATTCCTCCTTACAATACGTTAAACTGGGCAGCAATATATTACTAATTGTATAATCTAATTGCTTTTCCTTGTTCAACTGCTCCTGGTTCCTTACTTTAGCATTCAGGAGATTGTGCTATTACTGACATGCTGACAATTTGCTGCCATTAAACTTTTGTTTTTATCTTTTTATTAAATACTAATGAATGTCAAATTTCCATTTTTTTTTCTTTGCTGAACTGTTGATTGGATTGCTTTGGCTCAGAATGTTTGAAGCTTTCAAATCTCCTGTATATCCACGTTGTACTAAATCTTAAAAAAGACTGATTTTGTTTGGCATTTCACCCTGCTTTCCAGATGCTCCAAACTTCTTTGCAAATGCAGATTTCTTTTTTGAAATGCAGTCCTGGTTAATTGACCATTCTAATATATGTGCAGCATGCTCACATGAGTTCAAGATAAATCACCAATATATGTTTTTTAAATGGTATTGTTTGAGAAAGAATTGTATTCCAGAAATCTGGAGTATCTGTGTTCTTTTTTTGTACCACCTCATGGAATCTTTGGCATCCAAGTGAATAGGCTGTCAGGTTTTATGTCTCATCCAAAAACCAGCACCTTTAAAGGTTGATACTTATATAAATAGAGCCAATGTGTGCAATGACTCCAGTGGTCTTTATATCTTAGTGGCTAAAGAATTCTGTATTTTTGGTGAGGAAAGGCAATAGAGCTGGCTTTGATTTTTTTTAAACTTTTCAGAAGGAGCTGAGCTAGGCTTTTATATTTTTTTAGCCATTTGCATGAATAATATGAAATGAAAGTGTTTTGGGATGAACTCACCGAGCAAAACGTGGAACCTGAATAAAACCTTGTATGCGTGAGCTAAATTTAAGTTGCCATGTATGGAGCCTTGCTGCAGAGTAGAGGATCACACAGTACATTCATCCTCAGAGCCAACATCACCATTGCAGAAATCCTTATAGCAGAGCTGTACATGGTACACAGTTGGATATTTTTAGAAGCATTTTGTACATGGTCAGTACAGTTGACTGTGAGAAGGTAATGTACTGAACATTATTGGTGGGATATATGTTAACCAGACTCTTGGGTACTGGTCGATCAACAGACTACAGGCCATCCCTGGGTTAAGAACACCCAACATATAGATACCCCCTACTTATGAACATGTTCCCAAAACATTAAATTCAAAAGTCCGACATACCTTCATGCATTTGTTCCTATAAACAGCAGAACTATTTTCCTTTCTCTCTCCACTTTTAGTAATTGTTCTTTCTTATTCTTGTGTGTTTTTGATGCCATTCATTATATTACTGTGGAGGTGTGGTTACCATATTGAGTGATTTTTGTGTATTTTCTGATTTATGGACAAAATTGACTTTTGGACATCTGTAGAAATGGAACACGTGTTACCTGGGGATGGCCTGTAGTTAGGTTTGCTGAAATATATTCATCTTCTTCCAAACATAATTTTGACAATGAAGCTAAGATCAAAGCTTAACTGGTTAGTTTTATAAGCATTTCATTTAAAAATCAGCTCCTGTAAAGATATATGCATTTTTAAATTATATTTGGGTTATTGGACATATTTTTCCTGAAAGAATATTGATAGTAAACTCTTGTTTCTTTCTTGTCTTTTAGCACGGATAGGGAAAAACAAGAGGAAGAAGGCCTCAGAGGATGGCCAGGTATGTCCGCTATGCAATGAGACGCTTTCTGGATCTGTGGAGGAGATGAGTAGACATGTGGAAGCCTGCCTGGACAAGGTAGTTGATGGGCATGTTGGAACATCAACAAGTCTTTTTTTTCTTGCACTATATCAGAAAACTAGTTTAAAATATTTGTAAATGTTTATTAGGATATGAATATATTTCTATTCTTGCAGATCCTTGGCAGTGCTCCCAGACCATCAGCCCTCTTCCTAGTAGTAATATCCCCAATGTTCTTCCAGTATTCTCGTATCCAGCAAATAGCTCTTCGGTGCCACCAAATCTCTGTGCTCCTTCATTACCCAAGGCTACTTACACAACTGCTGCACCTAGCCTTTCCAGCTCACATCTTGACTCCCTCACATTCGGCATATCTATTCCAAGTCTTCCCATCTTTACTTATCACTTAAAATCCTGCTGTCTTCACACAAGTTCTTTGCTTTGTTCCTTCACCATTTCTCACCAAGTTATGAAAAAATACAATATTGTTAAATTCCAGCCCTAGCCTTCCCCTCAAAAAAATTGCGCAGTAGTTCATTGTCCAAGTATCCAGACTCCAAAGCTTCCAGTCTTCTGAGTGTCTGTGAACCATTTGTAAAATAGAGCCATCTGCTTTTCTGGCCTCCAGGAATGCATTGTTTAAATGCTCTCAGACATCATGACCCCAGACCTTCCTGTTCTCGTCACCTGGCATACACTTCTTGTTATCCTCGAGCATAATACCACATATTATGTTCGCACTGTCATTTCCACATACATATCTTTCTGCTTGCAAATTCTGGAGCAGTCCTCATCTCTCCAGACCCTCTACACTACCTCACTTTTTTACTTCTCTCCCAACCCACTATTAGAACAGAGGATTGGCAGTTTGATGCCACCAAACCACTCGATTTCATCCTACCTGCCACCTGCTCCCCTCTTGCGCTACTACCTAGCTGCTGCAACACAGAATGATTTTTCTAATTTCTTCATGTATATCCTGGGTTGCAATATAAGGTAAGACTTAAAATTAAACACAAACTAAATAGATGTAAGAATCAATTTCATTACTGTAATTTCTACAAAAATATGTACATAATTTGTGGCAGAAAAGACCTCTTGTGATTTCATAATACTGTTTAATACTAACAATTTCATATATCTGATCATTGTAAAATAGTGGCCTGATGTATTGCACACGACATGCCGTAGTTTATCTTTGTACTCATAGTGAGCAAATGATATATCAATACTGCTGGTAATATAAATTTTTTCCATATTGGAGCATTTATGGTGCATCACCCTACAAATACTAGACAGTGTCTACTGTAAATTTCTGTTAGACTTTTCAAAAAAAACTGTACAAAAGTAATAATTTGCATCAAAATGTTACACAATCTTAAGTGATACTCCTATCAAAACAGAGTTGTTTTCCTTAATCTGAGTAGCTATTGACTTTTGATTGAACTTGCTCATTATTTAGTTGACTTTAGTTAGACTTAAACACATACCTGCACTTCAGCTGGTAAATAATATATTGTTTTATGTGGCACAGTATTCCATTATATAAGAACAACAGTGCAGTGGAGAGCTGAGGATGGAACAACTAGAAAGGAAGATAAGTAACTTTTACAACCTTTGTTAATGGAAATTCCCATAAATACCATTGGATCAATGGTGGAACAGAAATCATGGTGCTGACTTAAAGTGGGGTTAGAGCAGAGCATATGAATCTCTAGACTGGTAATTCAGGGATGTGGAGGCTGATCTTACTGCCTGATTCTCTCCTGGAGTCTTGGTTGGATCCACTGTCTGACAGTGCATTGAATTGGGAGTCCACTGACAGCAGACACAGTCGGTGGTTCCTGTCAGTCATTTGAGAAGTGGATCTGGTCGGGGCTTTTCTGATTGCAGTCAGGAGGAGGGAATGGAATGTAAAAGGATAACATATTTTAAAAAAAATGAAGTGTAAGGGCCTCTTATGGCTGCTCTACTGATCTTGACTGATCTCTATGTGCCTCTTTCCTGCACTAACCCCATATCCCTTGAGTCCCTCATTATCCAAAAATCTGTCAGTCTCCATCTTGAATACACCCAGTGACTGAGGCTCCATGGTACTCTTGGATAGAGAATGCCAAAGATTCACTACCATCAGAATAAAGAAATATCTTCTCACTCCAGAATGGCTGATCCCTTTTTTTTGAGGAAGTGATCCCTGGTACTTCTACAGACAACCCCTGTGTTCCTGTGGATGTGGGGGGGTGGTGGGGGTATTGCTTTCCTAGCGACCACCTGTGCCTCCCCCACCCTGTATCGTGATTTTCTGTAATGTGTAGCTGAGTCATCTGTGCATGCATCAAGAAATGTGAGTTGGAAAATAAATTATTTACTATTTTTTCACAAATTCATTGAGAGCAAATTTTATACCATATCTCAAATTTTTGGATAGTGAATTATGAATTCTCTAAGGCTATATTTCCATCACCCGAATCTCTGTAACACAGGGGTCGCCTATACTGCAGCCGGGGAAACATTATTCCTGCATTGATACTGCTAGACCCCATGGGAATTTTGGATGTTTCAGTCAGGTAGTCTCTCAAACTCAAGGTAGTTCTGCGTAATCCCTCCATCTAGGACAAAGCCCCTATCCCAGGAATTAGTCTGGTAAGCTTTTGTTGCAGTTTCTCTATCAGAAGTATATCTTTTACTTAGGTTGGAAGATCAGACTTGAGCCTGATATTCTAGATACAGTCATATCAACACCTTAATAATTACAGTATGAGGTCTTTACTCTTGTATTCAAATCCTCTTGGAATAGTGGGCAATATACCATTTGACGATCTAATTTCTCGCTGTACCTGCACATTAGCTGTCAGTGTTCATCTATGGTGCCTGGACCACTCTGAACACCATCATCTTTCAGCCTTTCACCATTTTAAATATACTTCTCTGTTATATTCCACCATATGAATAGGAATAAGCTGTTTAGCACTTGAGGCATTTCAAGTCTCTTCTGCCAGTTAGTAGACCAGAGGTGATCAGTGACCCATCTCTATCTATTTGCCCCTATCTTAACGTCATGGTTAACAAAAATCTGTTTAACATTTAAAACCTACAGTTGACCCAGTGTCAATAGCTTTGTGGAAGAATGATGAAACACTGTACCATCCTTGGTACACAGAAGAGTTTACTAATCTCACTTTTATGAGGTTCATCCCCTTGTCGTCAGATTCTTGGGTCAGGACAAATTGTTTTTCTCTCTTTGTTAGCGTCCAATCCAAGGTAACACTCCCTGTCTTTTTTTTCAATTAATTTTACAAGATGTGGGTTCTAACTAGCAAGGCCAGCATTCGTAGCCCTTTCCTAATTGTCCTTGAGATGATAGGGTTGAGCTGTGCCACCTTGAACTATGGAAGTCCTTCAGGTGAAGCTATCCTGTGATTTGTGGACAGTTTTAGTATTTAGACCACTCAGGAAGGAATAGCTATTCATTTCCAAGTCAGGATCTTTTTCTCTCTTTGTTAGCGTCCAATCCAAGGTAACACTCCCTGTCTTTTTTTTCAATTAATTTTACAAGATGTGGGTTCTAACTAGCAAGGCCAGCATTCGTAGCCCTTTCCTAATTGTCCTTGAGATGATAGGGTTGAGCTGTGCCACCTTGAACTATGGAAGTCCTTCAGGTGAAGCTATCCTGTGATTTGTGGACAGTTTTAGTATTTAGACCACTCAGGAAGGAATAGCTATTCATTTCCAAGTCAGGACTTGGAAGGACACATGCAGTTGATGGTATTCCCATACAGAGTCAAGTTTATTGTCATATGCACAGGTGCAATGAGAAACTTACTTGCAGCAGCATCACAGGCACACAGCATCATATAAGCAGCATTCACCAGAAAACATAAATTAAAAATGAATTGTGCATAATTTTAGTGCAAAGTGATCAAAGTGGTCATAGTGTTGCTAAACTGTAGTGATTAGGGTTTTGCCAGTTGGTTCAAGACCAAATGGTTGAAGGGAGGTAGCTGTTCTTGAACCTGGTGGTGTGGGACTTCAGGCTTCTGTACTTCCTGCCCAGTGGTAGCTGCGAGAAGATGGCATGGCCTGGATGGTGGGGATCTCTGATAGATGTTGCCTTCGTGAGGCAGCACCTCCTGTAGATACAACCGATCTACAGAAGGTGCTGCCTCAAGAAGGCAACATCCATCATAAAGTTCCCCACCATCTAGGCCATGCTATCTTCTAGCAGGAACCATCGGGCAGGAGGAACAAAAGCCTGAAGTCCCACACCACCAGGGGAGGGATGTGCCCGTGATGTATTAGGCAGAGTCCGCTACTCTCTGCAGCTTCTTGCGTTCCTGTGCATTTGAATTGCTGTACCAGACCATGGTGCAACCAGTCAGGATACTTTCAACATCTGTAGAAGTTTGTTAGAGTGTTCAGTGACAAGCCAAACCTCCTTAACCTCCTAAGAAAGTAAAGACACTGGCGTGCTTTCCTTATGATTGCATCTATCTGCTGGGCCCTGGATGGGATGTGCTGGGGCCTCCCCAGGTTATGAATGCATGGATAATGTACAGCTCATACATACGAATGAGCAATTGGGAGACCGGTGGGATGGATTTGCTGGCTGCTGCGGGGCTGCAGGCATCTTCTGCCATGTGGGAACTCTGTTCGTGGCTGTATCATTGCATCTTGCAGAGAAATCTGAAAGGTTGAGTAAAATACCCTGGTTTAACTACACATTGCCCTTGGTTGGCCTATTTTATTTAAAATAAATAAACACGGCTGCGTTTCTGACTTATGAACTGTTCAGGTTATAAATGGTTCTTGGGAATGGAACCCTGTCATAATGTAGGGAGGATGTGTGTGCCCTTTGGCCTTATCCTTGTTGGCTGTATAGGTTGTGGGATGGGGAGGTAAACTGAATGAATAACTGCAGTGCAATTTACAGATAATACACACTGAAGCCACAGTGCACTGTGGTGGATATTTAGGGTGGTGCATGGGTTGCCAGTCAAACTAGCTATGTTGTCGTGGATGGTGTCTAGCTTTATGGCCTGGCACATACTACCTGAGAGGACTCACTGGTAACTTCAGGAGTGTTGCTGGAGCAGACAAGTGTTCCGTCAGATTTCTGACTTGTGCCTGGTAAAAAATGAAAAGGCTTTGGACTGTCAGGTGGCAAGTTACTCACCATAGAAAACCCAGTCTCTGATCTTTTAGCCTCTGTTTTTCTATAGCTTGTTCATTTTCTCGTCAGTCATGAGTCCAGGACTGTGGGGGCTCAGTAATGATAGTGCCATTAAATGCAAGCACTTTTGGTCAGACTCTCATGTTGGAGATGATCATTGCATGGCATTTATGTGGAATGACCATAAAGGACTGTAACTTGCCACTTATTAGCCCATGCCTGAATGTGAAAGCCAGATCTTGATTTGTGCAAACATGGACTACTTCATTTTCTGAGGAATTGCAAATGGAATTGAATGTCGTGCAACCATCAGCAAACATTCCTACCTTTGACCTTATGATGGAAGCAGGATCATTAATGAAGGCTCTCACAAACTTTTTAATACATGGGCAAAGGACATGCATACTTTGTTGGTTTAAGGACTCCTTAATGAATAGCAGTTGAGCTGATATTTTCCTTATTTCTAAGATGGTACTCTCCTCTGTTTTAATGTTAGCATTCTTGCTGTGAACTTATTGCAGAGAGTTCATCATTATCTTCCAGAATAAAAACTGATGTAAAGTAATAATTTACTATTATTGCTACTCATTGAGAGTTCCTTTTAATCTGTCCTGCAAATCATTTGTCAAGACCTGTAGTTTATATAGAATAAGAGATTGTACTGCTAGTCTTGTAGTCATAGTAAATAAATACATCAGACATTAAATTCTGCTGCAAGTTATCACAGAAGTAATACCTTAAGTGGGATTTTGTTTGAAGCAATGGTCTAGAAGAGGATTCAGGAGTGATTTTCAAAAGTTAAATGGATAAATACTTCAGAAAATCCAGGGTGAAGGGAAAACTGTAGGGGAAGTGGACTTACTTGAATAGCTATTTCAAAGAACCAAATTTGCCTTGTGGGCTGTAAATTTCTTTGATCCTACTTCCAGGCCAAAAATTATTATACTTCTTGAAATTATTGCTATTATCCATAATTTTATTTACTAAAGGTTGTTTTGAAAATTGCCTGAACTATCTTTTTGATTAGTAATTGCAGATGTTTATTGCTTTCCTTATCACACATCTCCCTCGTCTGGATGAATTTTGTTCCACTTGTTATCTCAGTTATCAAATGAAACTAAGTGCTAAATATTTGAAAATAGTCAAAAATTGAAGTAAAATAATTAATGGGAAAGGCAAATAGATAATTGGATGCTTTTTTTTATACACAAAGTTCTTTGTGTCTCTTCTGCAGAACTTAGATTGGGGACACCTTGGGTCTCTGTGTTCCTTCCACTTAGTAATTAGCATAGGTAAATTTAGAAGCTGCTATATAGCTTGTTTATTATTAGGACCCTATTACATACTAATATGTATAGGAAAAAAAAAGTTGACATATTCAAAGGGAAAAGATAATTTTGACATCATCTTAAGTTAACTTCTATAGTATATGATGTATAATTTGAATTGGATTGACTTTTTTGAAGAGGTGACAAATAGGATTGACGAGGGCAGGGTGGTAGACGTGGTTTACATAGACTTTAGCAAGGCTTTTGACAAAGTCCCGCATGGTAGGCTAGTCTGGAAGGTGAAATTACATGGGATCCAGGGTGAGCTAGCTAACTGGATACAAAATTAGCTCAGTGGAAGGAGTCAGAGGGTGGTAGTGGAGGGTTGTTATTTGGATTAGAGGCCTGTGACCAGTGGTGTGCCACAGGGATCATTACTGGGTGGTGCAGTGGACAGTGAAGAAGGTTATCTAAGATTACAACAGGATCTAGATGAACTGGGGAAGTGGGCCAAGGAATATAAGATGAAATTTAACTTGGAAAAGTGCAACGTGTTGCATTTTGGTCAATTAAATTAGGGCAGGACTTGGTAGGGCCCTGGAGGGTGTTGTAGAATAGAGAGAACTAGGGGTACAGGTATTTAGTTCCCTGAAAGTGGCGACACAGGTAGACGGGGTGGTGACGAAAGTGTTTGGCATGCTTTCCTTCATCAGTTGGGGCATTGCATACAGGAGTTGGGATGTCATGTTACAACTGTACAAGTCATTGGTGAAACCACACTCAGAGTATTGTGTGCAGCTCTGGTCACCCATCCAGGAAGGATGTCATTAAGCTGGAAAGGGTGCAGAAAAGATTCATGAGGGTGGTAGCGGGACTGGAGTGCATGAGGTGTAAGAGAAGGCTCGATAGGCTGGAATTAATTCCCTGGAGCATAGGAGGTTGAGGGGTGACCTAATAAACTACAATGTTTAAGAGACATTTGGACGGGTCTATGCATAGAAAAGGCTTTGAGGGATATGAGCCAAATGCAGGCAAATGGGTCTAGTTCAGATAGACATCTTGGTCGAAATGAGTTGGGCTAAAGGGCCTGGTTCTGTACTGTAATACTCTATGATGCTATATATAGTAGTATAATAAAATTTCTTCCAAATTGAAGACTAGTTAAATCAATCTGCTTAAGTCTGTTACGTTTTTTGATTTCCTTTGAATCACTTTACAATTAAATATGTTTCATAAGTTTTAATTTCAATCCTATTTTAGGAATTACTTTGAATTTTCCTAGTGCATGCAGTCCTTTATTAACATTTTCTCTTCTAATGAAACACAAAGAAACGGAAGGAAAATGCAATTGCCTTTCAGGAAGTGCAGATTTAGAACATAGAACATTACAACACAGTACTGACCCTTCAGCCCACGATGTTGTGCCGACATTTTATCCTGCTCTAATATCTATCTACCCTTTCTCCCACATAGCCCTCCATTTCTCTATCATTCATGTGGCTAAGAGTCTCTTAAATGTCCCTAATGTATCTGCCCCCACAACCTCTGCTGGCAGTGCATTCCACGCACCCACCACTCTCTGTGTAAAAAAAAACTTACCTCTGACATCCCCTTTATACCTTGCTCCAATCACCTTAAAATTATGCCCCCTCGTGTTAGCCATTTTCACCCTGGAAAAAAGTCTCTGACTCAATCTATGCCTCTTATCATCTTGTACACCTCTATCAAGTCACCTCTCATTCTCCTTCTCTCCAAAGAGAAAAGCCCTAGCTCACTCAACCTATCCTCATAAGACATGCTCTCCAATCCAGGCATCAGCCTGATAAATCCCCTCTGCACCCTCTCTAAAGCTTCCACATCCTTCCTATAATGAGGCGACCAAAACTGAATACAGTACTCCAAGCGTGGTCTAACCAGAGTTCTATAGAGCTGCAACATTACCTCGCGGCTCTTGAACTCCACCCCGACTAATGAAGGCCAACACACCATTCACCTTCTTAACAACCCTGTCAACCTGCGCAGCAACCTTGAGGGATCTATGGACGTGGATCCTAAGATCCCTCTCTGTTCCTCCACACTGCTAAGAGTCTGGTCATTAACCTTGTATTCTGCCTTCAAATTCAATCTTCCAAAGGTCTTCCTATATAAATTGTTACTATTAAGAGCATAACTTCGTGATTAAACTTGGATTGGGGAGGAAACTACAGCAAAAAGAGTGAAAAATAAGAGTAGCATTTTGTTTTGGTGTGGGGGTAGGAGGAATACATTTTTTTTTATTGTGATTTATATAAAAGTGGAACAAGCTGCTTTATTAGAAATTAGGAAATATTATTTATTGAGCAGTAAATATAAGAAGTGATAAACTGGAATGTTCATTTGGGAAACCCTATTTGAGGAAACTATAGTATTGCACAAGTGGATAAATTACACACTGAACTGACTCCAGTTGTTTCTGTAAAGAGCAGAAAGTGAGTAAATTGAATTCAACTCAGTGGACTGAACTCTGCTGATCCTAGCTCGAGCTTACAGTTGCTATCCTCTTTAGCCCTGTAGCCAAATGAATTTTAGTGGCAGTGTGGTCCCAGCTTACTGCCAGTATCACTTCTGCAGCTCTTCCATACGGCGCAGCAGACCACAAACAGTGCCTGAACTGCAGGCTGTGGGAACAAAGGCCCTGCCTGTAGTCAGCTCACTGATAGATTCAGTGGCCTTCTGACAACTTGTACTATCAGGGGACCTTTTCACTGATTATCAATGACATCTGAAAATATTAAGGAAAAAAAAGATAAATTTATTTGAAACACATTAAAGGGAAGTTAATTAATTAAAACATAAATATACATTGAAATAAGTCCATCTTGAATGAAGTGACACTAAATGCACCTGCTTTATGGCTGGTGTAGAGCTGAGGGGCCAGATATGAAGTGTATCAAATCCCTAATTCCAGCAACTTACAAAATAGTAATTTCATGGACACAGTGAAAGGTCGAATGAGGATGCATCTGATGTCCAGCACGTTCCCAGTTTCTATGCTCTAATGTTCAGCCTGGAAGTCCAGAATGCATTGCCACACACATTGCAGTTAGCCATTGGTTCTTTACGGACCCGCCAACTAGCAGCAGCATAATCCAGCCCAGTTAAACTGGTTAAATCATTAATTATTAAAATGGTTTATTTTATTCCACAGCGAGATGGCTCTTACACAAATGATGATGAGTCTGTGGACATAGAAAATGAGAGTGCAAGTGGGAACAGATTTGAAGAATATGAATGGTGTGGACAGAAGAGAATACGCGCTACAACCTTATTAGAAGGTGGCTTTCGAGGTATGCAATATTTTGAAGGTTTTATTCTGCCACTGTTAGCTAATCAAACTTTTATAATCATTTACTAAAAGACAATTTACAATGAATGCTTTCTGAAAGTGGTTAATCTTTTCTATATTTTGAACTTATTAAAGAATTCAGAATGCTCATTGCTATCTATGCAGTCTGTATCTAGGATTTCTAGTTTTGGCCAGGTTCAAAACCAGATTCATGAATGGCTTGGATGAAGACAAAATGTTCTGAAATTTAGATAAAACTGTTGTCATTTCCAGTAAATGTTGGTCAGAAAATGGTGATTGTCCAGTTAGCTCTGGAGGGAAGTAAAGATAAAGTAAAAGCAAGTCATTTTATACCACAGCTATCACTTTCCCAGAACATCTTTGGGAGGTGGGGTTGCGTTTACAGCCATGGCATTGCTCTTGAGCTGTGGTAACATCTAATCTAGTTTATTGATGATGTTGGTTCAGAGATTGTTGTTTCCACACTATAAAAGGCTCTGTTTTGTTATATTAATGCTCTTAAGTTTTTAAAAATCCATTTCCTAAAACCCTTACTGCTGATTTTGGTACCTGGACATTTTTTTCTCTAGGTCTTTTTTAGGCAATATTTAATCCTCTGGCTTGATCTACTGAATTAATTTGTAAGTTTTTTAAAAATAACTCAGTTCAATTCCATTCACAGGTCCTCAGCAAATGAATCAGTTCTTGCCTGAGTGAAGCAAGAACTAAGTAAGATTAGGATCATTAAATTGCCAGATAATGATTGTCTCTAACCAGAAAGAGTCTAACTACCTCTCCTTGATATTCAGTGGCATAACCAATGAGCCCCTTTCATCAATATTTGGCAGGCTACCATTGATAAGAAGCACACCTGAGTGAGCCATACAGATACTGTGGCTCCAAGAGGAGATCAGAGATTGGGGATTCAGCATCAAGTATTTCACTTCCTGAACCTTTCGACCCTTTGCAAGGCATAAGTCAGGTATATGATGAAATACTCTCCCAATTTCCTGGATGAGTGGAGTTCTACAATACTCATCCAGGAAATTAGGAGAGTATTTCATCATATACACCACCAGGACAAAGCAGCTGCCTTGATTGGCATCTTGTTCACCATCCTCAATATTCACTCCTCTGCTGGCATGTAGTGACAGCTTTGTGTACTACTACAGAATGCCTCAGCTACTCCGATAGCATTTCCCAAACTGCTAACCCTTGCACCAAAAAGGACAAGAGCTTCAGGCAAATGGGGACACCGAATGTTCCTTTTTAAGTCATAACTATACTGATTTTTAAGTATATCAGCGTAACTTCATTGTCGCTTGGTTCCAAATCCTGGAATCCTCTATTCAGCATCATTGAACCATAGAACCATAGAGCAATACAGCACAATACAGGCCCTTCGGCCCACCATGTTGTGCCACCCTTCGAACCACACCTAAGACTATCTAACCCCTTCCTCCCACATATCCCTCTATCTTAAATTCCTCCATATGCTTATCTAACAATCTCTTGAACTTGACCAACGTATCAACCTCCACCATCACCCCAGGCAGTGCATTCCATGCGCCAACCACTCTCTGGGTGAAAAACCTCCCTCTGACATCTCCCTTGAACTTCCCACCCATTACCTTAAAGCCATGTCCTCGAGCATTGGTGCCCTGGGAAAGAGGCGCTGGCTGTCCACTCTATCTTGTATACCTCTATCATGTCTCCCCTCATCCTCCTTCTCTCCAATGAGTAAAGCCCTAGTTCCTTTAGTCTTTCCTCATAATCCATACTCTCTAATCCAGGCAGCATCCTGGTAAATCTCCTCTGCACCCTTTCCAACGCCTCCACATCCTTCCCCTAATGAGGCGACCAGAACTGGGCACAGTACTCTTAGTGTGGCCTAACCAGAGTTTTGTAAAGCTGCATCATTACTTCGCGGCTCTTAAATTGTGGTAGTATCTTCATCAGAAGGACTGTAATAGTTCAAGAAGTGAGCTCATTGCTACCTACTCATGGGCAATTAGGCATGGGCAATGAATGCTGGCCTTGCCTGCAGTGCTAGTTGTTGGAAAAGTTAATAAATAAAGAAAAATTAAGTTATCTTTTAGGTATGTATGTGTTGGGATTTGAAAACATCTTAATTTCTTTGAGCTGAAACAAACTTTAACTAAGGATGGTGGCACGGTGACACTGCAGGTACTGTAGCTGTCTCACAGCTCCATCAACCTGTGTTTGATTCTGATTCTCTGTGCTGTCTGTGTGAAGTTTGCATGTCCTCCTGTAACTGCATGGTTTCCTCCACATACTCTGATTTTCTCCCACAGGCTAATTGTTTACTGTAAATTACTCTAGTGCAGGTGGGTGATGGAAGAATTGGGGCATTAGTGGGCATGTACGAGAGAATAGGTTACAGGAAAATAACCAGGGCAGTGGGCTTGAGGAAATTTCTCTGAGAGCTGGCATAGACTCGATGGGTTGAAAGGCCTCCTCTTTTGTAAGGAAATGTAAATTTACTTACTTTGAGAGAGGTAACAGCTGACTATACTTGGGATGCAAAATTTCATTAACTACAGAATAATCCATGGTAATTTTTTTTTTTGAGAGGGTTACCTGGTATGGAATTTGTTTGGAAACTTGAGAAATGCAATTTCAAAGTTTGCCGTAAGAATTCCTAACCTCAAAGAGATGTATTACGGGTTAGAAGCTCAGAATTCTTCTGACTTCATGAAGTCTTTTTATTGCTGAGGAGACACAAATTGTATGATAAAATGCTCTCCACATGCCTGGTCAACAGCATCAGGATAAAACAGCCTATTTAATTGTCTCCTCCAACTTCCAATTTTAGCATTCTCTCCTCCATCATTGGCACACTATTGTTCGAAAATGTATTTTCTACAGGATGCACTGTAGCAACTTGACAAAAGCTTTGTTAACAGCACCTCCCGGCACTGTCCTCTGCCTAGAAGGACCAGGGTAACAGAATTATGGTAAGCCCAACAATTGAATTGTTCCCTTTGAAATCATATACTATCATGAATTGGAATTATTTTGCTGCTTGTTCAGTTTTACTGGGCAAAAATCCTGGAACATGGTCCTCTTACCTAAATAGCAGTGTGGGAGTACAACACCACATGGACTGCACTAGTTTGAGAAGGCACAATCTTTACAAGGGAAAATGAAAATTAAAAACCTGCAGAAGCTGGAACTGTAATAAAAACAGAAAATGCTGGAGACCCTCAGCAGGTCAGGCTGCATTCTTAGAAAGAGAAACAGTTAACATGTCAGACCTATAAGAGAGATATTTCCTTTGTCGTATCTATTTCTGCTAACCCCCACCTTCTCTGGAACTTAAAGCTGACTTGATTTCTCTGTTTCCAAGTTCTGGTAAAGGATCTTCAAACCTGAAGCATTGACTTTGTTTTGCTTTCTACAGCGCTGCATGATCTGCTGAGCGTTCCAACATCCTTTATTTTTATACCATCTTTTCAAGGGCAGCTATGATAACCACATTCTGTGTTTGAATTTACAAAGAAATGTTAATTATGTATTTTTTATCAGAAGTTAATATGGATTTTGTTAAAACATTAATGAATATCTTCTGTAGTTACTGAGGAATGGCAAGGTCTTATTCTGCAGAAATCTGTGAGAAAGACTAAAATTCTGCTGGTAAATTTCCTTTAAAGAAATCTCTCAAATCAAGCAATTTGTTCATTCCTAATATTTGACCTTAACTTGACCAGTCCTGGGAATGTAATTTTAGTGAGGCTCTGCTTTTGGCTCACTGAGGGCAGAATAGCTGAGAAATGAGAGCTTGTCAAACAAAATTCCCTGTTATCTCCCTTGTTTTACCTAAATGAGGTAGGGCAAGGAGCACAGTGTCTCATTTCAAAAGTTATAAAATATTTAAAAAGCTGTGTCTAGTGGGAGCTGCCAGGGGGATTGCAGGTACAAGGTCTGCGATCAATTTGTACCGTTTTTCTAATGAAAGCTCCAGAGTTTGTGTCAGATGCGCTTCATGGCTAGGCCTGTCATGTTGGCTGAAGAACAAGTCTGTATACTCAACCAGCTTGAAAGGAGAGGAGTATATACTTGGCAAGATCTTCAAGAAACCACAGCATGGTCTCCTTATTGGACCTTATTGTTTTGTTTCAAAGTGCAGGAATTTTTAAATTAAGTTTTTTTAAATTTTATTTACAGCGTGGTAACAGGCCCTTCTGGCCCAACGAGTCCACGCCGCCCATTTTTTAAACCCAAATTAACCTACCCGTACGTCTTTGCAATGTGGGAGGAAACCGGAGCACCCAGAGGAAACCCACGCAGACACGGGAGAACGTACAGATTCCTGACATATGAGCACTATTTGCTGTTCTGTTCTGGATGGGTAAAAAAACACACTTTTCAAAGAAAGTAACGTGCAGCCTCCTAGGGTGGATAATTTGATTGGTGCCCCTGATTGCAGTGTTTGGAATTTGACTGTGTGGTTGTAGGTCACTCAAAGCGAGCTTTCCATTTCGGGTATAATAGGCATTTTGAGTAAGGACATAACATAGAAGATGTTCATAAGGATTTTCGGTTGCTTCAAGTTTATCATCTGCTGTATAGAATCAGTGCCAGAGCTCTGCAATGTGCCTGTGTTGCTGTCCCAAATTTCAATTCGTGTGGAGCTGTAATTATGACTTATTCCCTCTCCACTTTTTGGCTCCTGGAATTGGTTTCATACACATTAGTAGCTATTAAGTAGTTATTCTTCATGTGAGGATGAATAGTTTTATGGCACAAAGAAGTGGGAAAATGATGTGCAGAGAGAATACAGTGTATATTTGTTCACTTAGGAATTGGCTGGATGGACTACCTTGATGTTTCTTGTTTGTGTACCATTCCAATATTCACTTTTGACCATTTTAGAATGTTGAGGAACATAGCAAACACCAACAGGTTAAATAGAAGAAGGAGCAGTGATATTTCAAAGCTTTATTTCCATTTATGTCACGTTAAAAATGTTGTTTTTATTCAGTGTATGATGCACTTTAGCAAAAAGTAATAAATCCATTAACCCAAAAATTGAATTGATTCAACCTAAACCAGGACTATCATCTTTAAATGATTCACTGCAGTTTAAAGAAAGTGACTGAACAGTAACTAACTGAGGCTGCTTACAGATAGCAGACTATTGACACACTGTAGATGAAACTATAGTAACTGTGGAATGAGCAAGGAGATAAGAAAGTAATGATGGCATCAGAAAATGTTTGATGCTGTGCTTTCATACCTGCTTTGTAATGTGACTTCAAAGCTGAGGGGAGGGGGGTTGTTCTGCCTGAGCAAGTCCCCACTCACTGCAAACCACTGACTGAGGAAATCTTTGGTTGTTATTTCGGCCTGAGCAGATGGGACTAAGTAGATTAGGTAGCGATAGGTCAGAGGCGGCCAGTTGTTCCCTTCTGTTCAGTTCCATTTAGGGATTTCGGGTCGATTGGCATCATGTGTCATTCCTCTAGTGATATCGCTCAGGTATTGATCCAGTCTAGACAAGAGCTGGAGGCATCGCAGAGAACGTGTGCTGCACCATGCATAATGTGATTGAAAGGCAGTTAAAATGGCACTGACCTTTTCAGGGAGGATTAGATTGCCTGCCAAGTCTGTTTAAAGCAAGTGATAACGCGTGGTAAGGAAAACTGTCCGGACAACTTCAGAGAGAGAGAGAGAGGTGGGGGGGGGGGAGGTTGAGCAGGAATGTTGTACAGACCTCTGCTGGGCTTTTTGAAATAGCACTACATTTCTGTTGCACAGATTTGAAGAGGATTGAAATTTACAAAGAAAATTGCTTCAAGTTTTGGGCTCAGAAAAATGGGAGAACTTGAGAAATCCTATAAAATACAACAGTGACTTGTAGTTTACAAGCTTATAATGTTCATTTCTGAATTTAAGGTATTAGTTCTTTTAATAGCCGATGTTTGATCAAGTGTGTGCTTTTATTAACATTAGCTCTAAAATTGAGCATAGTTTTGATTCTGCTTGGTTTTCTTCCTTCGAAGTGGTATGCTAATAGTGTAAAATACACATTATAATGAGGTTCAATAGCTGATCATGTAGTATAAAAAATTTGTTAAAATCATTTGGGAAGTTTCGAGTTATGGTTCCCAGAATTTGAAATTTGTTGGATCTTGGTGTTGAAATTTATTCATTATGTGTGAGGGGGTGCTTTAAGATATAAATATAATGAGGGTAAAGTCCCATTTTTGCTGTACTGATGAGACTATAATTTTATGATTTTATCCAGGAAAAGTAAATTAGGGAAAACTTTGATATATTTTTGATACTAACAAACAGCTATCAGATCAAATCTTCCTGAATGAGGTGGATTGATTCTTGTTTGTCCTACCAGGTGAGATAACCTGAGTTGTGTAGATTTAGTAGAGAAGAAAACTGACACATTTGTACATCAGTACACAATCCAGTACAATTTATAGTCAGCACATTATATGGATAACCAATATTGAAATCTTAACAGAGATGCACTATCTTTTGTTGCTGTGCATTCAGTGGTTGGATTTGAAACGTGCAGCTCAGTATGGACTAATTTGGAGTCAGTATTGAATTGTTGAGTGATGCATGCGCAGAGAGGAAGAAAACAAGAATCTTTTCAGAAAAGCATTGGAATTTCCAGCTATCTGTGATAGGGAAATTGAGGATTTTACATTGAGTTACTCTCTCTCCGTATAATTCAATGGTTTGAGGGGGTCTATGCTTAGATCTGTCTACATTGATTTATAAGCATTTTGAATGTGCTGTTCTTTAGTTGCAGTGTGAGTTTATGGTAATGGAGGACTTTCCCAATTATTCATGGATATTAAAGATTGTATGGACATGCATTTTGTATGGTTGTCACATTTTCCTCAACAAGAATATCCAAAAATACATTAACGATTTCCATCTCCTCCCCCCCAACTTTTCCAACGGGTTCCTGTTGGTTGAATCGTGCTTCGTGCAAAGTGGCTGCTTCATTTCATTCATCTGTTCATTTAATAGTCATTGCATTTCGGGGTAATTTCACTTGACATGAGGTGCTTTGTAAGAAAAAAATGAAAAGATGTCCTTGACTTGCAGGTCTGATAATTATATGGTAGCAGGATATTGGATGTTGGCTTTTCTAATTTAGAGCTAAATTCAGACTCAGCACAGTGGAATAATGGCATCATACTAACCTTGCTTTGAGTATGTTCCACATTCGTTTCGAGCATTGTTGATATATGTCTACCCACTTTGATTCTGTAATAGATATATGGATGTTTGACCAATAATTTTGACTTTTCCTCAAAGATGCTCCCAAAGAGGGGTTTGCAGATGATATTTGGTTTGGGGATTGTTTGGGGTGTGTGGTTTTGGTCGGCAGATGATAGGACAGGTGGATGGGTTAGCAAGCCTATTGTGCTGGAGATCAGTAACAATGAGAAGTTAAAGAATGTACCCACCCGGAGTGAGAAGGACTCCTCAGACTCTCCAGCAGTGATCCAGATAGGTTGATGACTTGGGTGATTATCTAGCTGAGGGCTGCTTTTTTACCTATTGCTCCAATATTTATTTTCCCAAATTAGTTAATGGAAACAGATGATTTTGTAATGTAATGAAATGCTGATGACGGGGGTAGATTTGAACTCAGGCTGGTAGCCATTTTTAAAAGTCAGTTTTCTTCTCTTTGATTATATGGCTAAATAAATCGTTTAGCTTTTTTTTATAAAAAGCAATCTCAATTGAAGGGGGTCATTTGACATGCACACTTACTACCTTTTCTTAAATGCCCAGACAACTAAACAGTTTACTAGTCCTCTTCGGAAGACATGTAGAGAGAATGATCTAGTGTGGGACTAAATCACAAAAAAGAGAGGCAAATTCCTTTCAAGAAGTGCATTAGTAAATAAGTTGAGTTTCCAAGTTAAACACAGCTTTCACTTTCTGCCTTTTCCTGCAAAATTAACAGATTTTTAAATTTAGTTTTACATCTCGCCATGATAACCTTTGGGTTTTATGATTTAATAATAAAAAAAAGTCATCCTGACATACTCCTGCAAACCTGCACTTCAAGAAGTATTAATTCAGCCAAAGTGGATAATGGATGCTTGAGAGACTCTTGCCATAATATTAAGAAATGTTGAAATTTCCTCTTTGCACATATATGATTTCCCTCCAGTCCAAATGTGATTGACAATGATTTGATGCCATCTTATTTGGATTTCATATATTTATCCTCAGCAAGCCTGACCAAACAATCTTCTGAAATTGTTTCTTTCAGGCTAGTGTGAAAGTAATTGGCATGTTGTAGATCTTGCTAAACACACAGCTTGCATGCATATAAAAACACACACTTTGTAGGCCTTTTGAGCAGCTTCTGATGGGGGCTAACTGTATTTGACACACGGCAACTTCTTACCTCCACACCAGATAATTGCATTGTCAACTATTCGGCGAAGTGGCAGGTGACATCTGAGGCGATTGACTAGCAGAGTTGTTCTGTGTAGGACTGTCAGCTGTTCAATCAATAGAGTTTACAGAAGACACCCTGATTGCATCTGTAACTAATTTAACTTTGAAACCCCTAGCTCCCCTTTGCACAAAGTTGCAATTCTATTCAGGATGTGCACTGAGTGGCAGGTGAAAAAAATCAATGACGGCTTTCTGCGGTCGTGCAGTCGTGGGTTTTTGCTCTGCATGGTTAACAAGCAGTCATGACTTCAAATCAATGAACTGATCAATTGATTAAATTAACAGTGATTTTCTTTTGGGTTAGCAGCCAGGGTCCTTGGATTATTAGTTGTGTTGTCTTTCGAGGTAACTCGCATTTATAAAATTTAAGGCTTATTAACAACTCAGCACTTGGAAATTCCACTTTCTCCTCTCTTTCAACATGTAATGTTAATTAGTTGGGCAGAAGCCTTGGCCTACTGGGAGTTGGGATATATTTGACAGGATTGGATTGGGTTATTGCAGCACAGGCCCTTTGCTTCCTCTCTCAGCAGTTCAGAAGCTAGTTAAGTAGTTCTGATAGGTAGAGCGTGATTGATGGGGAAGTTTGTCTCCGGTAGTGTCAGGGACTTATAGAGGTGTCATTCAAGATTGGCGCCTGAATTACTTGTCACATTCTGTGAAAGAATGTCGAAGAAACAAGGAACTGCTGCATTACTTTGTTTTTCTCTGCTAAATGACCCATGTCTTATCTGCTTGCTATTTGTATTGGTTGAAGGTTAAAAAGACAGGTTTAAATAGGCTACATTTAAAATTTCAGAAATTAAATCTCTAAGAATTTTATTGCAATTGAACATCTGAACAATATATTAAAGAAAACTTTTTTTTTAAACAGAGTTTGATGAGGTTCTCCTGTTTGGTGAAGTGGTGAGTCTGTTCATGCATTGTGTACTAAGAACTAAGCCTACGGATATACATACATATCCTAGAACATTACAAAAATGTCCAAAGCAAATTAAAATTTAAAATTAGACTCCTGATGGTTTCGTTGAGAATAATGCAGAATTTTGAGGATTAGCTGCACATCAGTGAAATCCAGATCAATTCTGAGTGAAGTATAACTTGCCTGCCCAGTAAAACCAAGCTGATAAACTCTACAGCTGAATTTTTGGTATTACAGTAACATGACTAGTTTCTGCAATGGTTTTCTGATCATTTTGCTGTCCCTCATAGCAGTTCTTTATTCATCATATTTCCTACTGCCTCTGTTCCTGGTAATCTGCTTTAACATGTGAGCAGCAGAAACATGGATCTGTTTTTAATTTCCCTTCATTTTAAGTTTTGAATGAAAATGAGTTCAATGGAGGAAGGTGGGATTTGTGGTGTTTTAATTCATTATTTCCTCTATTCTCTCCTCCTGCCCCCACCAATTCGTAAAACTGTTCCAAGTAAATGACCAGGATTTGAACATAACTGGGATTCTTGCCCCTTCACCACATATGACCCCTGATTCTTGATGTACAATAAGCTTTTCTCATATTCTACAAATGTAAATACTTTGGATTTCTTGACACCAATTACAGTTACTGTTGAATTTCTGTTTCCTTATTTACTCCATGGAATGTTGGGATTACTGGCAAAGCTGCTATTTATTTCGCCACCCTAATTGTCATTGAGCTAATGGTGGTAAGCCACCTTCCTGAACTGTTAGAGTTTGTAGTGTTTTCATTACAAATGTTTGACTTGCAAGATTGTTTCAGGTAGCAGTTAAGAGTATGAAGTTGTATACAGTAAATGACAGGCTGAGTAGAGATGACAGATACAGGAATTTTGTAAATCAGATGGGCTCCAAGACTATCATCATCGATGCCATCATTTTATTCCACATTGATTTAATTAAGGGAAATTCCCAAGTTTCCGTGCTGGGATTTGAATTTTTATCTATGATTCATTAGTTCAGGCCTCAGGAATATTCATCCAGTAACGGCCCTTTTGGATCAGAAGAACATAGAACAGACCCTTCAGACCACCATGTCTGTGCCAACCATGATGCCAATCTAAACAAATCACATCTGCCTGCACGTCATCTGCATCCATCTAGTCATGTGTCTTGTCTAAGTGATTCTTAAAATTATACTATTGTATCTGCTTCAACCACCTCCCCTTACAGCTTGTTTCAGGCACCTGTGTAAAAATAAAACTTGCCCTGCGAATGTCCTTTTAAGCTTTCACCTTAAACCTATACCCTCTAGTATTTGACATTTCTACCCTGGGAAATTCAATGTCCGTGAAATAGTCTTGTCTACTAAATGTTGAAAACTAAATTTTGCATTTTGAATATTATACAGTTATTATAAGTAAAATGGTTCATATTGTGGAACTGATGCCAACCTACTCGAGGCCCACACCTCACCTATGAGTAGTATTTTATTTCAACTGGTTAATTCAGATGGATTTTGCACCAAAACTGGTATGGAAGAGGATCTCAAAAAATTGAACGTTTTTGTTATCAGCATTACCAAGCCCCAAGGCACACACTTCACCCCCAACAACGAATGATGTTTGGCTGCTGGGACCAGGTACCAGGCTCGTGTTAAGATGGGGAATGGATCATTTGGAGGCTCTAGGAGGTCCATAATTTTTTTGATTCCACATTCAATTAAGTAGAATGTTACTCATTTGGTAGCAACTCCTTTACGAACAACAAACAATCTGCTGGAGGAACTCAGCGGGTTGAGCAACATCTGTGGTGGGGAAGGAATTATCAATGTTTCAGGTTGAAACCCTGAATCAGTTCTATTTGCTGAGGTATTATATGGACTTTGCCATCATTCCAGGCAGGTACCAGGGACTGTTAAGTGGTGCCCTGAATGACATTGTGACTGATATGCACCCTGTTTGCTGTGATCATCTGCAAATGACAACAAGAATTGATTTGCTGTGGTTCCTGCTTCATATCGAAGCATTATGCAAAGCATTACTCAATTTTGTTCCTTACCTGTTTTTTACATTTGTATAAAATAGTCTTTTATTCTCCTTGTCCTTCCTCTATCCCCAGTGCAGGTGGACAATGGAAAGAATTTACTGTCTTCATATTCACTTATGCGTATGTTTCAGACCACAGTTATATTGTAATGAATATTGTCCAAATGTGTGTAATACAACTTGGATTATATCAAAAATGATGTAAAGTACACTATTTTTCAATGTGTACAGTTGTTTTAAGGAAATAATTATTTTGTGTTTTTGTTTAGTTTAAGTTGCCATTGAAAAATTCAGAGGCTTACAGAGAAACTAAGAAGATATTGAACATGACTATGTCTATAAAGTGCATGGTTTCTGCTTGGAGGAGCAGATGGCAATGAGTACTTAATGGAATGATTAAAATACATTTTATGTTATAGTGGGGAGCTGTTAGTGGCAAGTTCTCCAAATAATGTAAAATGTTATTTTGACAAATTGAGAGAGAAAATTTTCTACCCTGATTTTAGACTTTGTTGTTATGTGTCCTGTGCAGAAATGGTCTTGTTTTCACCTTATTTTCCATCTTTGTTTTTGTTTTCAACGTAGGATCTGGGTTTGTCACTTGCAGCAGTAAAGAAAATCATGACAGTGATGCAGATCTTGATGTGGATGGAGACGACACCTTGGAGTATGGGAAACCACAGCATCCCTTTTGCTGATAAATGCACAGCTATTAAACTGTGCCTGACATTTGGTTGTTGCAGACTTGGCTTCCATTGATTTAAAATTTTCCTTACTTTTTGAGGAGCATCCTATCTTTTTTATAAATAATTGCATTCATTTTCCCCTCCAGTAGCTTAATAAATTAAAGAAAAATGAATAATAGGACAAATCTTCACTGGATGCCAAGATTGGTGGTTGTCTGCTCAGACCTTGCTGTTTCATCCAGTGTATCTCAGGTGCAGTCTTTTGTTGGTTAGTTGGCTCTTGGCTGATCAGAAAGCTAGTGTAGCTTAATACACTAATTGGCCTGCTGTGCTCCCAGAATGGCTTTGATTGCCAGTGGGTCCCACCCTGAAGTTTAGTTGTCATGGTGGTTACTGACATTCAAAGACCATGGGATTATTAAAAAAATAAATACTATTTTCTAAGTGAGTGGATGCTTTATAACGTCAAACATTTAAATATATTTACACTTTCTGGCTTTCTATTCATAGTCATTTGATTCTACAATTGTAAACTGTAAATTTACAGTTACAAAGCCTCAACTGGGAAATCTGTGGACGTCAGCCCTGCCGAATAGGATTCCGACAAGAGTCGCATATAGTTGGGAGTTGGGGCTACACTTTAGCATATAGTTGGGAGTACAAACTTCCACTCACAGGGCCAGTCCCGAGATATCTGCACCCTTGGACTTCCATGAGGACCCAAAAAGGCAGCATTGACATCCAGAGTTTCCACTCAATTAACTGTCTGTCATGTTTTAAGATGGAGATCAGGACCAATTTTTTTTTAATTGTGTGCTGAACTTAAATGTTACACAATAGATAATATTGATAACATTGCTCAGAGATTAAACTAAAGAAGGTGACCATTCAACCAACCACTTTCTTTGTTTGCTTACTGACCAAATAAAAAACTGTTCTATCCTGCGGTAATGCCATGGAAGAGGAATTTTTAAAATTTCAGTCCCTTTGTGGTGTGACTGAAAGAGACAGAAAAAATTAAGTAAGAAGGATATTAATCTTCTCAAATGTAAATACATTTTTTTTATCAATCCCAGAAGTTGACCATTGGAGTTCCCTTTGTAAAGCCAGGTGAAAAATTAATATTGGTGCCAAGAGATGTAAATAATGATGCAAATGTAAATGGTTGTAGTGACAGTGGATTATGTAGTGATACAGAAGAATCTGATTCAAAACGTGTAAGATAGCCAGCTTGAAGGCTGGAAGTCTAAATGTTGATGGGTGATATGAATGCCAACGTAATCTAATAAACTCTCTGTTGTAGTTGGCATTGAAATGATGGATCTAAAGATTATTTCATGGTGAACTGAATTGGTGCTTGTCCAAGTCACCATCAATCTTATCTTTGCTACTGTAGCTGTTACTGTACTGTTTGTACTATGACCATAACTCAAACAGCATTGACACAAAATATATTTCTCAGAAATAGGACCAAATATATACCAGTTTGTACAAGGGTGGTTTTTGAGATTAGCAGGAAGGTTTCTCAGTATAAAGGTGAAGTCTGCTGAAGTTCTTTTGTAGTTGGCTACTTCTTTAACTGCTAAATAGATACACAGAAGCAGATATTATACCATGCACTGGAGAAGAACCAGGGGAGGCCAAAGAGAGGGAGGCACTACGTGGTGCTGTGCTAAAGTAAGTAGAAACAGCAGTATTATTTCTTTACAGTAGAAATGTGGTCATGTTGCACTGTTGGGGGCTACTTTAGTAATTTTCTTTGGCTACAGATGCTTTCTAATTTTCAAATTAATCATGTAACTTATGAAATGAACACACCTCATTTGTTCAGGTCCAAAGCCAGACGGCTTTGGTGTATATTCACTACACTCACATTCTTAACCGGCCTTCCAGTAATTTGTTATAAGTAGTTGCTAAGTTGTTGTTCCACATGACTAGTTAGTATGTGAAGTGAAAACATCATATTACCTAATATATCTCTTTTGAGATTTGAATTGAAAAAAAAAGGATGTTATTCATAAATGTACACAAAAGGAAAGGTATATTTTACTTTTTTTTGTGTTCCTTTCAAGTGCATTTCCTATGTCATGTTACTTGGAAATAATTTTTATATTAAACTGTTGCCTTTTTCACTAGATTCTCTGGAATTCTGATAAATAGACTAAGGGTCTTACGATTTAGAAATTATTTTGATTGTTAATTTGCATTCCCATTGATTGAGATTACGTATAGGACTCTGTCAGACTATTTTTGTTTTCAGGTAAATTTTGATGCCAGTCCCCATTACGGCAGATATCTGTCCATTTTCTTTCTTTGAGTACTTAAATTGAAACTTAATGTTTAAGTCACCTTTTGTTTTAAATCACCATTTTATTCCTTACTGAATTCTTTTATGAATTAAAACCTTTATTACTGGAATGGAGATTGTTTATATTCAGTGATATTTGGTTCTTTTGTTATCTTGGCTCCTAAAGAACCATAATCATTACTTTCATAATCCTCTAGCAAATAAAATATATGCATACCTTAGATCTCTGTTTCTGGCAACAATTTAATTTTCTATATTTAATAGGTGTGATATTAATCACAGTATATTATTATTTTTGCAGTGGTGGAACCCCAAGCAACAGAATAACACCAGAATTTTCCAAATGGGCCAGTGATGGTAGGATGAAGCTTTGATTTTAATAGGATTTGATTTTAATACTTCCTTCTTTAGCTGTGCTTATAATAATCCGCTAAATTGCTTTGAACTTTTATGGCATCCTGAGTTTAAAATCAGTCTAGAAATTGACTGGGTTTAAATGGGTAACCTGTGAGAAATTGCTCTATTAATGTTGGGTAGGAGTTGAGAAAAAGGAAAACACTCAGCATGTCAGGCAGCATCCATGGATAAAGAAACAGAGTTAATATTTCAGGTCAAAGGCTTGTCAAGGCAGGAAAGTGGGGTCCGGCAAGAGCTGGGGGAATGTGTGGAGTCTGCTGAAAGCTACGGGTGAGGGATCCGGCAAGAGATGGGGGAGGGGAAGAGTGGGGTCTGCAGAGAGTCAGTAGAGAGAGGTGGTTCTGTGAGAGCTGGGGCCGAGGGGAAGAATGGGGTCCAGCGAGAGGCAGGGGAGAGAGGGAGTTTCGGTAAGAGCATGGGGGAGGGGGTTTTGGTGAGAGCCAGGGAGAAGAGAGAGACATCTTTTATGTTTCACAATGAATATTGTGAAGAGTACAATATCATAAGTTTTAATTGCTGATTTAAAAAAAATGTATTTCAGATGCTAGTATTACTGTGTTTAATTATTTTTGACCAATTAATTCTTGAGCACTGGAATGCAATCAGAGTTTTAACACTGAAACAACTGGGAGAAACTTCTTTTGATTTCTGAGTTTTCACTTAATACAATGCTTATTCCAGTGCACAAAATTTTGATCATACTGAGCACCGCATCTCTGGTGTACAAATTTGTATTTTTGAGAAATAGTGATTTACTTCTAGTTCTTGGACTTTCTGCTTCTGATTTCTTCACAGAAATGCCCTCAACAAGTAATGGAGAGAGTGGTAAACTAGAAGTGCAGACACAGAAGACATGTAAAAACAGCGAGATTGAAAAGTAAGTGCTTATTGAGTGGATCAAGACAGTGTCTGTCCTGATTGACTCTCAAAACAGAAAAATTGCATTTTTGTTATCTGTAGAAACAGCTTCTAAATTGGTTAGTATCAGTGCATTTTAAGGGGTGAGTAGAGAAATTGTGTAGGAATTTCCATTAATCTATTGTGTACTTTGTCCTGCCCCAGATTCCTGTCTTACAGGAGAGCAATTTATTTGCCCGGAAATTCATTGGATAATGCTTTTTTTCAGGAAATGACATGAAACAGTTATTTCTGGGTCATTTCCTATCACTTGGAAATTTGACTGGCCACGTTCAGACATGAATCACCTTGGGGCTCCCGATGCAATTTCTGGGACTCCCAGAACATCCTGGGCCTCCCTGTGCCCTGTGCAGGATTGAATTGGGATGTCTGTCATTTATATCACTTTAATCCTAATGCACTCTTTCCTTCCCAATCTCTTACATTGCACAGACCACCAACTCTGCCAGAGTCCTACAACTAACTGATGTGCTGCCACACCACACACATTGCTGCAGGACTTAGGTGTTTTCTGCCCCAAATTCCCCCAGTCATCCATCACTGCTGTGATCCGATTTCATCTACCATTTTCCATCCCCTCCCTACCACCAAAATATTCTCTGCACCTTAACTTGAGTATGGAGGGTCAGTCAGATAGGAGCAGGCAAGTGCACGTGTGCAGAGATGACAGGCTACGTACAATACGATCCAGTGTACTGTTGGTTTGGGGGAGGAGGAACCTGGATAGGCCAAATGATAGCACAGCAGAATTGGGACCAGTGTCTTTTCAGGAAGTTTCTATGGTGTGGTGGGGGAAGTTTAAACTAATTTGGCAGAGGCTTGGGTACAGGACGGTGGCATTGAAAGAGAGCAAAAAGGTGCAGAAAGAAAGAGATAAATAGCACCAGAACAACTTTTTTAGAGAGGACTAGACAGTTTTACGATGCAAGTATGTAAGTACAAGAAGCACATTAAACAAGATTGGTAGGCTGCAGGTGCAATTAACCAAGTAGGGTTGCAATGTTGTTGCACTACCAGATGTGGCTAGAAATAGGGTAGGAAAGGGAAAGGTATGGAAAGGAAGAAAAGGGGTGGAGTGGCAGTATTGATAGAGGGAAATATTGCAGTGTTGGAGAGGATGTTGCCAGGATTAGAGGGCCTGAGTTATAGGGAGAGGTTGGCCAGGCTAGGTTTTTATTCCTTAGAATGTAGGAGAATGAGGGGCAACCTTATAGAAATGTTTAAAATTATGAGAGGCATAGATAAGATGGACGGTAACAGTCTTTTCCCCAGGGTAGGGGAGTCCAAAACTAGGGGGCATAGATTTAGGGTGAGAGGGGAAAGATTTAAAAAGGACCTGAGGGGCAACTTTTTCACGCAGAGGGTGGTGAATATATGGAATGAGCTGTCAAAGGAAGTGGCTGAGGCACTTACAATAGTATCAATTAAGAAGCACTTGGGTAGGTACATGCAGGGGCGGGGCTTAGAGGGATATGGGCTGAATGCAGGAAATTGGGACTAGCTGTGTGGGCACTGTAGTCAGCATGGACTCGTTGGGCTGAAGGGCTTGTATCCGTGTTGTATTGGTCTGTGACTCTCTGACTCTATGAGAGGATTTCATGCAATCATCGAAGACAGAATTTGTTTAGTATCAAGGGAAAATTGAACTGTGATTATACTACTGAAATTTTCATATTGGATATTAGGCAGCAAACTTGCAGGTAGATTGAAGAGACATGCAAAAGCCTTAAAGCGCTGATAATGGGGGAATTCAAGTTTTCGAGTTTTGATTGAGATAGCAATAGCATAAGGGGGGAGGAGTTTCTGAAGTGCGTTCAGGCAAACGTTTTTGATCAATTCTTTTCTGGGCTGACAAGCAAGGCGGAATTGTTGGTCTTGGTCCTCGGAAACAAGCAAAGACAAGTGGAGCAAACATCAGTTAAGAGAAGATCTGGGAAACAGCAACCATGTTATCATTAGATTTAGAATAGACAAAAAAAAGAATACATCTCACCCGAAGATGATAAAAAATAGTCAGTTCGAGAAGGGCCAATTCCAATGGGATGAGAACAGTTCTGGCGAGGGTAAACTGGAATCAATTCTTGATAGGTAAAACTGTAAATGAACAATGGTCGGCCTGCAAGATCAAGGTGTTGCAGCTATGTACCAGGTCCACAAAGGAGACGAGTAATCATCTGATTGAGTTAAGCTTTTCCCTACTAAGAGGTGTTGATGTTTATAGACTGTAATGAACCTCCTAATTTAAATGTTACAGAATTTTATGTATTTTTGCTGAACTAATTTGGAATCCTCGAAATCAATGGAGTGATTTTTTTTCATTTTTTTTCAATGAGGTTTTAGAACATTCTTGAATCTTTTTCTTTGTCCGTCTGGTAATCTGTTTTGGGAGGCTGATGTCAGGCAAGCAAACAACATGACCTGTCCTTTAGAGCAGATTGAGTATAATTAGGGCCTCCATGCTGGGGATGTTGGCATGGCAGAAGACACTGATATTGGTTTGCTTTCTTTTTAGTGGATTTGGAGGATTTTGCAGAGCTTTGTTTATATCTGTCCTGTTCCTCGAGGTATCTTCTCTAGGTAATTCGTATCTCAGAAGCATGGAGGCAGCAGGGATTACTGCTGCCTCGTGGACCATAGCTTGATGTTGGATTTGAGTTTTTGATCTTCAAACCCTGTTTCTTCAGTCAGCCAAATGGTGTGCTGACAAAATGAAGGAGATGGTGAATTTCATCATCAATGTGTCTGCCTTCTCTGAGATGTAACCCCTGAGATACAAGAAGTCTGTCGTATTTTCCAGGGTCTTGTTTCAACCTTATTATTGGAGGGTAGTGTGCTAGAGCTGGGGCAGGTTGGTAATTTTTGCAGGTGTTGAATGTGAAGCCTATCCTCTTGTATGCTTCAGTGAATGAATCAATGGTGACTTGGAGCCCGCCCTCAAATGTGTGCAAATGCATGTGTCAACTGCATACTGCATTTGACTGCGACACTGTCCCTAACGTGAGAGTCTTTGACTCCATCTTACACAACTTCCCCCACCCCCACTCCACCAGTTGATGGAGTCAAAGGCACTTGTAGGGCTGAATAAGGCCGTGGGCAGTTCTGAATACCCATGGCATATTCTGCTCTTTCCAGATTTGGATAATGAGGTTCTGAATTTGTGTCTTCCTCACTGCCAGGCTTTAGAACTTCAACAGGGATGCCGTGTGCTCCCAAGGACACTTGCTGGCTGCCCCCAGAACACTCTACGCAAGAGATGCATTTCACTTTGTCTTTCGATGTACACATCACTAATAAAGATATCTTTTTCATTTGGCACTTGCCTTTATGATGGCAGCAAGACTGGACAGAATAGATTACTATAAGGTAGAGTCATATTACAGAGTTCTTAGATGTGTTCTATCTCCATGCACTAACTGCCTCTCTGCCCTTGATAGATTCACCTCCACTCTTGGCTGGCTGTGGGGTAGGGCCTTAGTGGTTAGGCTTTTGATGGTGCTGACGAACCCAGGAGTGTCTTGGCTGTCAGTGAGTTGCTGAATCTCCTACACTTTTTCCACCCATTCTTTAGACCGTGGGTTTTCTATTGGACCTCATCTTATAGTTCATCCTTCAGTTGCCTATAGAGCATTTTCCTTTCCCTTGATCCATAGTGAAGCTTCCAAATCAGGAATCCTTAGCATTTGTAGTTAATTAGCTCAATGTATACAAAAATGATTAAGAGCGTCTCCATACTGCAAATGTTTTGAGAAGTTCTATGTAAGAGAGCTTTAAAGCAGTCTTTTGCTGATCGTACATCAGCTCACCTGTGGTTGGTCATGTCTGGTGTTGCACAGCATGTGAAAAACAGAGCTAAATGGAATTGGCACAATTTAGGACTGAATGTCCAGTAAGTCTTGGTAACTGAGGGAAAGATGTAAAAATAAATTAAAATTTTTGCAATTATTTCATTTCTTTGCCATTTACAAGAGAGGATTGAAATAACTGGAAACATTGTGTATAAGGAAAAGCTTCTTGCCAAAAGACATTGGTCATGTTCTGATTGGCAGCATTTACTATTGCACTTCCAATACTGATCCTGCAAACTTCCGTAAGCAGTGAATATGTTGATAAATGGTCACAGTCAATAGATCAATTATCAGGGAATGCGGTGTAAATAAAGACATTTTTATTTTATTATTGCAATCAGTCATTTCTAAAATGGAATGCTTTTTTTGTCTTTGAAAGTACCTCATTATTATCTTATACAAGTATTACTGAAGGGCATAGTAATTGTATCATACAGTTTTAAAGGATCTCAAAAACATTCCATCACTTAAATGGGTTTCACATGCAAATATTTATGAGTGTTTAATTTTGCTGTGTTTGTTTTATTAGCATTAGAATTGATATTTTGATGCAGCGCCATATTGATGTTGACTGTTGTAACTGGATTATTTATTGACCAACTTCGATAAATTTTAATTCAAACTTGGTTATCTAGTTTGGTGATAGGGAGAGAGTACATTATTTTATTTGGCTACATAGCAAATGAGTGATTCTAAGTTATATTTGATGACTGAACGTGTTGGTGTAATGACTGCTGCATGTGGGAAGTATCTGTTGGAGTAGGAAGTAAAAATGTGGCTGTAGTCAAGTAACCACGAGCGATTGGATGGTGAGTAGAAATAGTCAGATGTCTGACACAGGATACAGAGGTACTTGCAGCCAAAAGGTCAAGAATAGGTACTTGTTTCACATCCGGTTATTAGAGATGGACAGAAAAATTTATAGGGTTTTGATATATCCAGAATGTTCATGGCTACTACTTCATGTTAATTTGTAAGACTTCATTTTATCTTGTAATAAAATGCTATTGATGACTTTCTTTGGTTTTTTGACCGTTTTCCATCAATATTTTCACCTTCATCATACTTCCAGTTGCCATTTGTTTCCCAAAGGGAAATTAGCTTTTAGGTTTATTTTAAGTTAAGGAAATCAAATTTTAAGAATAATTGGGAAAATTCTTTCTGTTAAAGTATTGTGGACTGAACATCCTAATTGTTCTCATATGTTTTCTTCTTTTTCTCATTCTGATAATAGAACATCATCAACTTGGTCTAACTGCTTGTGGGTAATCAGGAATTTAGTGCTATATTTTATATGGTTTTCTATTTACTGATATGCACAATTTTCTGTTAAAAGTGAATGGGCATCTGTAAATGCGCTAAGGTGGCTAAGATTGATTCATTTTCAGTTTCTTTTCTACTGGCTTCAAGGTGGAAGTGCTTCTGTCCCCCATTATTTTCGAATTGAAATTGAGTTTACTGTTTAGGTAAATTACAGGCATAGCCCATTGATTCACATTCTATAGATTCTGCATCTGTGGCCAGTCCATTCTCATTCCAAGACATTCACTTCTTTGCTCTACCCACCGGCCCCTCCTCTTTGTACTCCCTCCACAATCCATCCATAAATCATTTGTCTGTATAATTATATTCACTTAACAGTAATTTGTACAAAAAGGGGAATTGCATTGTGAGATTCATAATGTATGAATGGCCCGTGGCACATTTTGCTGGTGAAATTTTATTTGTGTTCAAGAAAACATAAATTAAATACAGAATATTTTCAGCTTCTGACTTGCTGTGTTTAAAGTCAAATGTTAATAAATGCAACAGTTCAATCTGTACTATGTAGAAAGTGCAATCTATGAAATACATCACTTGTAACAGGAATCTACAGCTGTAAGTTTTTTTTTAAGTTAACTTGAGTAAACACAATGAATTTTAGCCATTTCTGTTCACAGAACAGAAACATTAATCAGAAACATCAAGTGGAATCAACTGTATCATTAATATGAACACCAATCTGTCAGTGTTTGATATGAGTCACCTAAAACAAGAGTATTCTCCACTTCTGAGTAATGCTATCAAGGGAACTTTAAAAGAATATATTAGGATTTTATCTGCATTGACAGCTTTTCCTCTGTACTTTCTCATCTCCCCTTTCCCTCAAACATGCATGCAGGTACACACACACATTTCTAGATGAGTGGGTCTGTTAAATAGTTTGTCAAAGCCTACAAAAGTTTGGACTGACTGATGACTCGGGGCTGGTTTGAACTGCCTAAATTAATATTAGGGTCATACTTTAGAGGCCGTGGCTCTGGGACCAATGGTACCTGACTTGGGGGGGAAAAAAGTGGGTGATGATGTATGCCTAATGTGGCAGCAAGAGACCTTCAGTCGAGATTGATTCATCCTGGGCCAATATAGGCACTCTGCAAACTGGGAGACTACTGCTGGCATGATGTATGATACTAAGTGTTTTAGCAAGTCGAGGCATGAATCATTCAAGATGCTGCGTGTCAGAGTTAAAGCAAACAGTTCCTGGCGCTTGAATTCCTATTGGAGTCAGTTGCATTATGAGGAGTGTATGAAACAGACATGACGTATGAATGTTTATTTAATAATTCTCTAATATTTCCAGTGTGGCTAAGGCTTGTCCAGCGGGGAGTTATAAATCAGGAATAGGAGGCCATTAATCAGGGGGAATAAAATGGAGCGACACGCTTGCAGCTGCTACGAATGCAGGGGTTTTAATATTCATCTCCCAGCCCTCAATGAGGCTGGCTTATGTACCCCTGGCAAGATAAATGGGACCTACAAGGCCGCCAATCTGATTGTTGCCAAACAATCATGCTTGCTTGAAACAATAGAAGAAATTTCTGTGTAGTTGTGGTAATTGAATCTGTCTCCCAATATATACACACTGATACATGGCCCCTGTAATTTGCAGAATGCCTTTTATAATATGCTCATCTTACTAAATTTAAGGTGAGGGACAATATCTTTTTTATTTTACTTATGTTTCCATATATCAATTGTAACTTTTATAAATGGCAGAAACTCAAGGCAACGAAGTATCAATTGATTGCTGCAGCAATTTTAAAATCTCATGTTTCTAAAATGTTTGCTGCAATACTTCAATTACTTTTTTATTGAACATCAGAACTGAAAATAATACCAAGCATTTTGCATGAGGGGAGAAAAATGAAACCTAAATTATGCAATTCACGTGAAGAAATCAGAGTTGAATAGAGTAGTGAATTTTTAAGTGTTAAAAGTTAAGATTTCTATTAATTGAGCTATAGTTGTAAGTTATTGGTTTTAAATATGCTTGCTTTCAAGATTATTGAAAATCCACTGAATATTTATCTCCCTTGAAATACATCTAGAATTGACTAAACATTTTATTTTGTTCTATGAATTTCATGATTAATTTCATTTTTTAATAGTTAATGAAACCTAGCAACATTCCATATTTTTTGTGTGAGATTTGTCGGTGATTTGTAGAGCTAGACTTCTAAAACAAACTAATAATTTCAATTAACTTTCCACATTTCGCACCCAATCTGCTTGGATGTCATCTTTCTTGGCTTAGTCTCCTCCAGAATTGTTGTTAGCTGGATTTGTGCTGAGTAGCAAAGTGAAGGCACTCGCTGCTGACCTCAGGGAAGCCTGTCTTCAAAACCCAGCATTCATGGTGGCATCCTCAAGATTAACTTTATTCAGGAGTCAACCACAGGTGATCTTTGATGTCCAGCAATAGTTGTGTCTTCAAGTGGGCTAAATTATAAAATGGGCAAATCATGGTGATGTGATCACACTGTCAGTTATCTAAGAAGGAAAGGTTTCAATTTTTAACTAGCTTTTTTTTTTAACATTTTACAAGTAGTAATATAAAACTTTGGGCATGCACGTTTGTACAAGTTGTAAGTTGATATGTCAAACTTTAGAACATGTTCAAAAAAATAGAATCTTGAAATAATAATGAGGGAATAGATACAACATAATTACTTCTGTGTGTGTGAGTTCTTCAGCAATAATTGTGGCTTAGTATGCTATTACAAAATCAGTTATACTTTGTTCATTATCTTGACTATTTTCAAGGTTTTACGATCAGATCAGTTTAGAAAAGTTGAAGTTCTTGTCAAATTAGTGATTTTAAAAAGACTTCCATCCTCCTGGACTTCTCCCACAAAATGTGTATCACTAGCAGTGGGTTATGGATTTTCACATTTAACTACTGTCTAACTCTGCTGAACATTCCGCAGCTGGTCATTGTGTTTTTGCTGGTGCCCATTGTTCCCAGCTTATATTTGGTGCTTGTTCCTTTTCTCCTTTGGTACTTTGAAGTGATGATAGATTTTGAAAGGAAGCAGACGTGTTATTGGTGGATGAGAGTATCTCCTTGCTTAGTCATTTTGGGGAGAATATTTTAATTGTGGAATAGCCTTTTTCAAACAATAACAATTTGGCTTTCTCTGATCTCTCAGCTCTGCAAGTCCAGGAAAATGAAGCCCATGTCCAAAACATATACTGGGAAAAATACAGCATTCAGTAATGTGATTGAGGATGTCCTAAGTGTGTTAAAAGCACAACATAAATGAAAATTCTTTCTGAGCACATGTATTTTTGTTGTTTTTATATAAGGCAATAAAATATTGTGTGCCTTTGAAGTGATTTTTTAGTTGCACAAAGTTGTATCTTGTGTCCACTGAATCAGGAAATAATTGTAGCAAGACATTGGACAACTGTCGAAAGATTTTGAAGATTATAATTATAGGCATTTCAAAATTGTAATGAATGCATGTTTGCCAAAGTATAAAATGGAAATGGAAGTTAATTAACTGAAGTGAATAAATATAAATCTAATCTAGGTAGTGAATAAATATGAATCTGAATATCCTTTTATACTTATTGAACTGGAATAGGGCATTTCATTTCAGTTATTGATTGAAATGTAGGATAGACAATTAGAAAAGGTTGTTCTGATTTGGCTCTCAGTATGTTTGTGTTTTAATTGCTTAAGCTATAAGCTACACCAAGGGTTAAAGTGGCAGGGGGTGGGGGGGGGGGAGAAGAAAACTAGAATGACAGCTCATGATAAATGAGTACTCTGGAAATACTGGATTCAACTAATTTCAATTTATTAAGTGGATTCTTGTTAAGAAAATTGGTTAATCCCTGTAATTGATATGCCCTCCCAGGTGGAATATGGCATTTATTTCAGTTAATTTCTTAAAATGTAGTTTAGTGGGAAGAAATCAACAGTTTGTGGTACTGACCTGGCTGAGATCTGAGCTAGACAGACAAAAGAAAGCCAGTGGATTTGCATTGCATTGCTGAGCTGTGACTAGTGGTGGAAATATTTGTAAATGTTTGCTTCTGTTCAGCTGAATAGGGTCAGGAATGAAAAATAAGTATATGGGTGGGGCTACAGTTGCCAAGACAACTCTACAGCAGCTTGAGTTTTCATCCATGAGAGGAAGGGAAGAAAAAAATGAGTGCAGAAACTTGGCATCTAATCTTAATGCTATTTTAATACATGTTATTTTATTGTCTCTATCCTGTTAGACTACATGGAATTTTTATACTTTGGATAGAAATTTGTCCTTTTATGAAGTGCTTTCTCTGATCTAAAATAGGTCCAAAGGTGAAACATGAGTTTTATTGATCTATTGTGTAGAACTGTTCCCTTATACCCTCTCTGTCCCTGCCATACTAATGTTTTTTTAGCAGGAAGTGTATTTAGATGACTAAGTAATTCTGACCAATGTATATCCTTTTCCTGTGATTATGACCATTACTTTAGAACTACACTTCAAGTTTAACACAATAGAAGCAGCCATTCAAATATTTCAGGTTTCTGAGAGTGTGTAAACTAATATGATTTAATTAATGGATTGCATAGTGAAGCCATCTGAGATGTTAATTTGGGAATTCCACTGTTTAATTTGAGGAGCAAAGAGCACACGTGTGCACTAATGTTTGACAAATGACCTGTTCTATCTGATAGACCCAGTTGGGTCCATTGAGACTTTCCATCGTGATCATTATTTGCTAATGAAGTTAATGGATTCTGTTAGAGGCTGTATTGTTGCCCAGGCAGACACGATATAAGATAATTAATTCAGCATGAGTTACTAGGGCTAGTGGGAGAATACACCATTGAGCAGGTTTAATTCAGATTTTTTTTAGTACAAGCATAATGACGAATAGTTATAGTCCTTCTGGCTTAGATTATTTTTCCAGCCAACTATTTCAGAAGTTGCATGTTATTTACAAAATGAATCTGTACTGGAAAGATTTGATGCACAGTCATTTAAAGTCACAGAAGTTTATGGGTTACCTTTTAAAATTTAGGAATTAAAGTTTTGACTGTCTATAAATGATCAAGGGTTCCTACCTATGGTCTACAAGTGCAAATGCAATTCTTAAAGGCTGACTGTTGTTTAGATCATTCATTTAAATAATATTCTTCCTGCTTCTCCCACTTTTTTCCATAGAACAATGACCAATTCAAAGAAGGGGGAATAAAATATTTTGTTGTTGTTTGCACTTTTCACTGCCTCTTTGCAGCTAATGAAACACTTTCTGAGGCGTAGCCACTCATGTAATATAAGCATTTGCCCATGACAGACTTCCACAAGTTTGATAATGACCAGGTGATCTCAAACATTGATGAGGATCAAATCTTGCCCAGGACACAAGAAAGAACTCACTTACTCTTGAAAATAGTGCCATGGAATCCTATATATCTAACTGATAGTGCAAACGAAACTGACTTTTGTTTAATGTCTCTTCTGAAAGATGACATCTTCAGCAGTGTAGCAGTCCCTTGATACTGCACTATAGTGTCAACTTATATTTTTGTGCTCCAGTCTCTGGAGTGGTACTTGAATCCACAGTCTTGTGATTCAGGCAACATTATTAGCACACAAGCCTTAGCTGACACTACGCAGGGATATTATCACAAAAAACATTGCTATTTGTCCAGCAACTTGTGCTAAAAACTAGTTCTCGTGAATGTGGTGAATACTTCTTGACTTGCCTTTCAGATGCTTAGGGTTCATTGCCAGCTCTGATTCTCTTTATTCAAAATCTGAAAGTGCACAAGTTCCATCAGCAGCTACTATGCACATACAGAAACTTACTCATCTTGCTGTCTGTGCATTTTAGCCCATATCGTAAAATGTATACACCCTTTTATTAATTAATTTTTGAGGACTTTTTAAAAAAAAAAGAGGTTCGGCTCAAAGCTTGGAGTGTTGGGTTTACAATTGGATTCACTTAACAAGTTTGTTTTATGCCCCCACAATTGAACAAGTAATACTTTCAGTTAAAATGAATCATCACTTGCATATTTAAAGTAACTGACCCTCATAAGCCCAAATGAAACCAAAATTAAATGGTTAATGAGCACAGTCCAGTTAATAAATGTGATTTTAACAAGGTCTGGACCATATGAACCTACAATAACTAAATCAATATTCTCTCTATTGATCGTGCAGTATTCACATATTGCACTGATCTTTGGGTAGTGCAGCAATTTTTTACAACTAAATCAGGACTTGATGTGGCCTACTCATTGATTACAGGCTGCACCACACCTGCTACTTGGCTTCTTCTGGACTCATTTCAAAGAATTACTCCTTCAACCCATTTGTTACCTAAATCAAACACAATGTGTTCTTCAACTGAGAAGGTGGCCTTGTGAGCTTTCTTTAGGCCTGTGACATTGCTGCTGTAATCAACCATTAAGGAGAGCAACAAAGTAATGAAGGTTGGGTTTCCCTGCTTTCAAAATATGTCAGTAATTACCAATACTGATACCCCTTCTGCACTATGTAAAATAAAGATACTCTTTTTTTCATTATAAAGATGGGTTTGCAACTTTATTTGTGCAGCCAAAACTGAAGAAATTCCTTCAAAATGAGGAATTAATAGGAGACTTGTCTTACCACACAGCTGGGACACAGATTTTCTTGAGGATGCTAACTCGTGACATTTCTCCATACAACTCAGGATCTTTTGGACTTACAAGTAAGCATGCATGAATGCAAAAGCTCCAAACTTCCTTACAACCTGGAAACAGGCTGTTCGACCCACTGAGTCCACACCAATCATCAAGCCTTCATTTACACTCATCCCACTTTATCGTCTCTACATTCCCATCAACTCCATCCCTCCTGCGCGCGTGCGCATGCACGCACGCGTACACACACACACACACACACACACACACACACACACACACACACACATTCTACCACACACCAACACACGAAGAGCAATACACAGTGGTCAGTTAACGTACCAACCTGTACATCTTTGGGACAAAGGGAGGAAACCGGAGCAACTGGAAAAAAGTCATGTGGTTACAGGGAGAGCATGCAAACTCCACACAACAGCATAGGAGGTCAGGATTGACCCCGATTTGCTGAAGCTATAGGAAGCTCTGCCAGCTGTGCCATTGTGCTGTCCACTTGCAGCTGGCTGAGTGAGCTCTGATTTTGGACTCTTAGAATCCAGTATTATTGCACCAACTTTATACAATTTCCCAGTAGTTTTTTATTTTTAAATTTTTAAAAAATTTTTAAATTTAAATTTTATTTACAGCGTGGTAACAGGCCCTTCCGGCCCAACGAGTCCGCGCCGCCCATTTTAAACCCAAATTAACCTGCCTGTACATCTTTGCAATGTGGGAGGAAACCGGAGCACCCGGAGGAAACCCACGCAGACACGGGAGAACGTACAAACTCCTTACAGAGAGCGACGGGAATCAAACCCCGATCGCTGGCGCTGTAATAGCGTCGCATTTTAAGTATACTTAATTTTTTATGTAGATTTTGAATATCTTTGAATGTTTGTGAATATCCCAGACATTCAAACTATCCTACAGCCTGGGGCATAGCTTAGCTGGCTGCCAGTGCATATCTAAGCGAACAATGATCAGCGAGGCTTGTCTGTCAGGATGAAACTGGATGTGTTCCGGAGTTCTTGCCTGGGGAATCCCTTCAAGGTAAGTGTTTTAAGCAAGTAGGTGAGTGGGAATTGGCTTACCACACCCAAGAAAATCTTACCACCTCAAGAACTGTTCTTTTCCAGTGTAACTTGTAGCTTTTCTACAGTTTGTAAATGGCCATGTAAATATTTTATTGTGCATGCTTTTTATTCACCCTCATTCATACTCTACAACTAAGTGTGTTAAATTTATTTTTAATACTTTGACTTTTAATTTATGTTTTGACAGAAAAATATGCAGCTGTCCTTCAAAGATTTGTTGAGTTTCTATCACAAACTTCTTAAATTGCAAAATCAATTTGTGACTGCCAACGTGCAAAATTGGCCCAGAACCTCCTGAGTGCAGTGAATAAATCTACCCAGGCTAATTTGTGCAGCACTAAATTTTCAGGAAACTAATGCCTTTTCAATGCTTGACACTAAGACTTGCTTACTTGCACGATAGATGTGGTTTATAGGGCCCTTGTGCAAGTGATAAATGGTTGTTGGTTACACTGTTGCATAAAGTGATCATTTTGGTCTTTTGACGGTTCATGTTGTAATTTGAGGATGTTTATCAAATGTGAAGTATTTCTTGGATGTTTTTAAACCATGAATTAGTAAGTACACTGCAAGAAGATTTGCGTCATGCGCTGCTGTTTATTGTTAAAAAGCTGTCAACGGTTTGATCGAAAGCTTTAGCTTTTTGCCTCTCCCTTCATCTTCCCATTCCCCTCTACTGTATAATTTTATTGCCTCTTATGAATCTCTTCTGGTTTTAGAAAGTGAGGAGGGAGTAGTGGTGAAGTGGGTGAGATGGTGGCAGGGGAAAGAAAAGACCATCTGCTGTGTAGTTCTGTCTTCTTGATTGGTCTGTTGGGAGTGCAACTTATCTATGGATGTCAGTATTTCACCTTTATCATTCACTGCACATTATCTGCCAGTGGGGTTAGTATAGTACCATCATAGCATTTTCTTTTTCTTTGCTTACACAACAGATTGAAGGAATGCATTATTGTGTCAGTGTTTTTAGAAATGTTGTTGATCTGTGACATAGATTCTGAAATGCTGGAACTGGGATCCGGCATAATTCAGTCTGTAATGCAAGGGTTAGGGTTTTGGTGCAGTCTGCCTTTGATCAGTAAATCAAACCCTTCCACAATTACCACCACCTGCCTGTGGCTACCATTGGCTTCACAGCCCAAGTCCTTTTGACTCTCTGTAAACAAGCTGCCAGTAGGTATCACATCAATCAAGCTGGGCATTGCTGGTTCAGCATTGTTTTCTGCCTGGAATACCATGAATATGTTAAGAAAGTCATGTTTTCAAAATCATTTCAACAGTATTCTTTAATTCAAATGGAACTTTTTTCACAACATAACTTGGCACCATTGACAAATCATGAATTGTATCAATAGCTTGATGTATGATGCATTGTTTATTTAAGGCTGCACTGGTGTACTGCATTTGGTAGCCCCTCTTTTGTGAAGTCTGCCTTCTTCGCACGTCACTGCAGCTACTTGGGAACACAGAGGAAAAACAATATTTTGTTGACATTTACTTTTATGAGAATAGGATTTGGCCATTCAGTTCTTCAAGCATGTTCTGTCAATCAGTCAGACTGTGGCTTATCTGTACTTCCGTTCTGCCATTTCTTCCTATACCTTGCTTTAAAACAAAAGCAACCACCCCAGCATTCAAACTTTCAATTAACTTGGGACCCAAAATCTTTTGGAAGAAAGAGTTACATATTTGCACAATCCTTTTCATGTGAAGGCTTCTGGTTGGTTTTAGCTCTGTTTTTAAGATTGTGCTACTGTGTCCCAGATTCACCCTTCTGAGGATATGGTTTTTCTTTTTGGAACCCAGCTAATTGATTTATTGTTAAAAACACCTTTTATTAGTTTAGATGTCATCCTTCTAAACTTGAAGGTTAGAAGCTATGTCAATCAATCAGTGCTTGTGCTTGAGATCTAAGCAGTGTTATCAGTCAGGTGCATCTGCATGGTTCCCTTGTATTGTTCTTAAGTTTCACTATCCAAAACTGAATGTAGCCCTGGGGATTGACAAATACTCCATTGATTTGAATTGCCTGCTCCTTATTTTCATAAATGAGACTCATTGCAGTAAAGATCAGGATTTTATTGGCTTCATTGATTACATTTTGAATTCAGATCTTTTCTTTACCTTTCCAAGATTCTGAATACAAAAGACATGTTGAGATTTTTCTCCTCGAATGCTAACTGGATGACCTCTTACTTCCCCATATTAAATAGTGTCTACCAATGATTTGACCACTCAGTCTTTGTTCCTTTGTAATTTCCTACTCCTAGCCATGCAATCATCTGTCAACTTGGATGTGCAATTCTTTATTCCTTCTTTCAAGTTGTTGGACCAGAACTTGCTTTCTGTTGATCGATGTCATAAGTGCCTACTTTTGTAGATCAGCTGGTGTTGATTTGCAGGGAGGTTTTGCCTTGATCTTAATTGACAAGATACAGTGTAGCAGTAGGCCATCATGTAGTGGGGATGGAGGGAGGGGTCTACTAGTGCTCAGAATAATCCCTGAAACAGCTAAAAAAAAAAGGAGTGAAACCTTTTGACAGCTGGCCAAGCCATACCACTTGGTATGGCCAGCTGATAAAAGATCTTTGAACAGTTACAAATATTTCCGACATTTGGAAACATTCCAATCTATTTTAAAAATAAATAAAGACATTTGAAAGCACCTTTCAACAGTTCAAAAACACATTTAAGTAAATTCAAAATATTTAAAACAATGTGAATTACCAAATACTTCTCTGGAGTTGATACTTTCCCTTGCTGGGGTGTCTGGAAGTAGAGGTCACAGTCTTGGCATAAAGGCTTATCCATTCAGGATTAAGATGAGGAGAAATTTCTTCTCTGAGAAGAAATTTGGAATTTTCAACTCACAATGGCTGAGGAGGCTCAAGAAGGGGATTGATTCCTTTAATATCTAAAAATGTATCAAGGGATATGGGGTTAGCATTGGAAAGTGGCATGGATAGGATCAGCCATGATTTTGTTAAATGCGAAATCAAACATGGGAGTTTCATGGCCTGCTCTTGCTCCTATTTACAAAGTCCATTGAAATGAATGGGCATGCTGTTGCTGCACCAGGTCTAACCTGGTATAGGTTCAACGGGCAGATTCAGTTAGTGTAAGTGTCTCTAACTGTTCACACTCAAGCATTTACCACCAAGTTCTAACCCATTCATGAATATTGAGAAAAGATAAGATTCTGATTCAGATACTTGTAAACTGGGCAATACTAAAGAATAAGTGTGCTTGATATTCATCACACTGATTCTCCATCCATTTTGTATGTTTTGCCTTTCTACCAGGGAAATTATTAGGTGGATGAATCTCTTGCCTGAAAAGGATGGAAACTTCGTTTTAATATTCTGAAGTTTCAGTGATCCCACTTTGATATTTTCTTGCATCCACCGTAGAATGTAGAAAATAGTTATTTCAATAGCTTAATATTAAATTTTCCTAAAGAATCATCTAAACAATTTACAGGATATTTTTGTGTCACTTTTCACTGCAGTGACGTTACCTTCAAAAATCTTTCCTCTCCAATATTGTTGAGCCATACAGTCAGAGAAAACCAGAATGGAAACCACTGACATATTTTGCCTTTTGTGAAAAGAAAATGACATGTAAGCATGAAGTCTGGGCTAATAATTGAGAGTATTTGAATATACAGATGCCAGTATTTAAACATTGGTATCATTAAAAATAACCATGTAGTTATCTCGTGTCATTAAAGCTTAACTGGCTCACTAATTTTCTTTAAGAAGAAAACTTTACTTTTTCTGCTTCTATGCTTCTCTTGGCTAATGGCTACATGTTTGACTTCTGAAGTGGTCTAATAGCCACTCAATCGTATCAAATAGCTATCCATTGTCTCAAATGTCTCTTAAAATTTTCTCAGGACAACCATGAATGGGCAACATGTACTGGCCTTGCCAACTACTCCACAAATCCTATGTGGAAAGGTGCCAGACAAGTCAGCCTATATTTGAAGATTTCTGAACTGACCGAAATTTATCATTAAATGCAATTTCAAAGGAGCTGTTCCTGTAGAGGATGTTTGATTTTACAAGGACTTTCATGACTTGCATTTCAGATTATTTTGCAAGTAGTCATTGAAATCCCATCCAGGCTTTTAGAGCCTGTTAAGCAGACATCTCTTTTTTTTAATGCATTGTGGTTATTTTCAGTAGCTACTGAAGTCATGACCAGTACTTCAAGTTCCTGATGCAATCTAGTTCACCAGGAACTATAGTTCTATGGATTGCTGTTTCATGCTGCACAGGCTTATCTTGCAAAGAGGCAATATCATGGACGTCCGAACAGCTGCCAAGTAGATCACAAGAGGAGCGGAAGAACCAGAACCTAATGTTGATTGCCAGTGCCATTTGGCAAATTAACATGCAGAAGATCTTTTCTTAATGGTACTATGAACAACTTCATCTTTGTTTTGTCAGCCTTTTCACAAATGTGAGAACAATTATGTTCATTAAATGTTCACTCAACTCACAAATATCCCATTCGTTATAAACTTTGGCATATACACCCTAAGCACATAGCTTCAATGTAGTCATTATCTAATTTTGTGTATGTGCCTGGCTATGTTATCATCATTTAATAATAAGTAGCAGGAATACATAGCTAGTTTTGATAGATTTAAGCAATCTCTTGGGTTAGTGATGATCCTCCTTGCTGGCAGCTGAGATCCGAAATAGATCTTCTGCATTGTTCAAGTTCATTGTTGTCATAGTCATACATACAAAGGGTATAAATGCCATGAAAATTAGCTTTTTCTGGCAGCAGCACAAAACGTTACAAGATGAAGATAAGCATTACAGAATGTATGAGAATTTTTCAGAGAATGCATTTTGAACTTCAGAGGTAGCACCTTTTGTCCTGCCATTGAACCCTGAATCTGGCTGCTGCCTAGAACTTGCCACGTTATTAAAATGACATATCTCAGAGTCAGCATTCTGCCTGTTTGCTTCCTACATCTCCCTACTTTGATTAATCCTTTGTCCATGGAAATCAATGCACCTCTTTCTCCAATGCATTTTATAAACAAAGATTAAAAGCATAATTTGAGATAGTGATTTTGTTGTCAACTTGGATAATAAGTGTCCAAAGTGTTTAGTTTGCAAGATGGGTGTATTAGGTATGCATTTTTATTTGTAAAGCAGAGGTAACCAATCAAAAGGATGCTACTTTATGTTATGGTAATCTTTTACAGAAATTTATATATTACTCAGAAGGTTGTTCTGCACTTTCTTTGTGCAGTTTTGTATCTAGGGACATAAACTATTTTTGTGGGGTTCCTGAAGTGTGTGTAATGAACTCTTGAAGAGCTGTCTGAATGGAAGAGGTTGCCATTACATATTAGTTGGTTGTGTGTTTAAAAAATTATTGTGTACAAAATTGTTCATGGTTAATAGGCAAGACCTGTTATAATATTACCATGGGCAAACTGACCAGTGTTTCTTCAGCGCCAAAGAAAAAGTATTAAAATGAAAAAGGGTTGGGCTTTTTCCAGGCATGATGGTAATGTCATTGCTGTCTCTATATGAATTGAGACATTTTCTATTCAGCTGTTGGGAGTTAAATGGTTTACTCCATACCTTTGGCAGCCTCTTGTAATCACCATGCATTAAGAAGCCAAAGCAGTAGTCTTTCCAGGGGAAGCATTGTCTTCTCATGTATCCATATAATTACCTGTCCCTTTATATTAGCACTATTACAATTAACAGTAATTGTCTTGCAACTCCTAGTTAAATGTATTTCTGTGTCATGCCACTTTGTGGTTTGTTTGGCAGAAAATGAAGTAGATTTGGTTGAATGCATCTAGGCTCTTATGTGCTTTCTTTTAAAATGGTTTCCTCCGATGCATATATGTCTCTGGCTAGCACGACAGCATAATTATTCTTAATTTGATTCTCCGTTTGACATTTTCTCATTGGTATATTGCTATTTATTGACTTGATAAGTGGCAGTCTAAAGATGTGGTTGTCATTTGGCATAGTAGCATTGAAACTTGGGTGCTTTCCAGAGGTACTTTAAAACTGCAGTCTACTTTTTCAGATATGCACATGATAATCATATATCAATTTATGAAAGGAAAGTCCTTCTGTGTTAATCCTTTCAATTTCTTTTTCCTTTTTCCCCAATTCTTTATGTAGTTATCTTCCTTGCTTTTTTTAAATCATATTTGAGTTATTTCTCATTTTAGTTAATCTTGTCAAATGTATTGAAATTGTTGCTGTGTTTATTTCAAATCAATAAACAAAAGAAATCAGTACTGACATAGCTGGTTCAAATAGGGAAGTGGTGGGAAAGACACAAGCTACACATGCATTCAATGCTTTACGTAGATTTGAAAATATGTGATACTGATCTAAGTTGCTAACTTTGAATTCATATGTTTATTTGTGCATTAAATGAAGGGGCAATAAAATCTGCTATTTTCGAGCACATTTTAACTAACTTCCAATTTGATTTGTTTTTCTTGTAAATACAGGATATCAGAAGATGCAACTGTAACAACAATTGAAGCACTGAAAGCCCGCATCCGTGAATTGGAACGACAGCTGTCCCGTGGGGATAGATATAAATGTCTTATTTGTATGGTAGGCAATTTTTATTTTGTGGCTCCTTTGCAAAAGTCTTGTCTTCCATTTACAAACCTGAGGATCTAATTTTTTTGATAGAAATTTTTGAAAGTAACATTTTAAATTGAGGTCAGTAGCAATGAACATCCTTCTGCCCCTGTACTTTGGTGAATCGTTTTAACAATCCAGTCTCTAATTACTGTACAACTGCTTTGGTCTATTGAGGGCTGTGAAAATTCAGAAACTGCAAAACTGAGAGTGGGAACTTACAATAAATGAACTATTGAATGGAGGAACTCTAATACTATGAAATTTTGTCCTGATTGGTATCCTTAATTTTCTACCAGTTTTTGATTACACTGCAATTTCCCTTTTGTTCCAAATATAGAAGTTCTTTAAATGATTGACTTTTAAGTTCAACAACTTCCTTCTGATAATAGATGACACCTGGGTTTCTGAAAGAAATGGATTTAGATTTATTTCTGTTTTGATGGTCAGCTTCCAGTGCTCACATGCATGAGTGAGGCTGGTAATTTGCTTGCAGGACTTTGCTGAAATTTAGATGCCTAGCAAAATGTGAGTTGTATTTTCAATTTTGCGGGTGAGCTTTAGTAATTGCTAGTTCAAAAAAATAAATTGCATGTGAGCTATGATACTTGCTGTCATGGCACCAGTAATCCATTACCACATCAAGGTGATTTCATCAGTTGAAACCTGCTGTTTCTATAGATGAATGGTGAGAAATACTGTATTTTACATGTGGATTTGGCATGATTTGATTTTTCTGCAAATATGTAACTTCTCAAAGTTCCTGGTCTTTCTGTTTTCTGTCTCTGTTCCAGTGCTAATTGTTTTCTACTGTGCTGTGCAGCTTGTCTTGCTCAGTTGCATAGTACCAAACTGAGTGCAGCATTCCATTTCCATCTTGACATATCTATTGAAGTGAATCACCAACAAATGAGCAGTACTTCCATTATATTGAACTTACACTTCCCTGTAGACCTTATGTTTGCCCATGACTTGCCTTCAGTCCAACAGGTTGGGCCAAGGCCAAACTCTGCACCATCGTTGGCACAAGGGGAAGACCACGTGACCAAGCACTACCTGCTTTGATGATATGTAATGCTTGGTCCTTCCAGGTGATTGCTGGGTACATCCTTTGAGATGTTTCTGTTGTTTCCTGTTTTGGTGACACGGGGAGTGGCTTTGTAACCAGCTCGAGTCCAAATAAGGACATCAGTAGAACAACATTACTAAGGGTTTCCATATCAGTCACCTGAGAGGGAATATATTTTTTAAAAAATTAACCTACATTACCTTCTTTAGAGTCTTAAAATACATTGGTATCTAACATCCCTCACTAAATGCTATTGTATTCCTTCCCAAATATTTGCTATATTTTCTGCTATTAATGCTATATTCCTTCTCAAATAGCTGCCAGCCCCCTCCCCCACGAGGTTCCTTAGAGCTCCATGTCCCCCCCCCCCCCCCCAGAACTATCACCCCATCTCAGACCCCACACTTTGGAATTCCTCCAGCATGGAAGGTGGACCATTCATCAGTCTTCATTGCATTTCAGTGATCTGGCTAACTTCCACTGGGGAACTGGTGTAACTATCGGCAGTTCTGCAGCTTCAAAAGATCCAGCAATCAGTGTGCTTCACACTCTAATATGCAGTAATTAGGATTCTAAACCATCTGGCACGCTTGGATCTGGGATTTGAGGGAACACAAAAACAGTGGCAGTTCTTTTCAATCAGTCAGATAGTTTAACCAATCAAGCCTCACAGATTCTGAACCAAGAAGTTTAACTTAAATTTAACTTAAAGTTTAACTTAACTTAAATTCAGTCTTAAGCAACATACAATAAATAAAATAAAGCTTGGGGCTAAGCAATTGATTTAAGATGGAAAGACAGTAGAAAAAATACTTTTAAAAATTGGCAATATTAACATTAAAGTTTGAAGGAATTAGACTTTACACTCGCAAAACTAAATTTTCAGTACTAGAGCAGCTATTTGGCAGCAATTATGACCCACCATGCCATTGAACTCTTAAAATTATAAGCCCTATCTCTTTTCTTTTATCTATGTCTCATGAGTAAGTAGCCTAATTTCACACAGTTATGTGAATGGTAAGTCTGCCTCTGATCTTTCAGGATATTGATGTTTGTGGAGGAGATGGAGAAATTGTACAGCAACTTCCTGGTTTCCTTGTTAAACCAAGTTGTTGTTAAGGCTACAAAATGCAGACCTTTGCTAACTCTATATTCATTCATTCATTTGACACTGACATTTGTGGTATTCATATGGAAAAACAGCTGCAGGCCATCCCCAGGTAATGAACGAGTTCTGTTTTTACAGACGTCCATAAGTCGATTTTGTCCATAAGTCAGAAAATACACAGAAATCACTCAATATGGTAACCATACCTCTAGAATATTGAAATGAATGGCAGCAAAAACTATCTGACTGATTGAAAAGAACTGCCACTGTTTTTGTGTTCCCTCAAAAAAGACAAGAAAGAACAATTACTAAAATTGGAGAGAGAGAGAGAGAGGAAACTAGTTCTGCTATTTGTAGGAATGAATGTTTGTAACAACGTCAGACTTTTGGATTTAATAATATGGGAGCATGTTTGTATTATTCACGTGTTGTTCGTAAGCTGGGCATTCATAACTCAGGAACAGTCTATAGTGTTATTTAAGAAAATTATGCCTTAACCTTACAGTAGGTGATCAAGTTTGATACCTATGGTTTGCTGAGCTGGAAAAAGTCTTTTTGCTATACTTTGACTGCAGCTACGAGTCTCTGTTCAATAACTAAGATTTATTCTCGCCCATCTTCACTGCCTGGAAGTGGAGTTTTACACCTGTTTGATTCCACTGACAAAATGAGCTGCTTTAAAAAAAAATTAAATGTATTTGCTTGTGGTAAACATTTAAATTATTTGTAGGGAAGTTAAATGACCAGAAGGTCTAGCAAAATGCCCCTCAGTCATTTTTTTTGATACATTAAAATTACATTCGAGATGGGAGGTGTGATAATACTCTCTCTGTCTTCTCATCAGTGTCATGATGAGACTTGACAATGGACTTGCATGATTATTTACCAGAGTGTACAGCATTCTGCCTTGCACCATTGCAAATGCATCACTGTAATACATCCTTAATTTGTTTCTCCTGTTATCAGTAGATATCATCGTTAGTAGTATAATGAATACTCAAAGAATTTTCCATAGAAGGAGATAACAAGTGATTCAAGTCTTTAGGAATATTTTCATTTACCAGAAGGAGATTATCATTTTGTGCTCACCCTAGTACTTGAGTTATCAGAGTTTTAGTGCCTTTAAAGTGGTAAAAACCTCTAGTAATTGCACTACTTTTGGCAAGCTGGGGCAGTGCAAGAGCCTAGACTTGGACAAAGTGATAGTTCTTGAAGGATAGCCAGGGAGTGGTGAGGCCTAAGAATGAATTTTGTGATTGGGAAAACTTTAAGAATAAAGCTAAGAAGTTTAAAATGTCGACAAGTCAGTGTAGGTGATGGGCATAGGTGGATGCAAGTGATCACATGGCTGTAGTTGAAAGAAGTTATGATTCCAACTAGTTTTCTAAAAAGCAGATTCATCTGAACGTTGTCTCTTAATTGTATAATCTTGATTAACACAAATTGTGTCTTGTATTTGCTCTAATTACAAGAGTGTTTATACCATCCTCTTTGAGACCTTTAGGGTAAGGTTTTAAAAAGTGCTATATAAATTCACTGCCTTTCCTTATTCACACTTTAATTACTTAACTTACCTTGGATATTTCATGAAATTATGCTCATAAGATTTAAAAGACTCCCAGAACACATTTTAAATCAGTTTTGATATGGCAGTGAATTTGTACTCCTTGACATATTTAAACACAGGTGTGAAACTCTCCTTTGTAGAGGGTTGCAGTTGGTTGGGAGGGGTGGGGCAATGCAGGGAATTAGATGAAGTTCTCATTGCTGTTATATGGGGTTAGGAACTAAACTCAGACTGGGAACTAGGTTTGTTGCATTGTTATTGCTGCAAGATGAAAATGAGTCACATTGGTGTCAAAATGATGCAAATACATGCTGAGAGCCATTGTAAACTGGGCTTTTTACTCTGGAAAAGAGACTAGGACTTGCTTGAAAACATTTTCAACATAAAGTTGTCACTGATACACTCAATGGGAAATCCTGAAGAAAGTTCTTTACTTGAAGAATGATCAGGATGTGGAACTCACTTCCTCCCTGGATTAGTTGAGATGGGTAGAATAAATGCATTTAATTGTATGTTGGCAAATCTCTGAAGTGAAAAAAAGAATGGAATGAAATAAGTCTGTTACATGAAACCAGCCTAACCACTTGTTAGTTAAGAGTAGAAGGGACTCTGGTTATGTGCATAGATTGATGTTAATTTTCTTGGAACAGGAGAGGTTAGAAGAGGTAGAGCTGTTTAGAACCATGAATGAGATAGATGAAAACAGTTTCCATTGGTGGAGGGATCAAGAGTTGGGTTGTAGCAGGTGGTGACATAAAGTGTAGCTGATTGGCAAAGTGATGTGAGGGAGATCTTGTTTTTATGCAGTGAGTGGTTCGGATCTGAAATGCACTGCCAGAGTATTAGTGGAGTTGATTCAACTGCATTCAAGAAGGAGCTGCATGAATACCTGAAAGAGAGAAAAAATTTGCAGGACTGTGCGTAGAGGGCTTGAGTTGAGAGTAGGACTCGTTGGATTGCTTTTATATGGAGTTGGTACAGACTCGTTGGGCAAATGGCCTTCTTCTGCACCAAGGACTTTGAATATTGTGGTTTCTTTTAATTACCAAGATACAAGGACCAAAATGTAAGGAGAGGCTTCAAAATTTTGACTCTAGATCCTTGAATGGAGGTAAATGGCAGGAGTCCATATAGAAGTGTACAAAGAACAAAGAGAAGTAGGAAAGTAAAATCTCATTATGAATTAAATCTCAATTACTGGGCAAGGCGACACAGGCATAAACTGGTAATAGGAAAATTCAAGACTGATGTCTGGACATGCTTCATCATTAAAAGTAGTATCAATAATGGGAATAGGCTTCTACACAGAGTAATGGAGGCAAAATCTTGTTATCCAGGAGATTGATACTATAATGAAAGAGACCATATATTTCTAAGACTGGAAATCTACCTTAGCACTATATAGCTTTATGATCTTTGTTAGAGATATTGTTTTAATAATGTCTGGTACAATTAATTCACTATTAATTCTGAATGCTTAAATGCAGGTGAGGTAGACTGAAAGGTCACTGAATTCACAGCATTCTCATAATTATGAAGTACAGAATGTTAGTGAATACTTTCCCAAAGTGTCTTGAAACCCACTAGGATCACTTGGCATCAAGGTCAAGTTTACAAATAACAAAACAACATGCACTTTATGGTAACAGTGAAGCCTTTGGGAACTAGTAATCACAACATGATTAGATTTTGGTTTCTTTGGCAGCAGGCAGCAGGAAATGTCAGGACTGTTTCTAAACATATTTCAAAGGGAAGAAAAATGTCTGAGGAGAAGCTAAACTGGGTTATTTTGCTAAAATATAGTTAGAAGCAAAGCAGTTTTAAACCTAGAATGTTTGACCACAAAAGATAACATTAACAAAAGCAAAACAGATATAAACTAAATAGATAGGCAACAAAAATGGGGGAAAAAACCAAAAATGTCCCAAAGTGGTTTACAGAAACAAAATGAAGAATAAGAAAAGAATGACCCTAATCAAAGGCAAGTGACAGTCACCAAGATTTGTTATCCTTTCTTGTCCTTTTCAGTTTTGTTGCAGTATTTAATATGAAATGATCACATCATCCTCCTCTAACAGCTCTTCTCTGTTGTCTAGTTGAAGATGAATGCCTCGCTTGATTCTACTTATGTCTGAATGATTGCATTTCTTCTTACTCCTACAGTGTTCTCTGGGATATCCATTAAGCATCTTGGCAAAATTATTTAACAATATGGCCTCTAAAATCAAAGACAATGTGGGATTTCATCTGGATTTACTTATTAACAGAAAGCATGCAATCCTTGTGAAATGAATGATGACAGAATTTGGGATAGTGTGGCATGATGTCCTACAGATAGTTGCAGCCATATTAATCAGATACTTATGATGCACTTTAATAATCAAAACTAAATGTAGGTTTCACCATTACACAAAAATTTGGAATATGGGAACAGGAGCGTCACATTTCTTCCCTGGAGCCTTTTCTACTGTCCATTGTAAGAATGGCAGACAAGTGCCTAACTCCACATGCTCACCTTGCCCCGGTTGCCAAATGCCTTAGGGTAATGAAGGTCAGTCAGTCTTTGCTTTGGTATTAATAGTTGACCTATCTTAATTTTCCAGTTGACAAATAAGAGGTCCATCTTGTTACCACTCTTTTCATTTAGAAGTATTTTAACGAAGGTCTTGGCTCCAAATTTTAGACCATCACAAGTAATCATTAGTTCTCTCAATCAATGTAAATAGTTTCTCTTGTAATATTTTGAAAACAGTCAATTTGCCCCTTAGTTTCTAAATTCCAGCAAATGCAACCCTCATTAGACAAATTTGGGGTCATGGTATTATTCTGGTAAATCTAGGCTGCATTCCCTCCCTAATTACATATCCATCTAAAAATGTGATGCCAAGAAATGTCAGGTCTGGTCTAACAAGGGCTTTGTAAGACTCATAAGAGATCAATCGTACTGCTTTATATCAAAAATGTTTTTACTGTGATTTAAATAACCTCTGCAATTGTGAAAAAGATTACAGAAAAAAACCTATTTTGTGTTGATTCTAGGAATAAGCATGATTAGTATATAATGAATGGGATTGAATCGACAGAGGAACAACTAACTTGATCTGTTTCGATGTTGACACTGGTGAACCACTTAGAGCACTAAAGTGCAAATCATTGGGAACTTGTGTAAGAGATTAACATTACTATTGGTTAACCATAAATGGGAGTATTATATTCAGTCCTGGTTGCCACAACACATATACATACACAAGTACTTGAAGAGAGATCAAAAAAAGAGCCACAAAATGTGATCAGAGAACCTTGAATATTGTTTAAAAGCAATCCTGGAAGTGCGCATCAAAAGATATACATATTCCAAACACTGTTTAATTATTATAAAGAAATATTGGTGATACACCCAAAAATGACAAAAGTTTTGACAATGTAGTAATCACTGTACTATAGGCAAACACTGGAAGCTCAAAAGGAGGCTGGACCCAAAATAGGCTTTTAATAATAATAAACTGGAGACCTGAACAATTTCACAACACTTGTGAAATTGCAGGTCAATCAGCGAAACCGTTATTCTTTTATTTTAAATCAGTTATTCTTTTATTTTAAATCTAACAATCACAACAAAAGAAATTTTCCAGAATGCAGTCGTGAATAACAGGCACAATACTGTGATCTGCAAGCAGCAACCATTCATCTGGCAAGGTTCTGCCATTGTAATGTGCACATCCAGCGGTCTTCTGGTGGTTGGTCATTTCCTCCTATTCCACTGAATAAAAGAACACTTAAATACTGATTACAATGTCAAATTATAGAAAAGCAAATATTGTTTAAGTTGTGGCCTATTCATTAAATTTTATTTTCCACTGAGTTTCAATGAAAATGGGGACTGGGAAACAATACAATGTTTTGACGCACATCCCAGTATATTAATCCATTAAGAATAACTTGACTTTAGTGCCCAGTATACACACAGGTTTGACTTTTTTTATTAGTGAAAACACAGGTTAATTCTGTGTCTCACCTAAATTCACCAAAGGTTTTAGAAATGTTGCCATTTGCTGTCTACTCAATTAAACCATTGTGCTGTAATGGCATTTAAGAAACTTTAAATCACAATTGTGCAGCTTCATGAGTGATTGAACTGATTAGAAATATTTCCTTCTGATGCTGAATGCCTTTGAATGAGTGTACAGATGCAGATTACAGTTCATATACAAGATTAACTTTCATTTTTAAAAAAAAATTTGGTACAGTGAGACTAAGAGTACACATCGGTAGAGCAAAGGGCTTTTACAAAGTCTCTGAAGTTAATTTGTTCAGCTAACTAAAGTTTTAAAAAATCACCATATTCTCCATTATGAAGTATTTTTTCATTCTGATATTAGAAAAGGATTTTGTGAATTATTTCATTGTTTCTCAACATCTGTTGGGATTCAGTACATTCATTTAGAGGGGCAACTGTTACATTGGGCTTACTCTAACTTTCATAGAGTCATAGAATTGTACAGCATAGGAACAGGCCCTTCGGCCCACCACACCTATGTCATCCATCATGCCTGTCCATGCCTGCATTAATTCCATATCTCTCTATGCTTTGCTCATTCAGGTACCTGCCCAGATGCCTCTTAGATGTTGTTACTATCCCTGCCTCTGCCATCTCCTCTGGTAGCTCATTTCAGTTACCACTACTGTGTGTGTGAAAAATATATCCCTCAAATCCCCTATAAACCTCTTCTCTCTCACCTTAAACCTATGCCCTCTAAGCTTTAGACACCTCTAACATGTGAAAATACAAATTTACAGGAAAATGTTTGATCCGTCTTGTTATAGTTATGTAGATAAAATAATGCTCTGTATTCCATGGACACTTTGATATCAATTGAAGAGTCAGCTTGTATAAAACTATTTTCAATTGGTATTTTAGCTCCACCTTGTGGTAGACAACCAATGCATGTTGTGATTATTGAAGAGAAATCTCATTAAGTTGAAAGACTTTAGCCTTTATCTTCAATATCATGGGGAAAAAAGTCAGTATCATTTTGCTGTTCTTGAATATTTGTGGCATGGACATTGAAACTAAAACTACAATCCCTTTTTAAAATGTCTTGATACTTGTGCATATTTCAAAGCCATTCTGGATAATATGTCAAAGTGATGATGATTGTAGCAATTGTAGAGAGGGCTACACAGATCATAATCCTTTAAAAAATATTCTAGGTGTTTTTTTTCTTTGTTTCCTCCTGAAGATGTTGAATTGTTGCTGCAGTGGTTATATTTCAAAGCCATCCAAACATGCCATTCATGTGTGATCAAAGACCCGTTTGATTTTTGGGATGCTCTCATTCAGTCGTCCACTCGTCAGGAGCCACACATGAATGGCCTCAGTAGGGATTGCTTGGGAACTCTTGTGTTAGAAAGACTTTTGTTGTTGCTCTGCAGCTAACTTTACAGAAATTGCAAATAAAACTTAGATCCAGCTGATCCATATGGCTCATCCACTTTCTCAGCCATCACAATGATTATAGCTTCTGACTTGTGATGCTTTTGCTACTAGTAGAGAATAAATATAACTACTAACCAATAAAATTGCATATATATATATATATATATATATATATATATATTTGTGTGTATATATATATGTGTATATATATATATATATATATGAGAGAAAACATTGAATGACTTTTCTTCAAGAGCTGCTTAAGGAATTGCCTAGCAAATTGATAGAAGGAAAGGCTTTGATTGTGCTGGGTTTTACATGTAGTGCTGCATGGAACTGCTGGCATTTCTCAACAAAAGTGTCAGTATATTTCAGATCTCCTGTACAAATTCTGAACTTAGTAGTAAAGTGCAGTTGGCCATTTCCCAAGAATGGATCAGAAGCTTGCTGATCTGCTTTTGAATCTGGCACAGCATGAGACCTTGTGCAGGATCTGAAAGCCCATTCATTTGAATGCAAATTGCAATAAAGAATAAGAAAGGTTATATTTTTAAAAGTATTTGCATTGTGTTTAAGATTTTTAATTATTTTTAAATGCTTTAATTGTTTAATTTATTAGCTATGTATTTTTAACAGTTTTTTGTTTGAATATCAGAGGATTTCAGCCAGTAAAGGTCGCTCTTTATAGGGAGGTTTGTTCTGGCCTACCCCTTACCGTGTTGTTCAGGTCCTACCACTGCTTGCCTCTGGGACTATGTACACAATGAGGTCCCCTTCCACATCTGGGGAAAGGCAGTTTAAGGGAATGTGGAAGGCAGGAGCACAAGCACCAAAGGATATAGGGATGGTGCTGGAAAATGTTGCTGAGGTAGAAGGTTTGCCATGATCTTGATGCATGGTGGGGCAAACTCAAAAGGCCAGATGACCTACCCCTTTCTCCTATTTCTTGTGTTCTTAAGACCCACTTGGGAATATCTGGGCAGAACGAACTTCTTTCTTTTTAAATACTCAGTGCTGCTTGTTATGTAGATGATCAAGCTTTTTCAACCTTTGGGATTCATAGTTTATGTATTGTGCCACACATTTCGATAGTAACTTATGAATCAGATCTCGATAAGTCTACAAAATGATTTCCTTTGCCAAGTATTCATAAAAATCGTCACTGCTGCATAAATACAAATGGAAATGCTGGAAATACTCAGCTAGTCAGGCAGAAAGTGAAACTGTTAACTTTTCAGGTCAATCTGAAATTGCAGTGTCCCCATAACAAATGCAGTATCACAATGATTGAATGAAAATGCAGTATCCCCATAACAAATGTGGAAGGCCTGACTACCCACCCATTGGCATCGAGAGTCCAGCAGCATGCTCTCAACCACAACAGAGCTTTGGATGGCACAGTAAGAAGGCCCTGCTCCCAAAACATCCACAACAAACCTTTACATCCAGTGAAGTTGGAGGCTGGGATTTGCTGGCTATAAAAGCTGTAATTGATTTTTAGAAATTTCTAAGTGTCTTTGGCATTCAGAGACATTTAAAAACTAATAAAATGGAAGTAAATAATTAAAAATTATTGATTTTTTTTAAATGAATGCACCATAAAATATTTATGTGAAGTGAAATGATTTTGAAAAGCTAACTTGTCTTTCCTTTTGTTTCTTATCTTTTGCTGGACAATTCCAACTGAAGTCAGTTGGTCTCAGACCAGGCAGGATCTGAGATGCAATTTTCTTCTTCCCCAAATCGTGTGTTGTCTAGCAAACTTGTCAGTAAAGCCCTGCATTTGACATCACATGCACGAAAGACTGGAATTTACCACATTTTAAAAGCAATACCAGATTTTCCAATCAGTACATCCAGCAACAGTTAGCAAAGTCAAGTCAATTTTTATTGCATGTTTAACATTTATTGTGGAAACAACTCACTAGTTTAGAGGCTACACTTTCCTTAGACTTCAGTTTTACACTTTAACATCAGATTCTTAGTTCACAGAAAAATGCCATTTCCACAGTGCAGAAGATTGTAGGCTGGAGGAAGTGACGACCAGGACATTATCCTCATTGCTGACATTTTTAAATCATGGTGATGAAACTCCAGCAATTTGTTCAATGTTCTGATACTAACAATATAATTAGATGAAGTGGATGGACCAGAACAAGCCCCACCCACAACATTTTTTAAAATTGTTTAATGAGAATGAGAAACATGGTTAAAGTATACACAAAAGGTTGTTGAAGGTACAGAATATTTTGCCAGAGACAATTGATAGGTCAAAGACCATTGTCACTTTTGAAGATAAATATTTGAAGCAGAGAACAATGCAAGACAATGGTTTGAGAGTAAATTACTGGGATTCAACTTGGATTGCTCAAGTAAGCAACCAGTCAGAAACAGTGGGCCAAATGATGCTCTCCCATTTTGTAAGCTATAATTTTATATTTTTCAGCAGTAAAGATAGAAATGACGGTTATTGAATTGCAGTTAACGTAGCACTTTATGAATGGCTGTTATTGTTTCACAGGCTTTTCTCATCCCTTGTAATAAATATTTATTACAGTAAAATTCCTTGCTGAGCTTGTTTGTTGAGCATAAAATGTAATGGCACCCCAAACTCATAAAGAGTTTGTAACTTTAAGTAAGATGACATCTGAGCTGTATATAGTTTCTCTCATTTTGTCCTTACAGCATTCTTCAAAATTAGTAAGTTTATATTTTATTTTATTCAGGATTCTTACTCGATGCCCCTCACATCAATCCAGTGTTGGCACGTTCATTGTGAGGAATGCTGGCTCAGAACATTGGTAAGAATCTCCTTTCATTTCTTCAAGTTCTTTCTTCCCTTTCTGTCATTCTGCCCTTGTGCCTTCAGGGAAGAGTGTTATAATCTGTTCAAACATTGGACTACAGAAGGAAGCAATTAATAAGAAAATGCTCATCTGTTTCGCAGCCAGCATTTTCCAATACACAATTTATTATATAAACACTTTCACGACGTCCTTTAAAATTTGCTTGCTGTGGCGGCTTGTTACTAATGTTACCATTAAACCATACCCTGAAGACAGCAATAAAGTTGGAATGCTGGGCCCTTGCATCTTTAATCAAAGTGAATGCATGTAATCTTGTTACTGCTGTCTTTTTTTATGAAACTGGGCAGTGCATGGCAACTGTGTTTGTATGTGTGTGACTATGTAATACTCATTGATTATTCTCATTAACCTGGTTCTATTTAAACTAAATCTTCTAATAATAAGGAAAAGAAGGGGGAATTTTAATGATTATGCTGTGTAGATCATATATAAAACAAATGAAACAACCAATACTTTAACCACGATTAGTGCTGTAAAATGTGGAAGGAAGGGGCCTTTTCACAGTTTTAAAGAGTGTTTGAAGTATTTAAAAAAAACCTAATGAACTAAAAGGCATACGTTTATTGCTGAGCCTAACACACTAGGGTTGAGGTAAGTTCATTACAACAATTAAGATGCTCCTTTAGACTTCGATTAAATGTTTCTTAACATATAATTATTTTTAATAGCTTGATGTTTCTTTGTTCATCCTATTCCCTCCAAGATTGGAGAGATGGGGTGGGATGAGCTAGTTGGGCAATAAGTGATGCTGTTACATTAAATTGCCCCAATTGCAATTTGTTAGATTTGATTAGTGTTACATTGATCAATGTTCATATTTAATGTGCCTCCACTTCTCACCATTAGCTTAGAAGCTAAAAGATTTAGTTTACACTATGCCTTGTGTTTAGTGGATAACGCCTCACTGGAATCTTCTGGTCATCGGCAGATAGTGATTGTCAGTATAAGAGTCAGGAAATCATTCTTTGGACTTGGGGTACAATGAATGGACTGCTAGGTTTCATGTTAAAGTAACATGTGTTCAGTATTGGATGTTCTTTATATTAATTCCAACAGTTTTGCCTCCCGTTACAGGCTGTCTGACAGCAGAGATACCAACCGATAGGGACAATGTGACACTACAGCTGTTCCATACAGGGCAATGTTGTGGAAACAAATTGATTTGGTATTGTGTACATATGACAAAAATGAAGCATTTTCATCTTATTATTTTCCACTGTTGTCCACAGTGGACCTTGGGAACTTAAATTATGGTTAATCAAATATTCACATCTTAGAGTGAAATGGGAACATATTTCCACATAGAAGTTATTGTGCATGGGTGTGATTGTTGCCATTGTATGTTAATGGAACCCAGACAAGCTTTCTCCAAAGTGTTGTTGATTGAATTTTGGAGTAATAATTTGTCTTTGTTTTGAAGAATAATGCTGGATCAAAAACAGTTGTACAGCAGGTTTTAGAAAAATATCTTAGCACGTTTCATGAAGATGTAATTATTCAGGAATGGACATTGAACCAAAAAAATGGAGATATCAGGAGGGATGTCCAAAATCTTGGTCAGAATAGGGGGGTTTTAACCATTTGCATAGATGGAGCATAGATGGCTGAAGACTTGGCCACCAATGGTGAGATGAAGAGAGGGAATTTAGGTGGAAGTGCTAAAGATTAGAGGAATTGAGGGTTGCATAGGTTTTGGATTAGATTACAAACAATGCGAGTGACAAAGCCATGAAGGAATTTAAAAATCAGGATGAGATATAGACTGGGAGCCAATGTGCAGACAGATACAATGGGTGGACCAGTATGGTGGATGTTAAGATATGGCATCAGAATATTGAATGAGCAGGAGGTAGAGTGATTTGGAAGGAAATGGTAGCAGAACCTGCCTTGAAAGGTGAAAATTTAGCCAATAGAGAACCTGACTCTTCTAGCAGACCTTCATCACATATGTAGCAAATTCTCATTTTCAAAGTTTAATGTATGTTGATTGCTTAGGGGGAAGCCTCTTTATTATTCTGATATATTGTGGAAAGTAATTATGTTTGTAAATTATGATAAATTCACTCTTTTGCAGTGAATGCAGCATTCATTTATCTGGTCATGTTAAATAAAACATCAGTTGGTTTGTAGCCTCAATCTCGGCCTAGCAGACTAAAAGTTCAATCTTTTTCTGTCCCTTTTTGAGTGTTTATAATCAATCTAACATAGACAAAGAGAATCATGTAGTGACATGTGAAACAAGCTAGTTCACAGTGGCAGTACTCTTTGTTCAACTTTTAGATCTTGCTATCACTTACTAAAGTATTGCACACTTTTGTTCTTCGAGGCCAGGTGCCATGAGTAGCCATTGTTCAGTGTTTCAGTCTTAGCTACTATGGTGTAAGTTTAGAGCAACTGAAACAATGGAGAATTTGGGCAATGTTTGAGTTGTGAGTGAGATGGAGGATAGCAGGATTTACTTCAAAGCTAAAAGAATTAACTCTAGATGTATAACCAAAATAATGATGTGCATTTACTTAGTAGATCTGTGGATTTTAATCCACTTTGAAATCTGAAAATAATCTGTGATTCCACCAGAAATATCCACCATTTTCTTTATTGTGGGCTAAATACGATTACCTTTTAAAAATATTTTGGATGATGATCCCTCCTATAAAATTTTAAATTATGTTTCTAGACAGATTGATGGAGAGACGTTACAAAAATTGTTTTTCTCATTTTCAGCTTCCTTATAAAATGAATTCACTGAAAATGCAAATGAATATCAGTATGTATTGCAAAATTAAGTCTTTGAACAGTATACAAATGCATGTAAGGAGCACTAGTGAACAGATCGACAAAAAAACAATTCCTCAAAGCATTTTCACGTTGTTGGTCCTTAATGCTGTGAAAGGGGTGACCTACTCATCGAAGAACTATATGTAATATTGATATTGACTTTTATTCAATACCTTAATGCATGACTGAAGACTGAACAACAAACAGCGTCTGCCTCGTGATGCCTTAACAGCAAATGTTAATTTAAGACAATTAAATTCCAATAATTCTAACTGGTTTTCAATCAAAAACAGAAAATGCTAGAACTACTCAGCAAGTCAGGCAGTATGTGCAGCAGGAGACACAGTTAAGTTTGCAGGTCCTAGACTCTTCGTCAGACTTCAGCATTTTCAATTTACCCGAAGGCCACAACGTAGAACAGTACAGCACAGGAACTGGCCCTTCGGCCCATGATATCTGAGCCAACTATGATGCCAATTTAAACTGCGCAAACCTCAATAATTTAACAAAAAGGCTGATGTGTAGGCGTGGTTATTAAATGTATTGAGCCAACTTATGCTGGTACTCCCTGGATCACCAGGAGCGGGAAAGATCTGTTAACTCAAGGGATGGAAGAGTTCACTGGAGCACTGAGATCTCTGAAGAATTTAGTGTTCTAGTGAGGGACTGGCAGCATCAACATCCATTGAACAAAGAAGTTGGCGAATCAGTGGAGGCTTGTCCCTCTGAATTTCTAACGTTCTGGTATAAAGCACAGTTAAGTCCCACAGCAAGCCGGATGATGTGTTAGAAGCAGGCCTTGCCAACATATCCCCGATGAATTAAGTATCATTTGGTGTTGCTGCTAACTTTGTTCACTTTCTGATCCTGGAGGATCTGGAAGTTAAACAGAAACTTTTTCACTCAAATACTTTAGTAAGTATGGTTTGAAAACTTTTCAGTGATTATATTTTAATTTGCTAAGCAATTGACTACCCCAATATAACTAGAAAATAAGTGACCATATTTGATTTACAGTAATTTAAAATCAGATTACTGTCTGATACTTGGACAAAATAATTTAAAATGCTGTTGTTTTTTGGTGGATGAAACCATTTTCAGTTGTATTATTAACAGCACATCAGACCATAAAAAAAATGTGCATTTACAGCATCCTGCTGATAAGTCATTTCTAGGTTGTGGAACTTCAGTAGTAACACACTCTCTCTCTTTAACTCTCTCTTGCTCTCTTTCTCTCATTCACTATCTCTCTCTCTCTCTCTCTCTCTCTCTCACTCACTCTCTCTCACTCACTCACTCTCACTCACTCACTCACTCACTCACTCACTCATCCAGATTCAATTATGATAGATAATAAGGCCTGTACATTCCTGTTTTTAAAGTTATGTAAGCAGCAGTTATTTCAAGGTTCAGCTTTGAAGAAAGTCTGTTTTTATTGTGGTGAAAAACATGAAGGAGGCAGCCAGAATTGCAACAGTCATCTTGAAGTTCCATATATCAAAGTCAAGTGCCATGATACAAACTTGCTAATCAGTAACTGCTTTATCCGTACTCTTAGTGTAAGAAGCATTCCTGCCATGAGATTTATTTAACGTCATCATATTTGTTTACTGGCAGTGCTAGCTGTAAGCTTGCTTTCCTCCCTGAAGCTATGTGCCTTACTTTTCCAAAATATTTCACACCTTGATTCTGGATTTTGTGTGTAGCCAAGAGGAACTCCTTTTGTTATAAACCGTGAACTGGAACTATTTGGATTTAGCATGTAAGAATATAAGGAATAGGAGGAAGAGCACGTGGCCCCTATGATCATGGCTGATCCTTGACCACAATTCCATATTCCTATCTGATTTATTGATTCTCTTTGTGTCCCCTGGTCTTGAATATGCTGAAAAATTGAAAATCCAGGGGACTCTGGGGTAGAGAATTCCAGAGGTTCATAACTCTCTCCATGGAAAGAAATTTCACTTCATCCTAAATATACAGTCCCCCATCCTATGGCTGTGTCCTGTTGTTTTCATCTCTCCAAGCAGGAAAAATAGCCTCTCAGTAGCTATTGTATCAATCTCTTTCATAGCCCTGTTTCAACTAGATTGCCTTATGGTAGCCACTCATCAATAGCATCAGCTTCAGTGTCACCAAAAATTCTGCTCTCTTTCACCAGCTTCTACCCTCTTCCTGGTAACTGTCAGAAACTGAAGAAGACCATTTGCAGCCTTGGCATGTTTGACCCTTAGATGAGCCTCAGACCATATTTCCACACCTCAGCACCCAAGTTCCATTGACTCCTCACCCTAGTGATTGCTGACTTATGTTGGCATCTGGTTAAACAATACCTAGACGTTTAAAATTCTCACTCTTGCTTTCAAATTAACTATTTGCTCTCTCCCTTCCTCAGCAATAATCTCTTCCAGCACCATAAACCTTTAAGATATTTACACCCCAGTAAAACTGGAATCCTGATCATCCTTGAGTTATTTCATCCATATTTGGCAGCCAAGGTCCTAAACACTGGAAATCCCTCCCTAATCATCTTCAGCTTTTCAACTCTCTTTCCAGTTTTATGATGCTTCTTAAAACTTGATTCTTTGATCAAGCTTTTGGCCATCTTCCTTAGAACATTGAACAGTACAGCACAGAAACAGGCCCTGTGGCCCATGATGTCTGTGCAGAACATGATGCTAAATTAAACTAATCCCTTCTGCCTGCACATGATCCATATCCCTCCATTGCCTGCAATTTCATATGCCTATGTAAAAGCCTCTTAAACACCGCTATTGTATCTGCATACTGCCAACTCCCCTGGGAATGTGTTCCAGGCACCTACCACTCTCTGTTTTAAAAAAAAGCTTGCCCCTCACATCTCCTTTAAACTTTTCCCCTCTCACCTTAAAACTATGCCCTCTTGGGAAAAAGATTCTGACAGTCTGCCCTATTTATGCCCCTCCTAATTTTATGAACTTCTATCAGGTCTCCCTTCAGCCTCCAACTTCCAGAGAAAACAATCCAAGTTTGTCCAACCTCTCCTTATAGCTAAAACTCTCTAATCCAGGCAGCACCCTGGTAAACCTTTTCTGTGCCCTCTCCTCAGCTTCGGCATCCTTCTTGTAATGGGGTGACGAGACCTAATGACTCTTCACATGGATCAACATCAGTTTTTGGTTGCAAGCTTTTTATGATGTTAAAGGTGCTAGAGATATTATTACTGCCGTAGCATTATGATCTCCAGAAATTAAGAACTGTGGTTGCTACACTAAGCCATGTTCAAGATTTGTCAGGAGTGGGATTTTAGTTGGACATGTTTACATGCATTCCTTGATTCAGTGTTCAGTATATCTATGAAACAGTTTTTTTTCCTCCACTTGGTATGGTTCTAGACTTGCATCTATTAAGTGAACTAAACACACAGTGTGGTTTATGGCAGATTAAATGGTAAATGTGACTTGTTTTCTTATATTGCTAGTTCATTTTGCAGAAGCCAACATAATAAAATAGTGACAATGAAAAAGTTCTAAGCTTATTTAAGTGAAGTTACATGAGCAGTTTGTCGTTTATTGCTGTTCTATTACTTTTTTTCCATTCATTATATTTTTATTTTGCATACACATTTTTACAGTCTTTGCAATTTTTCTTTGACATTTCAGAAGGGCACAGTTTTTAAAAACTATTTGATCCAAGTTGAAAAACAATGCTATAGCATTATATTCTTTGTAATCATCTTTAATGGTGGTTGCCGTCTAGTCAGGAATTTGTAGTTTACAGTGATCAAGACACTCTTTCTCAGCTGGACTGGGTGTGGATGCTGATGTTGAATTTCTATATCAGAAGGCATTCCATTATTCAGTTTACCTGCTGTGATTTGCAAAGTAGCATTCTTTCCTGTAGTTCAAAACGTTAAAGGAAAACTGTCAGCTTCAGATATATCCTATTACTGACCTTTTGATAAAATACTTATGACTAAATAAATTCAGACTATAAATCTATCTAGCCTGTTAGTAAAACTTGATTCATGTCTTGTAGAAAGTGTGTCCAAAAAGAAAGCATGTTTGCTTTACAGGAGAAGTTGTATTTTGTGAACTTGTGATTTATTAGAAAATGAATAGCCAGGTTTTCCCCAGTGAGCCCTTCTGTATTGCTTATAGGAAGTCCAGTGAGTAGCTAATCCGCTTCCCTGCAATAACTCGTTTAACCTTGCTGTGTACAGAGTAACAAGACAGTAATAGTTTAAATTACAGATGGCAGAATTGAAGACATACAGCTTGAAGCTATGGTCTTCTGGCTATATACATTCTGTTTACTCTGAAATGGACACCTAGAGTATAATAGAATTTGAAATGAATTAGTATATTTATCTCTTCAAAATACTTTTGAAGCTGAGCAGGCATTTTTCTCAGGATGCTTTGACCAACAGTGTATTTTTCTTCTCTATTTGTCTTGTCATACTATGCTTTGGGGATTTCTAGATATCTATTTATAGGCTCTTATCAATACAGATCTTAATCTAATTGTTCTGAGATATGAAAGAAACACTTCATTTTGGGGGGAATGGGCATAACTCACTACACAGGGACTCAAGAATTTAAAACTATCTACTTATTGCCAATTTCTGGTTCTTTGCCTGCTACTTGTGCAGTTGAGGTTTGATCGACCAAAATGTACCAATGCCTTCCTGTAAGATGATAAGTTGCCTCAGATGTTCAATTGAGGAGAATAGTTTGGGAATTCTGGGCAGTATATGCCAGGAAGCTACTGCAGAGACCCTGATTCTAGACTTTGATTGTATACTTCGTTGACCTTGTGGTTTTAATATCAAACTTCCATGGCACATGTTTGCACAGTTCATGCAAATTTATGTTGACACATAAAGAAAACTGTTAAATTTGCTCAATTTTTATCAGAACAGTATAACTAAGAGCACTCTTACTATCAAGGCTGTTGAGAGCAAACAGGATTAACAAGCTTGGTTGTCAAGTGAACTCAAACCTTTTAGGTTATTTTACTGATTACTCTGTTAATATTGAGCTTTGGCATTGCAGTTAGTGGCTATTGTTCTTGCATTATCTCCCTTTGGCACTTTAGCTTCTGATAGTAGTTAGAGGTAACCACTCATTCTAATGACTGTTCACACCTTTTTGCTGTCACTTTCTTTGATAGATGAGCTAATGGTAGTAGATCATTTACTTGCTTTTTCAGACTCACTTGTCATTGTTATGAGAAGAAGCAAGGGCTGTGTGGGTCATAGAATTCCTCTTGACTACAATAATTACTTGGTGTATAATATTTTGAGGTCTGTATCTACTGTTAACCCCATAGGGATCTGTCACACGACTGCATGAGTTTGCAACATGGGCACAATAGCTACAAATTGTGGTTTCTTCTCAGTTTACAACCATTTTGCTTTAGAAAATACATTAGAAGCCTTCTCTGGCTCTGAATTGCTGGGGTAAGCTGTCACACAGATAAGGTGAACTGAAGGCACAGGAAGTGGTAAGGAAGGGAAGAGCTTGGAATTCACAAACCAGCTTGATCAATTGTGCAGAGTCTTCTGGAGAAATCACTGAGTACAAAAAATATATCGGATTTGACATGTAGGTTTTCAAAACAAAAATTAAGATGCACAAAAGAAAATGCACAAGAGAACTGCACCAAACAAAATTGGCCTGGACTTGATGGGAAATGCTTGCAGTTCCAGTAGTGTGATCCTGAAAGGGAAAAACGCTCAGAATTTTACAAGGTTTCTGTTGAATTGTGCAAGAGACTAGGGGAAGAAAAAAAACACATCTTCAGGAGGGTAATGGGTTGGGTAGATATGAGCCAAATCCAGTTACATTAGGTAAAATGAAGAAGTACATTTGGTTGGAAGAAGTGGAGGAGGAAATTGTAAGAGATTGGAACAGGGATACTTAAAGATGGTTCAGATCTTTTAGAAAATAGAAGCAGGGGTAGGCCATGAGATTCCTCAAACCTGCTCCACCATTCAATAAGATCATGTCATTTTCTTGACAGTTCCCCATATCCTCTGATCCTCCGGGTGTTCAAATATCTTTATCAATCTCAGCCTTGAAGGTACTGAACAACTGATCCCAAAGTTGAGACAACAGCTTTTCACCAACCACCCTACCAATCCCTTTGTTATCTGTATCCCTATGAGATCATCAGATGGGCAAGATCCTTCATGAATATTTCTCCTCTATTTTAACCATGGAGGAAGACATGAAGACTTCCGAACTAGGAAAAGTAAATGCAGAGGTCTTGAGGATAGTCCGCATTACAGTAGAGGAGGTGCTGGATGTCTTAAAAGGTATGAAGGTAGACAAATCTTCAGGGCCTGACCAGGTTTATCCGAGTGGGAGGCTAGAGAAGAAATTGTGGGAGCCTTGGCTGAGATATTTGCATCATCATTAGCCATGGGTGAGGTGCCAGTAGACTGGAAGATAGCGAATGTTGCACCTTTATTTAAGAAGGGTGGCAAAGGAAAACCTGGGAACTATAGGCTAGTAAGTAACGTTTCTGGTAGGTAAGTTACTGGAAAGGATTCTGAGGGATACGACATACATACATCTGGAAAGACGAGTTGATTAGGGATGGTCAGCGTGGTTTTGTGCATGGGAGATTATGCCTTACGAACTTGATTGAGTTTTTTGATGAGGTGACCAAGAAGGTTGAGGAGGGCACGATGGTAGACGTCTGTATGGACTTCAGTAAGGCCTTTGATAAAGTACCGCATGGTAGGCTGCTCTGTGAGGTTAGATTGCTTGGAATACAGGGAGAGCTGGATAATTGGATATACAATTGACTTGATGGTAGAAAGCAGAGGGTGATGGTAGAATGTTGTTTCTCGGACTGGAGGTGTGCCTCAGGGGTTGGTGCTGGGCACATTGCTGTTTGTCATCTATATCAATAATTTGGATAAGAATGTACAAGGCATGGTTATTAAGTTTGCAGATGATGCTAAAATAGGTGGTATGGTGGACAGTGAAGAAGGTTTATCAAAAATTACAGGGGGATCTTGACCAGCTGAGTAAGTGGACTGAGGAATGGCAAATGGAGTTTCATTTGGATAAATGTGAGGTGTTGCATTTTGGAAAGTCAAATCCAGGTAGGACTTTTACAGTGAATGGCAGAGCTTTGGGGAGTGTTGTAGAATAGAGGGACCTTGGAGTACAAGTACATGGTTCACTGAAAGTGGAGTCACAGGTAGACAGTGGTGAAGAAAGCTTTTGGTACACTGGACTTCATAAATCAGGCCTTTGAGTATAAGAGTTGGGAGGTCTTGGTGTGGTTGTGCAAGACGCTGGTGAGGCTGCACTTAGAGTATTGTGTTCAGTTTTGGTTGCCCTGCTATAGGAAAGATGTTATTAAACTAGAAAGAGTGTAGAAAAGATTTACAAGGATGCTGCCAGGACTTGAGGGACTGAGTTATAGGGAGAGATTGTACAGGCTAGGACTTTATTCCTTGGAGTGTAGGAGACTGAGAGGTGATCCTATAGAAGTGTATAAGATCATGAGGGGCATAAACAGAGTTGGGGTATCAAGAACTAGAGGACATAGGATTAAGGTGAGAGGGGAGAGATTTAAGAGGAACATGAGGGGCAACTTTTTTACACAAAGGTTGGTATCCATGTGGAATGAGCTGCTAGAAGAAGTGGTTGAGACAGGTACACTAACAACTTTTAAAAGACAGTGGGACAGGTACATGGATTGGAAAGGGCCAAATGCTGGCAAAGGGGACTAGCTTGGATGGGGCATCTTGGTTGGCATGGACCAGTTGGGCCGAAGGGCCTGTTTCCATGCTGTATGACTCTAAGATCACCCCTCATTCTCCCACGTGCCAATGAAAAAAGTCTCAACCTGCTCAACCTCTCTCCATAACTCAGTCCCTCAAATCCCAGCAGCATCCTTGTAAATGTCCTCTGCACTCTTTCCGGCTTAATGGCATCTTTTGTATAGCAGGATGACCAAAACTGAACACAATATTCCAAATGTGGCCTCACCAACACCTTGTACAGCTGCAACAAAACATCACAACTTCTATACTCAGTGCCAGGCTCAAGGACAGAATCCATTGTGTTAGTGTTAAAAATCAAGATAGCCACTCTTGCAACTACTGGTGTATTGTATAGGTTACTGAAATGTCAGCCATTCCTTTTCCTCCGCAGATGCTGCCTGAACTGCTGAGTTCCTCCAGCAGTTTGTTTTTTGTTCCAGATTCCAACATCTGCAATTTCTTGTGCCTCCGTTCAGATCTCAGGAAACTTTATTTTCTCTCATCCTTAAATCATTAGACAAAGTGTTGATCAAATAAATGGTATTTGTAGGATTTGCTTAATTAAAAATTGATCCATGGCTACCCAAGCGAATTTATCAAGTTTTTAAAAAAAAGTCAGAAAATTAAATTTTAGGTAGTCCTGAAGCTTAATATATTTAGACACACATTGTTAGTGCAATTTTACTTTAATAGTTTACCACATTTTATATGCCATTATAATGTATTGACTCGGAGCACATGAACACCATCTTCATGAATGTAGCATTAACAATATCACAAGATAAGTATAAATGAAAGCAAAGTGATTTACCTGATCATTTGTTTGGTTTATGGGAAATCTGTGTATTTTGTGTTTTTTCATTCTATCATGTTTTTGAGGCTTATTTTTAGCAATAAATCCTTTTCCAGATCCTTTTAAAATTATCACCAACAATCCAGCTGGCCTTTTGTATAGGATTCCATATTTAAGATGGTAGTAATCAGTTTTGGTTGATCTGTTTTTAGTTTTACTTGTGTAAATAATATAAATAATTAATTGTAATTGCTGTGGCCCATCTTTGCAAGTTTTAAAATAGATATTTGGCATTTTGTACACCTACTGGAGATTTATATTAAATTCATTTCATGACGGCACAAAAGAATTAATATAATATCTTGCTTTAATGACAGTTTGATATTGTGTTGTATCCCCACATACCAGACTCTGATAGATGAATGAGTTATCAGTTGATCCGCATCTGCTGTAATGGAGGATGGTCTGAGCAATTACTTCTTTGGCTAGAAGTTAATGTCACTTCTGGATACAAAGACCTTTTATAGGAATTTTATCCATCTCAATGACTACTGCAAAATTGGAATATTGTTGCAGTCGGTAGAACTACCTGTACATACAAGTAATTTCTAAACTGATTCTCGGAATATGAAAAGTCATGCAACTTTGTCTTAATTTCAGTAGTCGTTAGAAAACACTGTACTTAAATTGGAAGAAAGTAATACTTGTATAAATTACCATCCAACCCCTTCCCTTCCCCCTTTGTGTATTTAAATGTGTTCTGATAGGAAGTTTTAACTTAAGAATCAAAATCAAAGCAGATCTCTTTTTGTCCTGGCAACTCCAGTGATAGGAGTGGCTGGGAGGAAACCAATGCATTTTGAGCTAGTTTCAGTGAAAGCAGTGAGGGACATCAATTTAGGCTGTGAACTGGCATGAAAACCAAAACATATCCTGAATTTTTTTTTCTTTTTCAAGTTACCATGATGTGAAATTATGTACCAGGCAGTTATTTACAGAAAAGAATTATAAAAGTCTGTTGCATGAAGAAGTGATATATACTGAAGAATGACCAGAAGGAGAAATTATTTTCAACATAAGGAGAAATGGGGAAATATTAAAGTTAGAAAATATTTTCAGGAAGCCAGTTTTGTAAACTTCCAAGAGTTGTAACATGGAGAAAGTTTGAAATTATGACATTTTTCACCATTTTGGGAATGAATATATACAAATATTAAAACGGTGTTATAAAAACTCAGTCGTGGTGTTTAAGGATTCAGTGGCCAATAAGTTTTTTTTCCAAATTAATACACCAAGGAGGAGTAATAAGAGATTATGAACAGTTGATATTCAAATGTTTAATGCTGAATACTTCTTTTATTTCAGGGTGCCAAAAAGCTGTGTCCACAGTGCAACACCATCACATCCCCTGGAGATCTCAGGCGCGTGTATTTGTGAAGGAGTGGAATATGGAAGAAAGGCCACAGTTATCCTGAGGTCTTGTTAGACACAATGCCTCGCAGCAGGAAGAGGACCGTGGACATTTGTGGGGTAGCACCAAAAAAGTGTACAAATATTCCGTTTTTGTTTTTCTCTTAAATGTTTGGAAGAAGAGAAGCAACCCATCCAGGAGGAAAACTTGGTAATCCTGTTAGTTGTATTTTAAAAAAAAGGATCCCCAATACCCATCCGAGTTTTATCAGATGATTGATGCTCAGAGCGTACACACAAGCTCCTCCCAATCCTGGTTCCGGAAGCTACGTCTACTAGAAGACATTCTGGGCTGTACATTGTGAATGGACCTGTACCGTGTTCTATTGTGGTGTTATAGTGACAAAAAAAACAAAAGATGAAGCACATGTAATATAAATTATGTATGTTTACACCATTGATTGTGTATAAATGGAAGACTTATGAACAGTGCATACTAATAAGTCCTTAATCATTTTGAGAGAAAAAAAGAGAAGTGATATGCATTAAACCTTCAGTAATTTTTACCCAGGCTGCCTAAGATTTAAGTATCTTGAGCTGTTGGTTAAAAATGAATCTGGTTTAATGAATAATTTGTGGTGTATATTTCTCATTCAGAGTAAAGGAACAGCTTTGGTAATGGCTGTAATAATACCCATAACTTAAATGCTAAATGATGTAGACAAGTTGGCTTGTCTTAGTTGTAACAAATGGGCTGCTTGTACTAGAAGCCTGACCCATTTTAAATATCAGGCAGCCGCAGCAGCAGTCCACTGAGGGAAAACCAGGCTGAGCCCCATGTAGTGGCCACGGTCTACTCCCTGAACTGTAAGCTGTGTTTGTTCTTGTGGACCAGCGTTGTGCTGTGTGTCTCAGTTGTACCAGAATATGTAACCAGTTATAATGTTTGTTATTCATGTGAAAATTCCTGGAATATACTCAAGAATTTGAAGGTAGATTTTGAAAGGGATGCAGAGCTTTTGTGATTCATGGTTGCCTGCAACAATTTGGCAACACTGCCCCTCACAAACATGGTAACTGAATTGGCTTCATCCACTGTTTCTGAAAATCTTTCCGGTGTTACCGATTGTTAAAGTTTGTATAGCCCATCATTATAAGTCTCCCAGTTTTAGTGTTGTGTCTCGTTAATAAGGTGGTTAGACTTTGGTTCCTGATTCTCTTCTGTATCACATTTATGCTACATTCTGGGACGATCACGAAAACGTGCAGCTTGCAATTACGTATAAAATG